>NW_020954662.1:6388980-6520048 GCF_900497805.2 Vombatus ursinus | reverse complement strand
GGATGTCAGAGCTGGGAGGGCCCTTAGGACACAGGATGTCAGAGCTGAGAGCGACCTTGGGACACAGAATGTCAGAGCCGGGAGGGCCCTGAGAACACAGGATGTCAAAGCTGGGAGGGCCTTAGAACACAGGATGTCAGAGCTGGGAGGGGCCTTAGAATACAGGATGTCAGAGCTGGGAGGGCCCTTAGAACAATCAATATTGGGATTGGGAGAGACCGTAGAGCATGGGATCTTAGAATCTAGAATGTTAAGATTGGAAGGCACTTTAGAGACCATCTAATCCAACCTTTCATTTTTCAGATCAGGAAACTGAGGCCCAGGCAGGGGTGATGAATGGCTTGTCCAATGACAGAGCCAGGTCTGGATCCTGGGTGTTCGTACTTTTTAATTCATTGCTAGTACTAGATTACTAGCTAGTTTATTCCAGGGATAGCTTTGCTGGTCCTAAGCACTCATGAAAGGATCGTAGGATCATAGATTCAGAGCTGGGAAATGCCTTAGAGGCCTTGGAGTTCAACCCCTTCATTTTGCATATGGGGAAACTGAGGCCAAGAATGTGGAAGTGACTTTTCCAGGGTGACACAGCTAGGAAGTACCTATGGTGGGATTTGAACCCTAAGCTTCCTGGCCTCAGCTGCAGAGCTCTATACAGTAAGTCACATTAGAACATCCTTTAATTGAATGATAGGTAAGACAATGATGAATTAAACAAACTTTGTCTCTGCCTTCTGGGAGCTTACCAGAAGCTGGCAAACTTAATGCAAAAGCCCAGGTCACTCCCTTGTTTGTTAATTAAGTGAATCTCCATTTTTTCGGGGATAAAAGACTAAATCCCTAGCCTGCCATTCAAGGCCCTCGATGATGTGTCTCCTGCCTCCTTTTCCAGTCTCATTTTCTTCCACTCGCCTTCATGAATTCTATACTGTGGCTGAATAGGGCTAGTGAACTTGACCTCTGGCTCTTGCCTCAGTCCATCCCCACTAGCCTCACCCCATGCCTGAAATCACCTGATTATCATTTCTGTTTTTCTGACATTTTGTCGGCCTTCAAGGCTCTTCTCAGCTTTCCCTACCCTTTTGAGTTCTCTCTCTTCATCTTCCTCCTCAATTGTCTTCCCACTCTACTTAATTTGGAATGGGTCCCTTGAAATGTAAATTCTATGGTGGCAGGGACTGCTTTGTTTTCTTCTGTGTGTCCCTAACAGGTGGATATAGCTGAATTGAATTGGCCAAGGGCATGGGAATGCCCTTCAGAGTGACCTTTTCCTAGTAGGGGTGTCTGAAGCTCGGACATTTTGAACAACCTGCCCAAGGTCACATAGTTCCAGGACAACTGAGGTGGAAATTAGAGCTCAGGGTCTGTGAGGGGGAAGTGAGGGACCCAGTGCAGTTGGTCATTTTCAAGGAGCAGGTAGGAGCAGTAGTGATATGAAGCCTGGACATTGCCCTCAGGCCTGGCCTCCTTTGGCTGGGGGAGAGCCTCCTACTCTGCCTTGGATTTGGCCCCTTCTCCCAGGTGTTTATGGGGCGTGGGAGGGTGGGGAGAAGTCTCCACTGCCTCTCTACTCTGTGAGTGATGCAAAAAATAAACAAAAAAACCCCAAATTTCTCCTGGATCCCCAGAAGAATTGGCCATCAGGAATGGGATGTCCACAGGACTTTGAATTAGAAGGGACCTCACAGGTCATCTAGTTCAAATACTCCGCCCACCCCCATTTTACAAATGAGTAAAGTGAGGCCCAGACAGGGAAAAGGGCCTGACCTCAGGGCCTATAGGATTTAAGGGGCAAAAGTAGGATTTCGGTCCAGGTTCTCTGACTCATAACCAAATGCTCTCCTCACAACATCATGCTAGAGATACCAAGTAATGCAGCAAGCTTGGATCCAGGGAAACTGAGTCTACCAAGGACACCAAGAGAAGTCTGACCTGTCATCTTCTATCCAGAATGGATTCAGTCAGTCGTGTGAATGTACTGAATTCTCCCTGTGGAGAGAGTTCTCCAAAGGACATTAGGTCGGGCAGAAGAAAGCATATGTGTGTTTGTGTGTATATACACATGTATATATAGATATAGACATTTATCACATATAGCTATTTATATCTATTTCATATCTATATCTATATGAAAAGAGACAGTCCCTGCCCTCAGGGAGTTTCCAGTCTATGGAGCAAAACCAGTCTTTTTCCTAGGAAAGCTCAAAGTCTAAGGAGGAAAGGAGGAGAGAAACAGTCACTGTCTTAAGAGGACTCCCAATTTAAAAGGGGGAGGTGGGAAGAAACTGTGCCTGCCCTCAGGGAGCTTCCAGCCTCCTGAAGAAGGCAGTCCCTGCCTTCTGGAAGTGTTCGATTATATGGGGATGATATGATCCCATACTTTTAGCAACTCCTGGGCACATCCTTACCTTTGGTAAGACCCTTGCCTTATGAGGGAGTCAGATCCTGCTCTAGGGGAGCTTCCGGTCTTATGGGGGAAAACTTAGCCCTTGACCCTGGCAGGTTCAGTCGGAGGGGGAAAACCTTCTCCTTCTCCTCATGGATCTCCCACTCTGATGACCACAATTCTTGAGGTCAGGAAACCTTTCATATGGTGGGGAAAACATGGTCCCTGCCTTCAGGAAGCTCCTACTCTATACTTGAATTGTTTCTTTCTGGCTGCTTGCAAATTTTCTCCTTGCCCTGGGAACTCTAGAATTTGGCTACAATATTACCAGGAGTTTTCCTTTGGGGATCTCTTTCAGGAGGTGATCAGTGGATTCTTTCAATTTCTATTTTGCCCTCTGGTTCTAGAATATCAGGGCAGTTTTCCTTGATAATTTCTTGAAAGATGATATCTAGGCTCTTTTTTTTTTTTGATCATGGCTTTCAGATAGTCCAAAAATTTTTAAATTATCTCTCCTGGATCTATTTTCCAGGTCAGTTGTTTTTCCAATGAGATATTTCACATTGTTTTCTATTTTTTCATTCTTTTGAATTTGTTTTACAGTGTCTTGATTTCTCATAAAGTCACTAGCTTCCAATTGCTCCATTCTAATTTTTAAGGAAGTATTTTCCTCAGTGAGCTTTTGGACTTCCTTTTCCATTTGGCCAATTTTGCTTTTTAAGGCATTCTTCTCCTCATTGGCTTTTTGGACCACTTTTGCCATTTGGGTTAGGCTATTTTTTAAGGTGTTATTTTCTTCAGTATTTTTTGGGTCTCCTGGAACTCCTACTCTAATACCGAAAGCTTTCTGTTGGGGAAATAAGTGGGGGGAAAAGGCATGTATTGCACACTATACAGGCAATCTGAGCTGAGAGGATGTAGAACCAGGAGAGCTTCTTGGAGGAGGCAGCAGATGCTCCCGTTGCCCTGGGACTTCTGACCCAGCAGCCTGGCCATGCCTGGCCTCCCTCTCCTGGCTGCCAGGTGGTCCCAGACTCTGGGACCTCTCCTGACCTTCCCTCCACCCCTTCCCAACCTGCTTCTCAGAGGTTTGCCAGACTTATAGCTCAGCCAAAGCAAGGAGGCATTTTTAAAGTATATAATGAAAAGGTATAATAAAGATAATTAAAGGAGATACAAGGTGCTAAATGGAGATTTCAGCTTATAATGGAAAAACCATTGCTTCTCATATCTCGCCTGTGCTGCCTGGCAGTTAATAATCCCCTGAGCCATCAACTCAGGCCTGTCCTATTTACCTATTACAACCAAATCCAGCACTGGTCAATAGGCTGTTAGAGTCTGTCTGGGCCAAGGTGGAATGTTGTGGTTGTTCAGTCATGTCTGACTCTCTGTGACCCCATTATGGGGTTTTCTCAGCAAAGATACTGAAGTGGTTTTCCATTTCCTTCTCCAGTAGAGAGGTTAAGTGACTTGCCCAGGGTCACACAGCTAGTAAGTATCTGAGGCCAAATTTGAACTCAGGTCTTCCTGACTTGGCAGGCACACTATCCACTGAGCCGTCTAGCTGCCAGTCAATTGGCTGTTAGAGTTTGTCTGGGCCAATTATAAAAAGTTAATCATGAGCAAGTGCAAGTCCTTGGACACAAAGGGGGATGGGCCAGAAAGTGTGGCTAGTGCAGTACTAGCCGTTCACCTGCTAGGAAAACAATTTGAGGTGTATTCAATTCTGAATGTAGTACATAGAAGACGGACATTTTCCTTATTATTTATTACTGCCAGCAACATTTGGGTCCATAGCCTGAGAATAGAATCATAGACTCAGAGTCAGAAGGGACTTTGGAGATCGAGTCCAACCCCTACATTTTGCAGAGGGGGAAACTGAGACTCAGAGAAGAAGGGTGACTTGTCCAGGATCATACAACTAATAAGCATCTGAAGCAGGATATGAACCCAGGTCATCCTGACTCTGGGTCCTCTGCTCTATCTATTACACCATCCTGCCTCTTAGGTGGGAGCATTTTGGTCAAAAATGTGAGATGGCCTCTGTCTTTGACCATGGTAACATCCTAGCACTGGCCAGGGATTGGGAGGGGAACCAATAAAACACAAAGTTTTGGGGGGAATGGGTAGAACCAGACACAGGGTCTGTTACCAGTACTGGCATCACCATCACTCTCTTCTCTCTCTGTCTCTGTCTCTGTCTCTCTCTTTCTCTGTCTCTTCTCTCTCTCTCTTTCTCTCTCTCTCTCTCTCTCTCTCTCTCTCTCTCTCACACACACACACACACACACACACACACCCTTCCCATGCAGATGTTTGTTTAGCCTGGATATAAATATATTTGTATATTTATAAATATATATATATATATATATGTATATGTATAAATATATATATGTATATATATGTATAAATATATATATATATATATGTATATGTGTATAGGTTAAGCAAACATCTGCATGGGAAGGGTTGTCAGAAAGTAAGTGCAAATGGAAAACCCAGGTTGGTTGGTACTAGGGAGTTTTCAGAGACTGGAGTTGAGGGTAGATAGGTTGTATGGGTTGTATATGTGTGTGTGGGAGGGAGTAGAGAGGGAGAGAGAGAGAGGAGAGGAGAGAATATGGATTTGGAGCCTGAGGTCCTGGGTTCAAATCCCAGCTTTCCACAGATCCCCACCAGTGCAACCTTGGGGTAAGCCATTTTCCCTATTTCTTCATCCATAAAATGAAGGGGTAGGACTAAATGGTGTCTAGGCCCTTCAGTTTTTAAATCCTAAGCTCCTTCTTAAAACAATAGTAATGGCTATCACGTATAGAGTGCCCTGAAGGTTTGCACAATACTTCACATATATTAATCTCAGAGCAGCTCTGTGAGGTAGAGAATATTATTATTTCTATTTTACAGATGAGGAAACTGAGGATCACAGAACTAAGTGACTTGGCCAGGATCACACAGCTAGTAAATAGCTGAAGGAGGCCTTCTTGGTTCCAGGTCCTATGAGGCTGCCAATAAATACTGATTGATTGAATTGGTCCTGACACCCCCTCCTTCCCCTCCACCCAGCCCTATATGGACTGCTTGGGTTCTTGATTTCAGGGATTTCAGTCTGACTATAAGTACTCCCTATTTTCCTATCTCCATTCTTCTACACGGGCCGTACCCCATGACAGGAATGTATTTCTTTCTCACCTCCACCTCCCAGAATTCCTATTTCTTTTCAAGGATCAGCTCTTACTGCCTCAGGCTGGTCCTGATCTCCTCTGCTGCTAATGAGGCCCCCTTCCCAAAATTTCTAGCGTTAGGCACATAGGATCAGAAACCCAGTGCTCTGAGGCTATTGGCTCTCTTAGGATCATACTGATAGCACTTGAAGGGGCCTGAAAAGTCACAAGGTCCATTGTCCCTACCCTGGCTTTTTTTTTTCTTTTTTAGGGTCACACAGCTAGTAAGTATCAAGAGTCAGGTCTGAGGCTGGATTTGAACTCAGGTCGTCCTGACTTCAGGGCTGGTGCTCTACCCACTGCACCACCTAGCTGCCCCTGCTGGCTTTTTTTTTTTTTTTTTATACAGATGATGAACTAAGACCCAGAGAGGTAAGTGATTTACCCAAGACCACACAGACAGTAAGTGACTGATGTGGCATTTGAGTCCAGATGCTCTGATGCCAAACCCAGCACCCTTTGCACTGTATCAAGCTCTGTTTATGTGGCACATTGGATAGAGGCCAAGCCTAGAGTCAGGAAGATCTGAGTTCAAATCTGGCCTCAGATATGTACTAGCTGTGTGACCCTGGGCGAGTCACTTCACCCTGTTTGCCTGTTTTCTCACCTGTAAAAAGAGCTGGAGAAGGCAATGGCAAACCACTCCAGTGGTTTTGAGAAGAAAGGAAGAGTCAGACATGACTGAAACTGACTGCACAGCAACAATTATTTAGCATCATGACAGCATAGATTTAGAGCTAGAAGCCGTCAAATACAAACCCTCATTGCGTAGATGAGAAAACCGAAACACAGAAGTTAAGTGCCTTGCCCTAGTTCATACAAATTGGGATAGGCAGGATTTGAACCCAGGGCCTTTGGCTCCAAAGCCGGCAGTCTTTCCAGTCCACCAAAGTACTACTCAACATACTTATCCGTGTACCTGTTTTTCTCTCTAGGAGAATGTAAGTTCCTTGAAGGCAAGGACTATATTGTTTTGTCTTTGTATCCTTGAAATCTAAACGTAGTGCGGGAACTCAGGCTTATTGAATTGAATTGAACTGACTGAAAAGAGTTAAACTTGAAGTGGACAGCAGGGTGGGATGGAGGAAATAAAAAGAAGCTGACCGCCCATGCAGATCCCGGCTGTGGCCTCTCACAGATAAGAGGGCAGAATGTCTGGGAGGTACCTAATGACACAGTTATTTCAGAGCCATTATCTAGGAAAACCATAATTATGTTCAGGAGCAGAGAAGGTCAAACCAGCCTGTCTGACTGCTTGACTCCAGTGAAACTCTTGCCAACTTCTCACCAACCAGCCCCAGTCTGGCGCCAGCGAGGATGAGCTCTGCGAAGGCAAGAGGGACTGAGACACCGAGAGAGAGGGCTTGGCTTCTGCGTCCAGAGAGAAGAAGGGTCTTCCTGGACTCTTGTCCCCAAACCCTTCCCTCACTCCCCTTTTGGCTGTCCTTCACACAATCACAGAATGGCAGAACTGGAAAGGGCTTTAGAATAGAAAATGTCCAAACTAGAAGGGGTCTGAAAACATAGAATGTCAGAGATTGGAGGGATCTTAGAACACAGAATGACAGAGCTGAGAGGAACTATGGAATACCTAATGTCAGAGCTTGAAGGGTCACTAGAAGATAGGACATTAGAACTGGGAAGAACCTTAGAACATGGAATGTCAGAGTTGGGACAGTCCTTAGAACACACAATATCAGAACTGGAAAGGAACCTTAGAACACAGAGTGCCAGAGCTTGAAGGGTCACTAGAAGGTAGGACATCAGAGCTGGGAAGAACGTGGAATGTGTCTTAGACTGTCAGGGTTGGGAGGGAATATAAAATATATGAAGTTAGAGATGAAAGGGCTTCCATAACATAAAATGATAGATCTGGGAAAGACATTCAAACAGGAAATGTCAGAGCTTGGAAGGATCATAGACTACAGAATGCCAGAGCTGGGTAAGACCTCAGAACATGGAATGACCAAGTTGGGAGGAACTTTAGAATATAGAATTATTGACATAATAAAATTTTCATTTTACAGAGGAGTAAACTGAGGCCCACAAAGGGAAGTGACTTGTGTGAGGAGGTCATAGCACTCAGAACCCAAATCTTCTGAGTCCAAATTCAGCATTCGTCTGTTGTGTGAGACAGAGAATGCAAATATTATTATCTCCATTTTACAGATGGGAAAACTGAGGATCAGGGTTATGAAATGAGTTGCTCAGGAGCTATAGTCCTACTCCAATTGAGTATTTCCTGCACACATGCTGATTCACACTGGGAGGACTCTCATTCTGAATCCGCTTAGGAGCTGGTACAAGGGAAAGACCTGAAATCAAATCCTGACTTGGACGCTTGCTATTGGTGTGACCTCAGGCAAATCTGTTATTATGCTCCTACTGTGTGCCTGGCTCTGTGCTAAGTGCTGGGGATACAAAGAAAGACCAAAGATGGTTCCTGCCCTCAAGGAGCTTCCAGTCTAATGGGAGAGACAATATACAAACAACTTCACAAACAAGATGCAGACGGGATAAAACGCAAGTAATCAGCAGATGGAAGGCACTAACAAGAAGGAGGATTGTGAAAGGTTTCTTGTAGAAGGCAGGGTTTTAACGGGGACTTGAATGAAGCCAGTGAAAGCAGGAGGTGGAAGAGAGAAGGGAAGGCATGCCAGGCAGGGAGCACAGCTAGAGGAAATGCCCAGAATTGGGAGATGGAGTTTCTTATTTGAAAAATAGCAAGGAGACCAGAGTCACTGGATCTTAGAGTGTTGGGGGGTGAGTAAGGTATAAGACTGAAAAATTAGGAATGAGGGCGCAGGTTATAAAGGACTTTGAATGCCAAACAGAGGATTTTATATTAGATCCTTGAGGTAATAGAGTCACTGGGGTTGATTAAATGGAGGAGGGGGTCAGATGTGTGTGACATGGTCTGATCTGTGCTTTAGGAAGATTAATTTGAGGGGTGAGTGGAGGATGGACTGGAGGAGGAGAGAGACTGAAGGCAGAGGGACCAGCTAGCAGGCTATTACAATAGTCCAGGAGTGAGCTGATGAGGGTCTGCACCAGGTTGATGGAAGAGGGGGCATATATGAGAGATGTTATGGAGGTAGGATGGGCAGGACTTGTCAACACATTGGCTCTGTGAGGTGAGAGGTAGGAGTTGAGGATGACACCCAGGTTGGGATCCTCAGGGACTGGGGGGGGATGGTGGTGCCCTCAACAGTAATAGAGAAGTTCTTGAAAGGGGGAAGGTTTGGGGGGGGGAGATAATTAGTTCAGCTGAGTTTAAGAAGTCTATGGGACATCCAGTTAGACGTGTCTAATAGGCAATCAGGGCAGCTAGGTGGTGCAGTGGATAAAACAGTAGACCTGGAGTCAGGAAGACCTGAAATCCAGCCTGAGACACTTACTAGCTGAGTGACCCTGGGCTAGTTACTTAATCCTGTGTTTGCCTCAGTTCCCTCACTTGTCAAATGAGCTGGAGAAGGAAATGGCAAACCATTCTAGTATCTTTGCCAAGAAAACCCCAAATGGGGTCATGGAGGGTCAGATATGACTGAAATGACAGAACAATGCTAACAACAGGCAATCAGAGATGGAGTTTGGAGGTTAGGAGAGTGATCAAGGCTGGATAAAGTAGATCTGAGAATCATCAGCATAAAGGGGATATTAGAAGATATGAGAGAGGAGATGATTACACTAATTAATTTAGAGGGAGAAGAGAAGGCCCAGGACAAGAACTGGGGGACCTCCACCACTGGGGATGTGATCTAGATGAAAATCAATTAAAACAGATTGAGCAGGAGCAGTCAGAGAGGTGGGAGGAGAACCAGGAGACTGTGGTATCCCAAAAGCCAGAGAGAAGAGGGCATCAAAGAGGAGAGAGTGGCTGACGGGGTCAAAGGCTGCAGAGGGGTCAAGGGGAATGAGGATTGAGAAAAGGCATTGGACTTGGCAACTATGAGGCCACTGGTAACTTCAGAGGACAGCTAGTTCAAACTCCTTGTGTTATAGATGAGGAAACTGACGCCCAAAGAAATGAAATAATTTACTTAATTTAAGGTCAAATAGACAATAAATGGCAAGGTCAAGATTTGAACTCACATCTAGTAAACTCTAAATTTGTCAAGAAAATTCATTGCTCTGTCTACTGCACCAGAGCCTCATGGGAAACTCGAAGCACTCAACAGATAATAGGTTTTCCTCATCTTTTGTTTTTTCCTAGGAATCAGTGAAGGAAACAGTGGGGTCACAGGAAGAAAGAAAGAGACAAGCATTTATTAAACATCTACTATGCTCTGGATCCTGTGCTTAAAAATTTACAAATATTTCTAATAACAAACTTGGGAGGTAGGAGCTATTATTATCCCCATTTTCCAAACTGAGGCAGGCAGCAATTAAGTGACTTTCCCAGGGTCATACAGCTAGGAAGCACCTGAGGCTGGATTCAGACTTCAGTCTTCCTGACTCCAGCTTCTGAGCTCCAGCCACCGGACCACGTAGCTGCCTCATGGATCAAGGTGTCAGAGGAAGTAACTTCACAGGGCAACTAGTCAAACCCATATCTGCTTAAGAAACCCTTCTTCCAAAACTGCCTGAGAGGTGATCACCCAGGTGAGGTCAAGGGAAGGTCAATGCCTTGTCCAGAGGGTCACTAGCCTGTCTGGGTCACATCTCAGGAAAGACCAGCCAGAGCCAACAGGCTGAAAAATGCCCTAATGAGTTATCAGGACACCAGGGCCACCTCACTGTGGGATCTCTCAGAAGTCCCTGTCCTCCCCTTCTCTGGGCCATCGACAAAATAAGGGGTTGGGCTAAATGATATCTAATGGCTCTTTGAGCTCTGACATTCTCTCATTTCTGACATCCTATGCCCCAAAGAACTCCGTCTCCCCACCCCCCATGGCCCCAGTCTTTCCTTTCTATGTTCTAAGGTTCTTTGCAGTACTAACATCCTTGCCCTGACATTCTATGTTCTAAAGACCCTTCCAGCCAACAGTTCTAAGAGCCCTCCCAGTTCTGACATCCTCTGTTCTAAGGTTCCTCCCAGCTCTGACATTCTGTATTCCAAGGTCCCTCCTAGCAATGATATTTTGTCTTCTAAGGTCCCTTCCACGTCTGACATTCTCTGTTCTAAGGGCCCTCCCAGATGACATTCTGTGTTCTAGGAGCCCTCCCAGCTCTGACATCCTGTGTTCAAAGGGCCCTCCCAGCTCTGACATCCTGTGCTCTAAGGGCCCTTTCAGCCCAGTCATATTGTCTAACAGCCCATGCCAGCCCTGACATTCTGTATTCTAAGGCACCTTCCTCCCCGGACGTTCTGTTTCCTAAGGTCAGGGAACCTTTCCTGCTCTGACAGCCTATGATGAATCCGCTGCCTGTCTGATGAAGGCCCCTGGCCCCCAGAGACCCCTCCACCGGTATGCTCTCTTCCGCCTCTCTCCCTGAGGCCAGGAGCTCTTCATTGCCTGTCCCCCGGGCGATTATTTATTATTTTCCTCCTGAAAGTGTTCCTGAGACACAGCTCTTATGAAAGATGTTCCCCCGAATCGAGCGGGACGGCATCATAATTCACCCTGGCTCCAGCTGAAATATTTGAACGACAACACATTACCGTCCAATTTCGCTGCTCTCCGCTCGGAGGGAGCCGCCGGAAGGCCCACTTAGTGCTGCTTGGAGCTCTTTGCAGAATTGGCTGGAATGGCCTCGAAGACTCAAGGCTGAATGAGGCTTCTGCAGCCTGGAGATTGCAGACGTTACATCTGCCTCTGGCCTGCTGCTGCCGGGCCTGGCCTCGCCCCTCACAACAGAGTGTGGGTCCCCAACGGACCGCAGCTGTCCCACAGCGGGGACTGTCTTCTCCATCTGAAGCATTCCCTACCCTGAGACACAGACTGTTTGATTGTTTCTCCTTCCTTGCCTCAGCGGTACTAGGGACTCCCGAGGGCTGGGGCTATAACTCCCCGTTCAGACTGGGGGCTCCATTAGGACCAGAAATGTTTCTACTAGGAGTACCCTAGGGGCAGAGATGGCAGCTTCCCTCTAGCCTTGCCTCCCCTTTCCAGCTCTCCTAGAGCAGGGATTACGTCTCTTCCATGATGTTACTGTTACTCTGACTCATCTTTCCCTGAGTATTTCCTGATGAATCTTTTTAGGGTGTTATGGATACCAGCTTATTTTGCAGACAGGGAAACTGAAGCCCAGAGAGGTGAGTAAGGTGCTAAAGGCCCTGGGAATAATCTCGTAGGAAAGGTATTTGAAAGAAGTAGCATTGTTTAGCATGGAAAAGGGAGAATTTAGAGGAGGCAGGAATGTTGTCTTCAAATATCTGAAGGGCTGTTATGGAGTCGGGGAAATAGATGTGAGGAAACTGGGTGGTACAGTGGATAGAATCCTGGACTTGGAGTTAGGAAGACCTGAGTTCAAATTCTGCCGCAGCCACTTGTGAGCTCTATGATCATAGGAGAATCACTATCCTCTCTATGCCTCAGTATTCTTATCTGTAAAATGAAAAGGATGAGGCACTAGGCTGTCTCCCAGGCCTCATATGCTCTCCCTCCCTGTCTTTGCCTCCTGGCTTCCTTGGCTGCTTCAAATCTCAGCTAAGGTAGCAAGAAACCTTTCCTGAACCCCTTAATGTCATTGCTGTCCTTTTATTGGCTCAGTGGCTGGAGCACCAGGAAGACTCATGTTTCTGAGTTTATATCTGGCCTCAGACACTTCTTAGTTGTGTGACCCTGGGCAAGTCACTTAACCCCATTTGCCTCAGTTTCCTCATTTGTAAAATGGGCTGGAGAAGGAAATGGCAAACCACTCCCATGTCTTTGCCAAGAAAACCCCTAATGGCGTCACGAAGAATGGGATACAGAGCAGCTAGGTGGCGCAGTGGATAGAGCACCGACCCTGAAGTCAGAAGGACCTAAGTTCAAATCCAGCCTCCGACCAAACACTTGACACTAGCTGTGTGACCCTGGGCAAGTCACTTAACCCCAATTGCCTAAAAAAAAAAAAATAGGATACGAATGAAACTACCGAACAAAAACAACAACATTAACAAATTTGTTCTATGTATGTCTTACATAGTCATTTGCCTGTTGTCTCCCCCCTTAGACCATGGGCTCCTTGAGAGCAGAATTTGTCTTTTACCTTTTACCATAATGATAGCTCTTAGTACAGTATCTGGCACAGGGAAGGCACTTAATAAATGTTTATTCACTTGACGTGCATGGTGCTTAACAGGTCCCTGCTGATTCCTATGTTCTGATATCCCTCTGAGCTCTATCTTCTATGTTCATGGCTTTCTAAGGTCGTAGATTTTGAGCTAGAAGTGAACTCAGAGGTCTGCTCCCCCTCCTCTTCATTTTACTTGGGGCTCAGAGAGCTTCAGTGACTTGGCTAGGTTCACATAGGTAGTAAGAAGAATTAAGGACTCAAACCCTGGTCCTCCGACTTGAGATTCATTGCTCTTTCCACTGTACCACGTGGCCTGTCAATATTCCAAGATCCCTCCCAGCTCTGACATTCCATGTTCTAAGGATCCTCCCAGATCTGACATTCTGTATTCTGAGGTACCTCCCAACACTGACATTCTATGACATTCTAAGGGCCCTCCCAGCATGGGTATTCTGTGTTCTAGGGGCCTTTGTGACTCTGCTATTGTTAGATAGTGGGCAAAGTGTTGGGCCTGGAAGAGGAAGGCCTAAATTCAAATCTAGCTTAAGATATTTGCTAGCTTTGTGACCCTGGGCAAGTAATTTAATCTCTGTATGCCTCAGTTTCCTTGAAAGGGGATAATAATTGCATTTACTTCCCAGTGAGGATCAAATAAGATAATATTTGTAAAGCACTTAGCATAGGCACTTAACAAATCCTTCCCTCCCTCCTTCCCTCCTTCCCTTCCTTCTTTCCTTCCTTCTTTCCCTCCTTTTCCATCTCTCTTTCCCTCCTTCCCTCCCTCCCTTCCTCTTTCTCTTCCTCCCCTCCTCCTTCCCTCCCTTCCTTCCTCCCTCCCTTCCTTCCTTCTTTCCCTCCTTTCCCCTCTCTCTCCTTCCCTCCCTCCCTTCTTTCTTTCCTTCTTTCCTTCTTCCCTTCCTCTTTCCCTTCCTCCTTTCCTCCTTCCCTCCCTTCCTTCCCTCCCCCTTCCCTCCCTCCCTCCCTTCCTTCCCCCTTTCCTTCCTTCCTCCTTCTCTTCCTCTTTCCCTTTCTCCCTTCCTCCTTCCCTCCCTTTCTCTTTCCCTCCCTCCCTCTCTTCCTTCCTTCCTTGGTCCCTACCACCTCTGATATTCTCATTTAATGGCCCTTCTGAGCTCTGACTTCATATTTTCCAAGGTGCCTGAAGTGTTCTATAAGTCTTAAATTGCTATGTGAAGGGGTACTGTTGCTATCATTCAAAGGCCCCTTTAAGTTCTGACTGTTTATGTTCTAAAGGCTCTTCCAGGCATAACATCTTGAGTTTTGATCACTGGGGGCTTTGGTTGGCTCCAGTGTAGTCTCATCTATTTCCTCCATCCTTTTGTTTTCCCTCAAATCCAAGGGAATCTGCCTCTCTCCTGAAGGACCACTGCTGGCTCCCCTTGGGTTGGACACATCTAAGCCTCTTTCCCAGTGACTTAAGCACTCTATGTAATTTCCAGTCTTGAAGAGGCGAGGCTCCAGCCAAGACTACATGGAACATGCTCAATATGTCCATACTGGTCTCCATAATGGCCACTGGTAATAAGCTAGAGAGCTCTTTCAAACACCTTCTCTGTGAGGCTTTCCCTGATTTTCTGCAGCCCACAGGGACCTCTCCTTCCTTTGAAGTCAAGGGGTTCTTAGTACTATCTGCTAGGCACCAAATGGGGCTGATTTTACCTGGTTTTCTCTTTGAAGTGTCCCATATTTTAGTCCTATCTTCCCGATGAGATTTTGAGTTGGCCATTCTGGGCAGGCATGGTGTCTTACTCATCTGTCTCTCCCCCAGAGTGCCAAGCACAGGCCCAAGCACGTAGTAAGTGGTGAATTGGATTGAATCAAATTATCCAAACTCTTTCTGCTGAACCACTTCAGGGAATAGTTTTCATGATTCCCTACAGGGCTCTCACTAACCAGCCATGCTTTCCTGGGACTCTCTAGGGAAGAAAATAATGGATATGCTCCTAACCCTGGCATTCAAGGCCTTTCAAAATCTGGCTCCAACCAATGTGTCCAGATTCATGTCTCTTTGCTCCCCTTTGGGTACTTGACAGGCCAGTTAGTGGTCCTAAGCTTTGTTCTCCATAGGTTCCTTGCCTTGGCACACTACTCACCACCCTCCTCCTTCCCCTCTGTTCCTTCAAGGGTGCTGACTTATCTTTAAAGCCTTTTCTGATGGACTCTGCTTGATGAGAGTTTTACCCTATTTAGAGGGTACCAGGCCCTCCACAGTTACCCTCTGGCTTTGAAAGTCCTTTGCAGCCTGGCCCCTTCCTACCTTTCCTGTCTTTGTCTACTTTATCACCTTCTCTTTCATTCTCTCCCCTCCCCCAATCATGTTTTAATTTTTTCATAGTGGCTTGCTTACTATTCCTTTTAAAAACTTCCTTCCTTCCTTCCTTTTTTCTTTCTTTCATTCATTTAAAAAAATAGAGCACCAAATTCACTTCCTCCTTTCAACTCCTTTGAAAAGGCAAGCAATATGATATCAGTTATACATGTGAAATCATGCAAATAATATTTCCATATTAGCCATGTTGCAAAAAAGCAAAAAAAATAAAATGGAAAAAAGTATGCTTCCACACGCATTCAGAGTTCATCAGCTCTTTCTCCGGAGGTGGGTAGTATTTTCATCATGAGTCCTTTGGAATCGTCTTGGATCACTGTCTTGATCAGTTTCTCGCTGTTCCTCAAACACAACAAATCTCCCATCGCCACACCTTTGTACCAGCTGTCCCTCATGTTTAGAATGCTCTCCCTACTCACCTTGGCCTCTTGGTTTCCATGGCTTCCTTCAAGACTTAGTTCACTGCCCACTGACTGAAAAAAATCATTTCCCAGTCCCCCCAGCTATGAGTGCCTTCCCCTCTGAGATGACCTCCCATCTGTCCTGTCTGTATCTTAAATGTGCATAGTCATTTGTATGTCATCTCCCCATTAGACTGTGAGCTCCTTGAGGGCAGGGGCTGTTTTTGCCTTTCTTTGCATCCACACGGCTTAGCACAGTGCCTGGCATATAGGAATAAATGCTTTCCACCTACTGTTCTGGGAAAAATCAATTAAGTCCCACCATTCCTGGGAAGAGCCCTGTTCATCATTGTCCTGAGTCACCATCCCATGACTTGAAAGACCAAAACACCCTTTCTTCATCCAAGACCCATGTATTCAAGCTTTAAATTGCACCAAGTCTTTGGAATCCTTTGTATTGGTTGGCTTCCCTTGTTAGTTTATAAGTACTTTAAGGGGGCATGGACTGTTTCTCTTTTTATTTATTTCTCCAGGTCTCAGTAGAGTGTCTGGTGCATAATAAATACCTAAAAGCTTTTTTTTTTCATTTGTTCATCTATTAATTCATTCTAATCAAGTCAAGAAGCATCTATTAAGCACCTACTATGTACAAGGCACTGTGCTGAGCTCTAGGCACGCAAAGAAAGGAAAAAGACAGCCCCTGCTCTCACCATCTAATGGAGAAGACAATTTGTAACTAATGATGTGCAATTAAGATAAGTTGGAGATAATCAATGGAGGGAAGGCATGAACACTGAAGATATGTGGAGAAAGGCTACTTTAACAGAGGACGTGAAGGAAGCCAGGGAAGCCGGGGGTAGAGATGAGGAGGGAGATTATTTTAGACATGGGGGACTGCCAGGGGAAGGGCCCAGAGTCAGGAGAAGGAGAGTCTTGTTTGAGGAGCACCAAGGAGGGCCAGGGTCTGAGTACATGGAGGGCAATACTTTAAGATGACTAGAAAGGTCTCAGGACAGGGCAGGTTATGAAGGACTTGTTTGTTGGTAGACAACATAGGTAGCAGATTAGAGTTTGTCACATGGGTGTGTGTATGTGTGTGACATCATCACTTTTGTGCTTCAAGATCAGTGTGACAGGTGATTGGAGGATAGATTGGAGTGGGGGAAATTGACAGGTCTTGGCACCATATTGTATATGGGGGTAAGAGAGTGAGGAATCCAGAATGACTCCCAGGTTGGGAGCGTGAGGGATGGGAGGATGGGCTTGTCCTTGACTTTAATGGGGAAGGTGGGAAGAGGGGAAGGTTCATTCATTCATTCCCCACACTCTTCCCCAGGTGAAAGTAAACTCTCCTCTTTCTCAACATTTCTTCCAGTCTTTTCCTTGGACCTTTCCTTTACCCCAATCTCATTTTCCTTCCTTCATACTTTCTGTTGTATTTGCCTGTGTACTCCTGTAGAATGAAAACTTCTGCAGAGGAGACTGGCGATTATCCCTGTCTTTGACTCTCCAGGACTGAGTGCAGTGCCTCACTCTTAGTGCTCTTGTGATGAATATAAAGGGGCAGCTAGGTGGTGCAGTGGATTAAGCAGTAGACTTGGAGTCAGGAAGACCTGAAATCCAGCCTCAGACACTTACTAGCTGAGTGACCCTGGGCAAGTCACTTAACCCTGTTTGCCTCAGTTTCCTCATCCGCAAAAGGAGCTGGAGAAGAAAATGGCAAACCGCTCCAGTATCTTCGCCAAGGAAACTCCAAATGAGGTCACAAATAGTCAGACATGACTGAAAAAAAGACTGAACAACAAGAATGAATACAAAGACATCTCGAATTGAACTGAGGCAGCAGAAACCCTTGACTTTGGAATCAGAAAGACCCAGGTGTAGATCTGAGCTCAGACCCTTACTAGCTGTGTGACCCTGAGCAAGTCACTTAATCTCTCTGACCCTTGGTTTCTTCAACTATAAAGTGGTAATAATATTAGCACTTACCTCACAGAGTGTTGTGAGAATCATCTGAGAAAATGTAAGGAATGTACTTTGCAAACTTTGAAACACTATATAAATGTGAGCTATTAGTAGTTTTTTTTCAAACCAGAATATGATTAGAAGGTTCTTTCTCCTTCCCTCTCTCCTTTCTCCTCTTCCCTTTTCCTCTCTTCTTCTTCTTCTTTTCCTTCTCCTTCTCTCTTTCTCCCCCTTTCTCCTCTCCCCTTTTCCCTCTGATTTCTCTCCTCTCTCCTCTTTCCTGTCTCTCCTCTCTAGCAGGCTACACCAATAGGTCTAGGAGGCCCAGCCATAGGATACACTGAGTGCGCAAGGGTTCAGGCCCCTCGGGTTCTATCTTCTCACCCCATCCACCCAGCTTGGAATAGGCTCACAGGGCTGGGTTCTTTCTATAGACCCCTTTGAGTCCTAGCAGGAATCTCACCTCATTCCTCCCCTATCACCCCCATTCCCATCAAAGACTGAGGAATAAAACCTTTTTAGTCAGAGGGTGAGCCTATCAGAGTGCCCTTTGTGTCCAGTCTTCAAATCTACAGGGCATTTTTCAAAGAAATACTGTTTGATCTGTGACTAACTTTCCCTCAATTTGACCCTAGAAACTGACTCTGGGGATCAGAGAGGATTACTGAGCAAAGGTCATGTACTGCTGAGGCTGGACTCTGATCAAGTGGAATGGAAAATGGGTCTAATTTTCCTGTGGTGATATCTGGCCCACTTCCTGCTTGATTGGCTGATAATATCAGCGTTAAATGTGTTCCTTATGGGAGTTACCAAGTTCTGCCCTGTTATTTTCTGTTTTCATCTTCCAAGGCTTGGCTTTCTTGGTATCTGTTCTCAGACCTGTTAAAGATCTTAGCTTGAAAAGGTCAATATTCCCCACCACATCCTGGGCCATCTCCAGTCGTCCTGATCTGTATCTGGCCACTGGACCCAGAAGGCTCCAGAGGAGAAAGTGAGGCTGGTGACCTTGCACAGCCCTGCCTCACTTCAATCCGATTCACTTGCATGTTGTGGCTTCGTGATGAGAATGAAGGACAAACACAGCAGCAGATTCAAGATACCTCTTGATGAAGGTAGGAGAAAAGGAATCAGCTTAGGAACTGCAGGAACTGGGTTTGAATCCTGGCTCTATTAGTTACTAGCTGCGTTACTTTGGGAAAGTTTTCAACCTCTCTTGGTCTCATTTTCCTCATTTGTTAAAAAAAATGGGCATGGGGAGGGAGACTAGATGATTTTTGAGGTCTTACTCAGCTCTGTCAATAATCCCATTTTTCCCTAGTTTCCAAAGTTTACAGTTTAAAGGAGTGAAGAATAGGAAGCAGGAAGTCAATAAACATTTATTAAGCACCTTCTGTTTGCCAGGCACTGGAGATACAAAGAAAGACAAAAGACAATCCTTGCCCTCAAGGAGATTACAATCTAATGGGAGGAGATTCCCCTGGTTGCCAGGTGTGGGGTTACCAGATCCTTGGAGAGGAATCATTTTGAATTTGACCTGCCAGAGGATGGATTGCTCATCAGTGCCTTATGGATTCAGTTTCCTATAGCATTTATCAGGGCAGCTAGGTGGTGCCATAGTGTATAGAGCTCAGGCCTGGAGTCAGGAAGACTCATCTTCCTGTTCAAATAGCTATGTGACCCTAGAAAGTCACTTAACCTTTGTCTGCCTCAGTTTCCTCATCTGTAAAATGAGCTGGAGAAGGAAATGGCAAACTACTCCAGTATCTTTGCCAAGAAAACCCCAAAAGGGGTCATCAAGAGTCAGACACAACTAAAAAATCACTGAAAAGCAGATTTAGCTTCTAATAGGGTCATCATATTCAGAGCTTAGAAGGGACCTTAGAAAAGAAGTCAGGGGGCAGCTAGGTGGCACAGTTAGGAGAACCTGAGTTCAAATCCGACTTCAGACCAAACACTTGACACTTACTAGCTGTGTGACCCTGGACAAGTCACTTAACCCCAATTGCCTAACCCCCCCCCCCCCCCGGCCAAAAAAAAAAAAAAGAAAAGAAAAGAAGTCAGGCCAGACCTCTCATTGTTGTAGAGGAAACTGATGCCCAGAGGTTAAATGAATTGCTTCATGTTTTATAGGCAGTAAAAGACTAAGAGGTATTTAAGGTACTGTAAAATGCTTAGAGCTTGGTCAGACATGGCAGATGCCAAGGGCATCCACTGCATCTTGGGCCATCACCAGTCATCCTGACTTTTGTCCTGGCACTGGACTTTGATGGCTCTGGAAGAGAGAGTGAGGCTGATGACTTTGTGCAGCTCTGCCTCCTTTAAATCCAATTCACTTGAAAGTCAAGATGTCACCTGTGATTTCACTGGTCCTTTTCATAAACAAAGAACAACAACTTAGCCAGTAATTAGCAGAGACAGAATTTGAACCCAAGTCTTTTGACCCTTCCAAGTTGTGTGCTTTTCCTACACCACCATGTTTTTTCTTGTCCCATCATATTTTACTTACTATCATAGTCATGATATGGAATGGTAGAATGTAAGCTCATTGAGGGCAGGCATTATTTCATTCTCATTTTATATACTCACTGCCTAGCCCACTGTCTGACACGCAGTATGAATTTAGTGAATTAATGAATGAACTGGTCCATCATAAGCTTACCCACTTGGTTTTACTTTAGGAGACTTGGGTCTGTAGCAAAGTTTGCTTTAATCCCACCATGGTTCAGTGGAATTAATAGCAATCATTAATAGCTTACATGTATACAGTGTTACTATGTTTCACTATGCTAAGTGCTTTACAAATATTATCTCATTTGATCCTAACAACAGCCCTGAGAGGTAGGTGATATTATTATCCCCATTTTACAGGTGAGGAAATTGAAGCAGGCAGAGGTTAAGTGACTTGCCCGGGGTCACACAGCTTGCAAGTATCTGAGACTGGATTTGACCTCAGATCTTCCTGACTCAGGGCTCAGCATTCTGACCATTGGACCACCTAGCCTTTAAAGGAAGAAGGGCTTCCCCTTATTGCCTTTAGATTTAGAGTTCTGGGAGCATCTGGTACCCCCAAGGATGGGTAGGAACCTGGGGAAGCCTAGTCATTGGATTTGGGGTGTGGCTAGACTAATAAGGGAGTGAGAGAACCTCTCTAGGGGTGGGACTGGGGCTCTGAGCTGTGTATGTGTTTTGGGGTGGGGAGGGGGGTGCTGGCTTCCTTCCTGCCTGGACCATCCTTTATCAAGTGGATCCAGGTGCCACGGAGGAAGGGGGGGGCTGGTAGCCCTGCGGGAAGCTAGAGAAGCTTTGGTGCTTTTCTGTCACCTTCCCCAATCATTCTAAGTACCTCTGTGGCTCATTGCAAACCCAATCACATGCACACAGCACCACAGAGAGCTGGAGCAAGGGAGAGGCAGTGAGGAGAGAGGCAGTGAGAGTCAGTCAGCTGGCTTTGGTTTCTCCACTTTGTGGATTCTAATAACACTAATCCCTCATGGTTTGCTTTCACGGCTCTTTCCCACTCACAATCTCTTTGGATACTCACAACAGCCCTAGGAGGGTCAAAGGCAGGAGACTGATCACTTATTCTCATTTTATAGCTGGGGAAACTGAGGCCCAGAGAGGGGAAGTGATTTGCCCAAGGTTTATAGAAGGAAAAGATGGCAGGAATAAGATAGAAACTGGGTCTCCAGTCTCATCTCTTAAAACCACATCATCTCTCAGCTGAGCAGCTGGACACAGGGCTAGGGCCAGAAACATTGGTCAGTTTGGGGACTGACCTCCTCCTCCCCCCCTGCCCCCACCCTATTGTCCTCGTCCTCCTTCCTCTCTTCTTTCATTTCCTTCCTCCACCTCCTCCTTCTTCCAACCTCCAATCTCCTCCCCTCCTCTTCTCCTCCAGCTCTTCTCCCTCCTCCTACCTTTTCTTTCTCTTCCACCTTCTCCTATATTTTTCTCCTCCTTCTACAACCAGCCTTCTCCTTCAAACCCTCTCCTCTCCTGCAGCTCTTCTCCATCCTCCTCTTTCCCTATCTTTCTCTCTCCTCCTCCTTCTCTCTCCACCTCTTCCTCTCTCTTTGTTCTCTCTTTCCCTCCACCTCCTCTTTCCCCTTTCTCTTCTCTCCCCTTCCTCCTCTCTTTCCATTTTCCTCCTCTCTCCCTATCCTTCTCTTTCCCCTTCCTCCTCTCTTCCCCTCCTCCTCCTCTCTCCCTATTCTTTTCTTTCCCCTTCCTCTTCCCTCCCCCTCTTCCTCTTTTCTCCCCTCTCCAACTCCTCCTCTCTCTCTTTCCCTCCTCCTTCTCTCTTTCTATCCTTCTTTCTCCTCTCCTCTCTTCCCCTCTTCCTCTTTTCTTCTTTCTCTTCTTCCTCTTCCATTTTCTTCTCTGTCCCTTCTTTTTATCCTTTTTCTCTCATCTTCTCCTCTCCATGTCTTTTTTCTTTTCTTTCTCACCTTCTAGAGCTCTCCTCCCTTCACCTTTTCCCTTCTTCCCTTTCCCTTCACTTCTTTTCCTTCTCCTCTTCCTTTTCTTTTCCTTCTCTTCTACCCTAGTCCTCTTCTTCTCCTTTTCTTTACCTCCTCCCCCTCCCTCCTCCTCTATTCCCTTCCCCTTGAAAGAAATACTCCTGGAGTCTCCCCTGCATTGCAGGGGATAGGGAGCTGGGCTGTTAATTTTGCTGCATATGTGGGTTGGGGTGGGGTGGGGATGGGGAGGGAGGCAGGAAGGACAGATGCAGCAGTCCCAGCAGGGTCGGCCCAATACCAGCTTTTGCCTCCTGACCTCTCTTTTAAGCGTGAGGACAGAAGCTGAAAGTCTTCCCGTTATAGGTAAAGAGGAGGGGAAATGTGGACTCTGTTCTTCCTTTTAGTTACAAGATTAACTTGCCTGAGCATCTGGGTGGGTCTGAGATTGATCCTTCCTTGTGCAAACTGCTTTGCAGTTTCTGGTAATACAGAGCCTGCATGTTTAGGGTTCTTAAAACTGACTTCCATGTGAAGGACAGGTAGTGTCAGGCAAAGCTGTTCCCAGAACCCCCTGGTGGGGATGGGGATGCCTGGAGGCACAGGGATTAGCAAGCGGATCAAATTCATTTTCCAAATACCACCTTGTGATTGATGAGGGTATCATAGGTCTAAAGTTGGAAAGAATCTAGGGGCCATGGAGTTCAACCCCCTTATTTTACAAAGGAGGAAACTGAGGCTGAGGCATTATCCTATTTGGCCAAGCTCGCACAGGTAGCAAATGGGAGAGGAGGGATCTGAATCACACAATCTGAGGGCCATAGACTATTGTCTATGATAGGCAGTGTGTAAGAGAGCTTTTTAAGCACTTTACGTATATGAAGTCGCAACAACCCTGTGAGATAGGTGCCATCATTGTGCCCACTTTACAGATGAGGAAACCGAGGCAGACAGTGGCTAAGTGACTTGTCCAGGCTCATACAGCTAGTAAGTATCTGAAGCAGGATTGGAACACAGGTCTTTCTCACTCTAAGTCCAGTGCTCTATTCATTGTGAGCTGAAAGGGACCTTAGAGATCATTTAGTCTATTCCCCTCACCTTACAACTGAGGAAACTGAGGCCCAGAGAGGTAAAGCAACTCGCCCAAAGTAAAAAAGGTAGTAAGAACAGGAATTAGAACCCAGGTCCTCTGACTCCAGGGTCAGCACTCTCTCCACTGCCAAGTACAAGGATTGGTGATGTGCAGTGTGTCCTGTCTCAAAGGACATACTGTTGTGAGCCTCATTATCACAAGATATCCTATTTGTGAAGCACTTAGCACAATACTTGGCAAACATTAGGTGTTTAATCAATGCCTGTTCCCTTCTCTTCCTTGTTGGCCTAATGGTTGGGGGGCGGCCTAACCTGGGATTCATATACTTGCTTATAATATATTTTGATAACTGTATTTCATTATAACTAATTTTGTTTGAAATCCTGTGTGTTAACTTTTCTGCCTTTTAGAACATGATTCTGGGAAGCAGTCCACTGACTTCATTAGACATTTCCCAAATGGGAACCTAGGATGCAAAAAAGGTTCAGAACCCTGGACAGAGAAGGCCTCTCTGTGAAATGATGCTCTTGGACCAGGCCCTAGTCACTAGGGGATCTCTGGGGTCCCTTCTAGGATTGTTGGGCCCTGATGTAAGGGCTTAGTCTGAGACCATGGTCCATGTGTAGAGAAGATGGCCCTCCAAAGTCTCCCAACATAAACGACCCCTTGTTGACCTTAAAAAGGGCTTATACTTCTTCTGCATGGGTTTACCGACAAGCCCCAGGTCCAGCCTGTGTCCAGGGATTTGACCCAGAGGTTTTCAGAGGCCTTAGAGAAGGGCAAGAGATTAAGTCCAAAGGTGGTTACCTTCAATTCTCAATAATCCAGCAGGTAGATTGTCCCAGACTTTGGTTTCTCTTCCTTCTCCCTCTTTTGCCTGCCTCAGTGTTTATTATCCTCTCCTACAGCAAGGGCTGGGACAGAACCTGAAGGAAGAGCCTTCTCCAACCTGGGAGAAGACGGGCTCAGAGAGGACATAGAGGGCATTACTGGAAGGCTCCCCCTGGGCCTCATTATTGGGAGTTAATGATTTTCACACCCAGACTCCAATGACTTAGAACTCAGAGTTGTGCAGCGGGGGATCCATTGGAGAGGTGCTTGTTATGGGAGGATGGAAGGATCTTTAGCCTCAGTTTCCCTAACTTAAAAAAGAGGAGTTTGGAGTAAATGGTCTCTAAGTGCCTGGGATGGGGACTCAGTGAGGGAAAAGGGAATTCCATAATAGCCTAGGGACTCAGTCAGGGAGATGGGGGCTCAGTGAGGGAAAGACTCAGTGAGGGAAATGAAGATTGGCTGGAGGAGAGGAGGATCACTGAGGGAATAGGAAACTCTGTAAGGGAGATTGAGGTTGATAGGGAGGGATGGGGACTCCATGAGGATAGTGGGGGGTTCTTAGAGGGGGGTGGAGATTGGTGAAAGGGTAAGGAATTATTGACAGGGGTGAGGGGGAGATGGGAGGCTTAAGAGGTAGATTAAGGCTTCATGAAGGATATGGAGTTTGGTAGAGGAAATCCCAGGAATATAGTCTTCTGTCTAGAAGGTGAGGGGGCTCAGAAATTCCTAGGGAAGATTCCTTCAGAATGAACACTCCAGTCTCCAAGTACCCAATCTTGGCACAAGTAAGGGGATTGGAGGTACAGAGAGGATAGAGGCCATGAGGCCTGTCCCTTACCCCCTGCTCCCTGCCCTGATAAATGCCCAGGGTACCTACTTTGACAGCCCCTTTCTTCCTGGGCATCCCACAAAGGCTAGAATGTCTCCCTAGCTGGCTTTTCTGGGATCCAGTGAGGCTCTCTGCAGGGCTCCCCTGCTCCTCCATCCCTCCTTCAGTCTTCTTCCCACCTACCCCCAGTCAAACCTGATTTCTATCCTGAAGCCCTTGCAAGGACTAGCTCGACGGGCAGCTTCCCTTACTGGCCAACATCCCATCCCCCGCCCCCCAGCAGGCACCAGCTGCCTGATTTTGTATGCAGTAGGCATTGTGGAGCCTCCAAGATTTCATGCCCCCGTCACTCTGGTCTGGATCAGAATAGGCCATTTGCTTTATTAACACAAACAAACCTGGCTCAAGACGGAGAAACAGCAAATTGGATGGGAGTTCGGGGAAGTCAGGGGACCTGTTTATCACCTCCTGGCTCATAGATTGCCTGCTCTGCCCCTGAGCAGATCTTCAGGGGGCAAAACCAAAGGGAGGTAGCAGGAAGAAAAGAGGGAAAGTGGGGGGAGAAGAGGCTGAAGATGGGGCCCAGACACCCCTAATTTTGCCTCTTCCAATAAGCCTTACATGATTAATTCTATCCCATTTTAGTCACTTGTGAGTTATAGTAGGTGGAATCTTGAATTTATAGAGTTTTGGCTTCTAATATTGGCATGGCCCCTAACAAGTTATGTTACTTTGGGCAATCTGCTTTCTCCTTTGGGCCTCAGTTTCCTTATCTGTAAAATGGGATCAGGCAACTTCCTCTCCCTTTACTATAAGATTGGGGAGTTATGTCTAGGTAGCAGTTCTTTGGAAAAAAAAGATCTAGGGTTTTCAGTGGTCTCCAAGCTCAAAATAAGTCAACAGCATGATGTATGCATAGCAGCCATAAATAGCCAGTGAGTTCTTAGGCTGAATTAAGAGAGACAAGAGTATGCAGAAGGAGGGAGGAGACTGTGCTTTGTGTTCTACCTGGTCAGTAACAGCCACAGCTTGGTGTTTGGTTCTATGTGCTATGTTTTAGGAAGGATGTTTTTTGTTTTAATATAAATAGTATTTTTTTCCAATTAATGTAAAGATAGTTTTCAACATTCATTTTTGTAAGATTTGAATTCCAAATTTTTCTCCCTTCCTCCTTTCCCTACCCTCTCCTTAAGATTGGCAAGCAATCTGTGGTAAGTTATACATGGGCAATCATGTTAAACATATTTCCACATAAGTCATGTTGTGAAAGAAGAATTAGAACAAAAGAGAAAAGTCACAAAAAAGGTGAAAATAGTATGCTTTGATTTTCATTCAGATTCCATAGTTCTTCTCTAGATTTGAATAGAATTTTCCTCCATGAATCTTTTAGATCTTGGATCATTGTATTGCTGAGAAGAGCTAAGTCAATCATAGTTGATCATCATTCAATGTTGCTGTTACTGTGTATGGTGTTCTCCTGGTCCTGCTCACTTCACACAGCATCAATTCATATAGGTCTTTCCAGGTTTATCTGAAGTCCACCTGCTCATCATTTCTTATAGTGCAGTAGTTTTCCATTGCATTCATATGCCACAACTTGTTCAGCCATTCCCCAATTGATGGGCATCCCCTCAATTTCCAATTCTTTGACACCACAAAAAACTGCTATAAATATTTTTGTACATGGGGATCCTTTCCCCTTTTTTATGATCTCTTTGGAATACACACCTAGCAGTGGTATTGCTGGATCAAAGGATATGCACAGTTTGATTGCCCTTTGGCAATTCCAAAGCAAGTTCCGAATTGCTCTCCAGAATGTTTGGATCAGTTGATAACTCCACCAACACTGGGACATTAGTGTCCCAATTTTTACACCTCTTCTCTAACATTTATCATCTTCCTTTTCTGTCATATTAGCCAATCTGATAGGTGTGGGGTGGTACCTCAGAATTGTTTTAATTTACATTTCTCTAATCAATAGTGATTTAGAGAATTTTTTCATATGACTATAGCTTTAATTTCTTCATCTGAAAACTGCCTGTTCATATCCTTTGACCATTTATCAATTGGGGAATGACTTGTATTCTTATAAATTTGACTCAGTTCTCTTTACATTTAAATGAGGCCCTTATCAGAAACACACTGTACAAATTATTTCCCATCTTTCTGCTTTCCTTCTAATTTTGGTTGCATTGGTTTTGTTTGTGCAAAACCTTTTTAATTTAATACAATCAAAATGATCCATTTTGTATTTCATACTATTCTCTGTTTCTTATTTGGTCATAAATTCTTCCCTTCTCCATAGGTCTGACAAGGAAGCTATTCCTTACTCTCCTAATTTGCTTCTGGTATCATCCATTATGTGTAAATTGTGTACCTATTTTGACTTTATCTTGGTATAGGGTGTGAGATATTGGTCTATACCTAGTTTCTGCCATATTATTTTCCAGTTGTCTTCCCAGTAGTTTTTGTCAAGTCATGAGTTCTTATCCTAGAAGCTGGAGTCTTTGGGTTTATCAAACAGTAGATTACTGTAGACATTTGCTACTGTGTCTTGTGTACCTAACCTATTCCACTGATCCACCACTTTATTTCTTTGCTAGTACCAAATAGCTTTGATGATTGTTACTTTAGGATATAGTTTTAGATCTGGTAAAGCTAGGTCACCTTCCTTTGCATTTTTTCATTAATGCCCTTGATATTCTTGACCTTTTTTTCTTCCAGATGAATTTTGTTATTATTTCTTTTCTTTCTCTATTCTCTATCAAATACTTTTTTGGTAGTTTGATTGGTATGGCACTGAATAAGTAAATTGATTTAGGTAGAATTGTCATTTTATTATATTAGCTCAGCCTACCCATGAGCAATTGATATTTTTCCAATTGTTTAGATATGACTGAGGAAGTTAACAAGCTGGAGAGTAAACAGGGTTACTGGGCAGGTTAAGGTCCTGTAAGTTATACAATGTAAGGACTGACTGAAGGAACAATGGAGAAGAAAGGAGCTGGGGAGGGGAGAGAGGGAATGGATGTGACCCATGTCTTAAGTAAGCTTTTCAAAGGAATGATGCCTACAAGATGCCTGGAAGTTGGAAAGAAGAAAATTTTGGCCCAGTGTTAAGACACAACTTGTTAACAATTAGATCTATCTAAAAGAGGAATTAGTAGTCTACCCCCAGTGGTAGTGAGGATCCCCTCACAAGGGGTATTCAAGCAAAGGCTGGATGATGTAGAGAGGATGTTAGAGAGCATTCTTGTCCAGGTATGACTGGACTGTTAGGCCCATGCGATATCTTCAAACTCTGAAATTCTGTGACTAAATGAGCATTCTGTGTTCCAAAGTGCATTTCTGGATTTGGTTTCTCCATCTGTAATATAAAAGCCATTCCTTCCACCACCTCCCCACACCCCACACTTCCTAGGATCTGTTAGGTGTCTATGAGCCTGGTGGTGATGTCAAAATTAAGGTCAGAGTGGGGAGGAATAGGGCAGAGTTATAATAGCCACATGGGGGGAGGGGGGAAGAAAATGCACCAGGGCATGGAGTTGCCTGATTTTTCACCTCTTCCCTTTTCTAGGGACCATGTGTTCCTTCCCTATTCATTGGATAGAGACATAAGTTCAAAATTGAGCTCCGTAACTGACACTTCTGTGTGATTTGGAGGTGAATCTTGTCTTATTCATTCGTCCAATAAGCATTTATTAAATACTTACTAGGAGGAATTGGACATGACTGAAAGTGACTGAACAAATGTACTAGGCATCGAGAATATATTGACAAAAATGAAACAATTCCTGCCCTCAAGGAGCTTATAAATTATTGAGAAGAAGGAATATGTACACAGATACCATTTAGATACAAAACTGTTGTCTGGCAGCAGTTAGGTGTCATAGTGGGAAGAGCTCTGGGTCTGGAAT
The DNA here is from genome assembly GCF_900497805.2 of Vombatus ursinus. Classification (NCBI taxonomy): domain Eukaryota; kingdom Metazoa; phylum Chordata; class Mammalia; order Diprotodontia; family Vombatidae; genus Vombatus; species Vombatus ursinus. Next base: position 6,491,437 of record NW_020954662.1, on the reverse strand, counting down.
CAGGAAGACCTGAGTTCACATACAGCCTTGAACAGTTCCTGGCTGTGTGACCCTGGACAAATCACTTAACCTCTGTTTACCTCAGCTTCTTCATCTATAAAATGGGCATAATAATAGCACCTACCTCTCAGGACTGTGAGTCTCAAGCGAGATAATATTTGGAAAGCACTTAACACAGTGCCTGACATGTAGTAGGCATTATATGTCAGCTAATATTTATTAGCTATTGGCAACTATACAAATCCCTGTAAATTAATACATGCGTATGTATCTGGGTCCAGTGGCAAGATACAGATCAGGAGGACTGGAGATGCCATCACCTCCCACCCCAACTCCTGCCACCAGACGTGAAGAGAAAAGAACCAGTCTGAAAGGAAAGTACCTTGTACATAGTAGACAATACCCAATAATGGCCCTAGGATCACAGATGGATGCTCAGCAGGTACCCTGAAGGAGGTACGGCCATTGGTTCTCCCTTTTCCCTCAGGGATCACCTAATCCAATTCATACTTGGTCAAGAATCCTTTCTACAATGTACTTGAGGTGATTATCCACTCTCTGTTGGCAGATCTCCATGAGCACAAGTCCATTCATAACCTCCTGAGGCTACTTTCTACTTTTTCCAGAATCACAGACTCTCAACTGAAAGGTACCTCAATGACCCTTTAGTCCAATCTGTTCAGGAACAAGAATTCCTTCTATGGTGTTTCCAACAAATGGTTATCCAGTCTCTGATTGAAACAAGGCACAGCTCATTAGCTTCTACTCTTGGACAGCACTGATCTGTTAGTATTTTTATCCTTAAAGTCAAACCAAAATCAGCCTCTTTTCTGAATTGAAGTTGCCTTGAGCTCTTTTGTAAATGGGTGCTGAATTTTGTAAAGCAGTGTTACCTTAGTAAGTTCCTGGGCCTTTTAAAGTCTTCCTGGATTTCACAGAAGACAGGGTGGTAGGGCTCTGGTACCCAGAGGCAGAATAGATCTGCCCCATAAAGCTCAGAGTAATTTGCTTTAATTAATGCTCACTCTTAAATCCATTAATCCTGGGCTCTGACTTCCTGAGCAGTCGCAGTCTATGCATATCCTGAGGGGAACTTTAGGAGAAAAGAATTCTCCTGGCCTCATTCCTCTCATCTTCTTTTCCTCTACCTACTCCCATACCTTCCTTCCTTTCCTCTTAATGAAGGAAGCAGGAACCCTTAATTTCAGAGGACTGTGAAAGTCTCCTTTTGAAATAATCTCATCTGTCCCCTTGCTTCTGACCATTTTTGGAGAAAGAAAACTCATCTATCTCTGAAAGTGAAACTTAGTGGTATATTCTATCCTCTGGAGTCTGGACAGCTATTCTATTGGCATCTTTGAGGATTGAATTTGCATTCATACACCTCAAAGACTAGATGCCCAATGGAGTTGGATGGACTGGAATAAAATTGGAGAAGGTTAGAAGCGGAAGGAACCTTATAACATTGAATGTCACAGTGGGGAAGGACCTTAGACCAGAGAGTATCAGCGCTGGAACTTCTTAGAACTTGGAGCTTCTTAGAACATGAAGTATCTGAGCTTGAAGGGACTTTAGAGCTGTCAGAGAATGTCAGAGTCAGGAGGGCCCTGAGAATATAGAATATCAGGGCTAGAAAGATCTTTAGAACATAGAATGTTGTAGCTGGGAGGTACCTCAGAAAACAGAGTGCCAGAGCTAGGAAAATCTTTTGGCCATATAATATTAGAACACAATTAATTAGAGTTGGAAAGGATCTTAGAGACTCTTTAGCATAAGGTTATTATCCTGGGATCAGCTAACTCAAAAAAATTTTCGATTACTTTTTTCAATATAATTGGTTTTCTTTGTAATACTGTGTATTTTGTTTTATGCATTTAGCAATATTATTCTCGGAAGGGGTTCATAGGCTTCATCAGACTGACTGCCCAAGAGGGTCATCAGACTCCAACTCTGATTTTATAGTGAGGGAAAAGGTCATAGCTGACCTTGACATGACTTGTTCAAGGTCACAGAACTTGTAAATAGCAGAGCTGGGACAGGATCCTGGTTCCTTGTGCCACTAAGTTCAGAGCTCAGTGCCCCACAGGTCACACTGCCTTCACACCCATACCCACACATAGGGTATAAAATGTGCTCCTGCATCACCCTCATGCCTCAGCTGACACCATAAAGGAGCAAAAAAGAGAGAAAGGAATTTCATACAGATCTGTGTGAAACTGGGAGGTCTCCATTAAGGGTTGATTGCTGGTTTCTTCAACAGAGACAGACACCTGGAGAGATGTTGTCTGAACGTCTTTGTTCCTCCTCATCACAAGTATATGGGCACTCTCCTCCCTCCATCTTTTCTCCCCTCTATCCTCTTTTCTTTCCATTTACATTTGTCTTCTGATTGATCTTCTCTCTTCATTCTTCTCTCCTCTTCCCTTTTATCCTTGTCTTCCTTCTCTTTCCTACCTTCTCTTCTCTCCTGCTCCTCTTATTTTCTCTACCCTTGCTCTGCTCTTTACCTTTTTCTCTTTCATCACTCTTTCCTGTCAGTATTTCTCTTTCTCTTTCCCTCTCTATCTTCTCTTTGTTTCCTGTCTCTCCTTACCCTTTTTTCCCTCTTAAATTTTTTTCTCTTTCTTTCTTCCCTTCCTTGCTTCTTCTCTTCCCCTTCCTCTGGTCATCTCTCTTTCATTTCTTTTCTTTTTTCCTCCCTCTTTCCCTCCTCCTCTCCTTTTTCTCCCCTCTCTTCCTCCTTCCTCTCTTTCTTCTTTGTCCCCCATTACCCTCTTTTATTCCCTTTCCCCTCTCCCCTGTCAGCTCCCTCCCCATTTTTGGAGTTGTCCCAGAGGAGGGTGCTGAAGTTGTCTGTGTGGAAGAATGTGCCCAATCGGGCCCTGTGCCAGCAGAGGTCTTTGTGCAGAGAGAGAGAATGTAGGTCAATGAGATAAATTGTTCATTCAAGGTGAGCTTGAAAGAGAGCGAGGCGCCTCTGATCACAAGTGGCTAGAGCATCAGAGAACATGTCAGATGAATTCCTCTTTCCTGGGCTTTGAAAAAGCAACTAATGTTGCCTCTGAGGGTGACTCTCACCCCACCCATCCTTCCTTGCCCTGTCACCTTCTATCTTATAACTCTGAGGAAAAAGGACTCTTGGTCCAGAGAGGGCTTCTGTGGGCTGTATGTGCTGCAATCTAGGCAGAGTCTAATTTGTGTTGGGGCATGGTGGCATGGGGAGCTGGGGTCAGACTCAAGTGCTACCCAGAACCATCATCACTCTCTTTAACACAATCTGTATCTTTAAAAAGCTTTTGGGAATCATTTGTCTATGCACATTACTTAGCTGGGCTCCATATGAGGAAATGGCTTGTATATGTTTGATAGTAACCTCCTATAAGAAAGGGATAATTTTAAGCCATAAAATGTTAGAGTTGGAAGGACCTTTAGAACAGTTGTCAGAGCAAGAAGGACCTTTAGAACACAGAATGTCAGTACTGGGAGGGCCCTTAGAACACAGAATGTCTGAGTTGAGAGGGCCCTTTGAACACAAGTGTCAGAGCTGGGAGGGCTCTTAGAACACAGAATGTCAGAGCTGGGAGGGCCCTTAGGACACAGGATGTCAGAAATGTGAGGTACCTTAGAACACAGGGTGCCAGAGCTGGGATGGGATGAATATAGAATGACAGATCTAGATTGGGCCTTAGAACACAGAATGTTAGAGCTGAAAAGTGATTTTACCACAAAGACCTTCAGAAATGCAAGGGACCTTAGATCATAGAATGTCAGAAGAGGAAGGGATGTTAGAACATTCTATGTCAGAATTGGATGGGACCTCAGAAAGGAGAATGTTATATGAACTTGAAGGGACTCACTGTTTCTTATCAGACTGGGCTCTTCTTAAGGCAGAAACCACTGGCAGGGACCATCTAGTCCAATCAATCAACCAATCAGAATTCAATAAGCACCCATTATGTGAGAGGCATTCTGCTAGAAACTGGGGATAAAGAGAGACACAGAAATAATTTCTATTCTCAAGGAGCTTTCATTCTATTGGGAGAGACAACATGTACCTATGCAAAGAAGAAGGAAGGAAGCCAGCATGTTTGTAAAGTGCCAAGTACTTTACAACCCTGGGAGGTAGGTGCTATCATTATTGCCATTTTATAGTTGAATGAATAGAGCAATTATTAATTGCTTACTATGTGCAAAACACTGAGGTTACAAAAAATGAAAAGTATGACAGTCCCTGATCTCAAGGTGTTACCTATACATGCAGTATAATGCATACACTTGTATGCATTATATTGTACTTGTATTGCAAAGCATATAATAGAAAATGAAGAGTTTGGGGGAAAGGCACTAGCATATGGGGGAAACAGGAAAAGCTTTACATAGAGGGTGACACCAGAGCTGAGCTCTGAGGGAAAGTAGATATTCTAATTTTTAATTAGAGGAGAAATGCTTTCCAGGAGTGAAAAATAACTTGGCCGAAGGCATGGAATTGGGAAATGGAACATACTTTGTTATTGTTGTTTGGTCATGTCTCCATGACCTCCTTTGGGGTTTTGTTGTCAAAGACATTGAAATGGTTTGTCATTTCCTTCTCCAGCTCATTTTATAGTTGAGGAAACTGAGGTAAACAGGGTTAAGTAACTTGCCCAGGGTCACATAGCTAATGTCTGAGGTGGGGTTTGAACTCAGAAGATGAGTCTTCCTAATTCCTGGCCTTGAGCTCTATGCACTATGGCATTCCTTAGGTGCCCCTGTATGCTTTCTGAGAAATAGCAAAAAAGCTAGTCTGGCTGTATCTTAGAGTATGTGAGGAGCAGTAATGTATAATAATCCTCTTTCTATTACATATCTTAAAAGAAGTTCATCCAATTTTTCTTGAAGACCTCCAAAAAGAGAAAATCCACAATGTCTTGAGAGTACTCCTAAGCAGATTAGCTCTCATTGGCAGGAAGTTTTTTTTTCTTCTTCTATAAGTCTTAATTTTGTCTCTTTGCAGTTTTACCCATTGCTGCTATTTGTATTCTCTGGGTCTGAGCAGAGCAAGTCTGATGCCTCCTTCACATTGGGCAGTTCTTCAGATACTTCATGAAAGTGGCCATGTTCTCCCTGAATCTTCTTTTGGCTCAATCTTTCAGGTACTACAATGGATTCTCACATGGCAAGAACTCAAGGTTCCTCACCATCGTGGTAGACCTCCTCTGGACACACTTTAGCCTATCAATATCCTTCCTACAATGCGACATTGAGAACTGGAGACAATATTGCAGATGGAGTTGACCAGGGAAGTGTATTATGAAGCTAGCACACCATTGGTCCTGGACATGCACTGTAGCTTACTGTATTTTAAAATGTACTAAGATTGAGCAAACTTTCTTGATTGCTGTATTATAATAATGGACTCATATTGATCTTGTGGTCCACTAAAACCCCCAGATCTTAAAAAAAGATTATCGATAACTTTTACTTGTGAATACCTTTTATTACTTTATTATATTACCTTTTATCATATATTATTCATACCTTTAGTTATATGCTATAGATATATCCTCCAGTCATACCTCCTGATTTACTTTATCACAAAAAAAATGATTAGGCAAAACAAACCTATGCAGTAACTTTATCATTCACTCAGTAAGCATATATTAAGCACCTACTAAGTGCTGAGTTTACTGTGCTAAGTGCTGAGAATACAAAGAAAAGCAAAGGATTGTTTCTGTTCTCAAAAAAATTCACAGGGGAGAATTCACAGAATATAACAGGGGAGATAAACAACTATGTACAAATAAGATCTAGACAGGAAGGACTGGAGGTAATTGTCAGAGAAGGCATTAGGGGGATCAGAAAAACTTCTTGTGGGCCTTTAGCTGGACTTGAAGGAAAATACAGAAGGAGTATGAGGCATCCATAGACACTTCACCTCTACGCAAATTAGAGGATATGTCATCATTTCATCCAAATTCAGTGGCCTTTTAGTATTGTTTTCATTGACATCAGAATAATTGTGCATATTTCTCTCTTTTCTGGTTCTTATTTCTTTATCCAATATCAGTTCATAGAAGTTTTCTCATGTTCTTATAAATTCTCCATAAGCTTCTTCCCCCCCCCCCCCACATCTTTCCTAAACTGTAATATGCCAAGGTCTATCCTATCTGGCACTTGTGCGAACTAATCCTAAATGGAAGATTTAACACTTACCCCCTTCCATTTTGTAAAGTTCTTTTGTTAGAGTTGGCCCCAAAATTTAACCTTTTATACTCTGGATGGATAGTGATTTTGTCATCCACTGGGTTAGCTATCCATTCTAGTTTTCCGTCATCTGCAAGTTTGAAGCAGACATACCATCTATACATTTGTCCAAATCATTAAAAAAGGTTAAATAGCCCAGAGTCAAGCACATATTCTGCAAAGTATAGAACTTTTCTCACCCCTGCCCAAGGTAACCAGTCCAGAGCTGGTTAAATGGGAGATTCAGATACGTGTGTGTTGGTTGCATGGGTTTGCATAGGGCACTGGCTAACCCACACTCTTCATGCATGTGCATGCCAATACCCAATGCAAACCAATTGCCTATGTTTGATTGCTTGATAGGGACTGACTCCTGGAATATACTAACTCTTCTAAAGTACTGGCCCTGGGGGCGGAGCCAAGATGGCAGAGGGAAAGCAGTGACTGTCTTGAGCTCTTTCCCAAAGCCTTCTAAATACCTAAAAAAATGGCTCTAAACAAATTCTAAAGCAGCAGAACTCGCAAAAAGACAAAGTGAAACAAATTTCCAGCCAAAGACAGCCTGGATGATTGATCGGAAAGGTATATAGCATCAGGCTGGTAGAGAAGCTCAGTTCAGCGTGGGCACGCAGGCCCAAGCGACCCTGGAGCAGGCCTCAGAGGACTGAATTGCAGGCAGCTGTGGCAGTTTCCAGACTTCTCAACCCCTGAATGCCAAAGACAACTTGGAAGGTCAGTGGGAAAAATCTGTGACAGTGGTGAGAGAGGAAATAGGTCTCAGCTGCAAGTCTTGAATGTGGCCTGGGGCCATAGCTTTTTCCTGAGCTTCTGGCCCACAGACTGAGGGGTAATCAAGTGGCTGATCAGAGGGGGATTGCAGGAATCTCTTTGCCAGTGCTGAGGCAGGAATCCCTTGCTTTACAGGTGCTTGGATCTGGGTCACAGTTCTGAGGGGCGGTCCTGGGGCGAGGAGGACCACTGGTGTGGTGGAGATTGTTGTGGTGGTGGAGAGAAAACACCTTGCCTCTTATCATAGCACCTTGGAAGAACTGAAAATTTACAGGTCCCTAGAAGTACCTCTGAAAACAGCTGTACAAACCCCCAAAGCTTGGGACAGTACACTCTTGACATTGGAAGCAGACTTTTACCTTAACAAAGAGTTTGAAACTCAAATAATTGGCCAGGATCATGAGTAAGCAGTGCAAAAAGAGTCAGACTATATTATCTTACTTTGGTGACAAAGAAGATTAAAACATGCAACCAGAAGAAGACATCAAAGCCAAAGCGCCTACATCCAAAGCCTCCAAGAAAAATATGAATCAGTCCCAGGCCTTGGAAGAGCTCAAAAGGGATTTTGAGAAGCAAGTAAGAGAAGTAGAGGAAAAACTGAGAGTGATGCAAGAAAATCATGAAAAACAAGTCAACAGCTTGCTAAAGGAGACCCAAAAAAATACTGAAGAAAGTAACACCTTAAAAAATAGCCTAACCCAAATGACAAAAGAGGTCCAAAAAGCCAATGAGGAGAAGAATGCTCTAAAAAGCAAATTGGACAAATGGAAAAGGAAGTCCAAATGCTTACTGAAGAAAATACTTCCTTAAAAATTAGAATAGAGAAATTGGAAGCTAGTGACTTTATGAGAAATCAAGACACTGTAAAACAAATCCAAAAGAATGAAAAATTAGAAAACAATGTGAAATATCTCATTGGAAAAACAAGTGACCTGGAAAATAGATCCAGGAGAGAGAATTTAAAAATTATTGGACTATCTGAAAGCCATAATCAAAAAAAGAGCCTAGACATCATTTTTCAAGAAATTATCAAGGAAAAGTGTCCTGATATTTTAGAACCGGAGGGCAAAATAGAAATTGAAAGAATCCACTGATCTCCTCCTGAGAGAGGTCCCCAAAGAAAAACTCCCAGGAATACTGTAGCCAAATTCCAGAGTTCCCAGGTCAAGGAGAAAATATTACAAGCAGCCAGAAAGAAACAATTCAAGTATTGTGGAAACACAATCAGGATAACACAAGATCTAGCTGCTTCTACATTAAGGGACCGCAGACAATGGAATATAATATTCTGGAGAGCAAAGGAGATAGGATTACAACCAAGAATCACTTACCCAGCAAAACTGAGTATAATCCTGCAGGGGAAAAAATGGTTATTCAGTGAAATAGATGACTTTCAAGCATTCTTGATGAAAAGACCAGAGTTGAATAGAAAATTTGATTTTCAAATACAGGACTTGAGTGGAACATGAAGAGGTAAACAGGAAAGAGAAAATCATAAGAGACTTATTAAGGTTGAACTGCTTACATTCCTGCATGGAAAGATGATATTTGTAACTCTTGAGACCTTTGTCAGTATTAGGGTAGTTGGAGGGGAAAAAATTATATGTATGTATATATAGATATAGATAAATAGATAGAGGGCACAGGGTGAGTTGAAAATGAAGGGGTCATATCTGGAGAATAAAATTAAGGGGTGAGAGAGGAATATACTAGAAGGAGAAAGGGAGAGGTAGAATGGGGTAAATTATCCCACACAAAAAAAAACCAAAACAAAACCAGAAAAGAAAAGGCTCTTACAGTGGAGAGGAAATGGGAGAAGGTGAGAGGGAATGAGTGAATCTTATTCTCGTAGGATTTGACTTAAGGAGGGCATAACATACACACTCAATTGGGTGTGGAAATCTGTCTTACCCTACAGGAAAATAAGGGGGGAAGGGGACAAGAGAGTAGGGGAATGATAGAGAGGAGGGCAGATTGGGAAAAGGGGGTAATCAGAAGCAAATACTTCTGAGGAGGGACAGGGTCAAAAGAAAGAATACAATAAATGGGGTGACAGGATAGGGTTAACGGAAATAGAGTTAGTTTTTCACAGCATGTCTACTATGGAAGTGTTGTGCATAACTGCACATATATAACCTGTATTTAGTTGCTTGCCTTATCAATGAGGGTGGTTGGGGAGGGAGGAAGGGAGAAAATTTGGAACCCAAAGTTTTAAAAATACATGTTTAAAAAAAATGTTTTCACATGCAACTGGGAAATAAGAAATACAGGAAATGGGGTATAGAAATCCATCCTGCCCTACAGGAAAACTGAAGGGGAAGGGGATAAGAGAAGGGGGGGAGAGATAGAAGGGAAGGCAGACTAGGTGAAGGGGTATTTAGAATGCATGCCATCTTGGGGAGGGGTGAGATGGGGTGAAAATTTGGAACTAAAAATCTTGTGGAAGTAAATGTTGAAAACAAAAAAAATAAGTAAAAATTACCATTAAAAAAAAATAAAGCACTGGCCCTGGAGTCAGGAGAACCTGAGTTCAAATCCAGCCTCAGACACTTGACACTTACTAGCTGTGTGACTGTGGGCAAGTCACGTAACCCTGATTTCCTCGACAAAACAAAATAAAACAAAACAAAAAAAGTACTAACTTTTGGTGAAGACTCCTCTTTGCCCATGAAAGTGACAGAGCAAAGATCTATACCTCTGTTAACTTCAGCTCCATCTGTTACCCACCCACCAACCCTAATCTCTTGTAACCAACAGCTTTAGGAGCTGGTGCATGGGGGGAAAGGCTCCTGGAATGGGAATCCTAAGAATCGGGTTCTAGTCCCAGACCCGCCGCTAACTTGCTGTATGGCTTAAGGCAAGTACCTTCCCCTATCCAGGCCTCAGTCTCCTCATCTACAAAATGTATTTAACACATTTGGAGGAAGGAACATGTGTGATTTCATTGGTGTTAAAACTCCCCAGCAACGAAACCATCAATATAGGTCAGCAATTGTTCAGTAACTTACATATCTTAGAGAGTTGCCAGAGAAATGAAATGAAATGAAAAGTAGTATATACACATGAATAATAACATATGTGTATATGTATAGATATACACAGTATATACATGTGTAATATGTATGTGTATGTATTACTATATGCATACCTATATATGCACTGCATAAATACATACATATGTGCACACATATTTGTGTATTGCATAAATACATAAAATGGAGATGATAGAGAGATAGAAAGAGAGAGAGAAAGAGTAGAATCTCTCTTGTGCAGCAGAGGGAAATTATTGGAGAAGGATTATGAACTCATTCTTTGCTTGGAACTCCCCAACAACTTCCAATGTGACTGCAGCACAAGAGAGATTCTATGATTCTAGGTTTAGAAATGACAAAATTGTAAATAATTCCAATGAAAGAAAAAAATTGAGAATCAAAAACATAACCTCTTTGGTCTCAGTTTCCTCATCTATAGAATAGAGATGACAATCTCTTGCTACTTATCCCAGGGGATGTTGTCAAGACCCAACAATAAAATGAATAGAAGAGTATTCTGAAAAATTTGAATGCCACAGGAAAGGGAGGGCAGCTCTCTGTCCACATTTATCCAACAATCTCCCCTAAAGGAACAATGCAAGAAAATGAATGACTCTTCATCATGGACTTGATGGATTCCAAAAAAACCTGGTTGAAGTGGATGGAGGAATCAATACAGAGAGACTCGTTTTAGGCTTTCACTCCTAGGTTTTTGCAAATGAAAGGACCCAGTGATAGAATCACAGAATGTCAGAACTGAGAAGATCCTTAGAATGCAAACTCTTTGTGCTTGAAAGTATGCTAGAACATCGAATACCAGGTTTGCTAAGGACCCCAGAATGTGGAATATTAGAATACAAAATGTTTACATGAGAAAAAACACAGAATATAGAATGTTACAACTGGGAGGAATCTTAAAATACAAAATGTTAATGCTAAAAAGAACTTCAGAACATAGAATTTCAGGGCTGGAAATATAGCCTAGAAAAAAACCAACAATAACTAGCATTTATATAGTGCTTTAAAGTTTGAAAGACACTGTCCCTATCTTGTCTCATTTGATCCTCACAACAACCCTGGGAGATAGGTGCTATTATAATCCTCATTTTACAATTGAGGAAACTGAGGCAGACACCAATTAAGTGACTTGCCCAAGTCATAGAGCTAGTAAGTGTCTGAGGCAGAATTTGAGTCCTCTTCCTTCCTCCAGGGACAGGTCTCTATCCATTGGACCATCTAGATCCTAGACACCATTTATTTCAATCCTCTCTGTCTCTGTCCTCTTCTGTCCTCTTCTGTCCTCTTCTGTTCTGTTGTGTTCTGTTCTCTTCCCTTCCCTTCCCTTCTCTTCTCTGCTCTCCTTTCTTCTCCTCCTTCCCCTACCTCTCTCTCCATAGTTCTTTACACATTGTCTCTGCCATTAGTCTCCCCCAGAATCAGGACTTGAACCCAGATATTCTTATTTAAAATCATCCCAGGACTGGTTAGTCTTATGGGCAGTGCTACTTTGCCCCTTACTGATAGAAATTAGTGCATATTTTTTCTTTCAGTATTGCTTTCCAACTACTTTCCTCCCCCAACTCTCTTCAGGGAGGCTTCGCCTGGACACTGAGGGGATATTAGTAATATCATGGTCACCACTTGGAAATCTGGACTCAAATATATGTCTACTGGCTGGGACTATGACCTAGAATGATCATGGGTTAACTGTTGATTGAAAAATTACAAGGTAAGACATGACTCCTTCCCCACATGTGACCTGGGATGAATCTCTTAGCCTCCCTGAGCCTCAGTTTCCATAGTTAGAAAATGGGTACAATAATATCTCTTGTGCCTACCTTAAAGGGTGTCTGTGAGGTTCAAATAAGATAATGGATATAAAACTCTTTAAAAACTCCAAAGTGCCATATGAAAGTAATTTCTCCTCCTCCTCCTCCTTTTCTTTCTCCCTACCACTTCCATTATTATTATTATCTTTCCTGCCTCCTTCACCAGATGGTTCTGAGGATCAAATGAGATAATGGATATAAAGTACTTCGCGACAGTGGAGTGTTCTATAAATGTTTTCTATAATTCAAGAGATCTATGATTTCATCAGTGGGAACTCCATTCACTGACCCACATCTGAACCTCTCCCTACCTTAGTGGATGATTTCACGAGTTATTGTAGACAAAAAAAAGAAAAGAAAAATCTTCAAAGTAGTTAACAATGAGCTTAGTTAGTCCTTGTATGACAGCCTGCTGTTAGGCCATATCCAAAGCCTTCCCATTTTGGTAGGACCTGTGAGGTGGAAAAAACATTTAATCTGATATCAGAGGACCTGGATTCAAATCCAGGCCATGACAAGAATTTATAAAATGTCATTTATATGTGGGCACTATTAGGTGCTGAGGATATGAAGATAAGAACAAAATGTTACCTGCCCACAGGGGGCTTACCTTTGGATAAGAGAAACAACATGCACACAAATATAGGCAGAGTAAATACAGTGGTCATCTGTGCAGTTTAACTTTTCTGGGCCTCAATTTCCTCATTTGTAAAATGGGGGTCTTGGCTGAGATAGCTTCTAAGTTAACTTTATGATGCTGTGGCCTGCTGAAGCTGGTGCTCTACTGGGTCATGACTTCAGAATCATGTTGGACTCCTCATTCTTTTCCAACCTTTATATCTTAGGAGTTGTCAAATCCTGTCGATTTTCCCTCCACAGCATCTCTCATGGAAAATGAGGGGAATGAACTAGAGGACATTAAAAGTCTCTTCTAGCTCTAAATTTATGATCCTACACTTCTATGTTCAAAGGTTCCTTCTAGTTTGAATATTCAGTGTTTGAGAACCTCTCCCAGCTCTGACATTCTCTGTTCTAAGGCCCCTCCCACCCCTGACATTCTCTGTTCTAAGGCCCCTCCCATCCCTGACATTCTCTGTTCTAAGGCCCCTCCCAGTTCTGACATTCCATGTTCTAGGGGCCCTCCCAGCTCTGACATTCTGTGTTCTAAGGCCTCTCACAGCTCTAACTCCTTATGTTCTAAAGCTTCTTCCAGCTCTGACATTCTATGTTCTATTGTCTACTCCCAACTTAACATCCTGTAATCTGTCCCTGGGGCCTTGAAAGATGAGTTGGAGAAGAGAGAGAAAGCCATTTTAAGTGGGGAAAATGAGGTTATCTACATATCTATTCTCTGAGTTCTAGGATCATCGTACCTTAAATATCTCCATCTTCGCTAATTTTCTTAATTTAGTACACATGTGCACATACATATGTGTGTGTAGGCAATTTTCACGTTTCCTCCTTGCCTAGAACTCCACAATGTCCACAACATTAGTGGCCGCACTAACTGCAGCTGTCGGCTTCTCTAGCCAGTCTTCTTGCCCCATGTCTAGTGCGAAGGCCACATTCATCTTCCAGAAGCCCCTGTTTCACATTCACAGGCCACGTCCTGTCCTTAACCTTGGGCAGTACTGAAGTTCAAAGTTGCATTCTTCACACTCTACCCTATTCACCCTTCAGAGAGCAGCCCACTGTTCTGTGCACATAGGAAATGAGCCAAAGCTACTATTGCTCAACTGGAAATATTGTCAAGGTTTCTTCCAATTCCTTTCCTTCTTTCCTTGACGATGGCACTCATTTTTTTTTCTTCCTGCTGCAGGTGCTAATGAGATTGTTCGTACCGCAGCTGAACATTTAAACGCACACATTGAATTATGGGCAACGCCAGGCTAGGCTGTATTTAAAATAACAACTTCATTACTCACAGGCTGCCTGAGAATACTAGAGTAACATTATTATTGGATCTGAGACTGGTTGGAGTTTGTTGTCGGGTTTCAATTTTTCAGGTTTTAGATTGTTGGGGAGTGTCCATTTTTTAATCTGTAAAATGGGTATAATACTATATATCTCAAAATGCAGCTTGAGGGGATGGATCTTTTGACCTCTAAGATTCTTTTCCATTATACTTTATGAGGAGCATTTGGTTATTTGCCTCATAGGTTTCATAGACTCTAGCTGGAAGGGACATCAGGGGCTCTCTAGTTCAATCCTTTTATTTTACTGATGAGGGAACTGAGAAGTTGAATGTCTTGACCAAGATCACATGGGGAGTAATGGCTGGCATTTATATGGAACTTTAAGGTTTGTGAAGCACTTTGCTCATGATCTCATATGAACCTTACAACAACCCTGGGATGAAGGGGCTATTACGGTTCCCATTTTACAGATGAAGAAGCTAAGGCGAATTGAGATTAAGTGCCCAGGGACACACAGCTAGTGTCTGAGATAGGATTTGAGCTCTGTTCTCTTGTCCCCCAAATCCAACATTCTTCCCAAGAAATAGCGGAACTGAGATTTGAATTTGGGTCCTTTGATGCCAAATCCAGCCAATGTATGAGAAAAACACTGCTATTAAAGGGCTCTAGGAATGGAAGACATGATTAGAAGTGATATGGAATAGTGGGGAGAGTACCCATGGGCCTGGGGTAAGAAAATCTGGATTTGGGCTGCCATTTTGTTTTTACAGGCTGCTTATCCTTGGGAATCCCTTTATCTTCCAAACCTTAATCCATTTCTCCAACATTGGGCAGTGGAAAAAATTTGGACTCTTTCCAACCCAGTGCATCTCAGTTTGAATCCTGACCTTGTAATTTGCTCCCTCTATGACATCAAACAAGTCATTTACTGTCTCTGGGCTTTACTTTCCTCATCTGTAAAACTGAAGCTTGGACTACATGGGTTCTTAGGTCCCTTCCCCCTCTATATGTGTGATCATATGAGGAGGTGACCTCTCAAATACCTTGTAGTCAAAAGTCTTTGTTTTCTAACTTGGGGGAATCACTTAACCTCTCTGGGCCTCAGTTTCTCCACCTATAAAATGGGGGTGATATTCCCCATGCTACCTCCCTCACTTGGGGGTATTGGACAGAAAGTTCTTTTTAAAGTATAAAGTTCTCTAGAGCTACTGAAAGACTTTTCTCCAGGGTGCTTGGGCATCCTACCTATCATGGCACTGCAGTTGTCAGTCATTCTATGAAATGGACCAGTGGAGAGAGCTCTGGATTTGGAATCAGGAGGCCTGAGTTGAAATCCCAGCTCTGTCACTTACTAGCTGTGTGATCTTATGAAAGTCACTTACACTCTCCAAGTTTTATATGTAAAAGGAAGGGTTCAGACTAGATGGTGTCTAAGGTCCCTTCTGACTCTAAAAATATCCTATGAGGGCATCCTAGGATTTTGACCTTTGCTGCCACCACCTTGGTCCTTGGGCATAAGGAGAGGAGAGGCTCTTCTCTTTGGCTCTGGCCTCTCTATGTGGGGCAAGAAAAACAGATCCCCATGATGTGTGCCAGGATGGGGTTTGGGCAGGTGGGAGGTGAACCAATGCTATGGGGCAGCAAGCCACTATAGTGGTTAACAGGGAGGCAGAGGTCTAGATAGGCAGGCAGCATGAGAGAGGATTGGATGTAGGCAATAGGAATCTAGGTCCATGGCCTAAGTTACAGGCCAGGGGTTTAGCCCCAAAGATAATGGCAAACTCAAGACAGGGCCCCACTCTTTGGGGTACCATAATAAGGAAACCAATCTGTGGCACGGGGAAATAAAATCAGCATCTCTCAGCTCCCACAACTTAGCCGCCCTGTTTCTTCTAGCACTTGGAGCCAGTTTGATTCTAGGGCCTGGACTGGGGCTAAGTCTGTAGGTGAAGGATGTGGAATCAGGAGCCTGGATGGTTAAGATGATTGTTACAGATAGAAAGTCTAGCTTTGGCCATATCATCCTCAGTAGCTTCATTATATGGTCTGGACAAATATGGAGCAAATGCACCACTCCCCTTGCAAACTGTAATTCAGTGCTCCATTAGAACCAGAACTCTTGGTGGCCGGAATCACAGGGATGATGCTAAAAGGTAAGGGTTTGGGGGAAGAATCATTACTTCCATTCTAGTGTCTGTATGGTGAACAGTGACCCCAGGATTTGGGGGAATCAAAAAAGGTGACATTTCTATAGCTCTTCGCAATTCAGTCCTATAAGATAGGTTGAGCAAATATTTTTACAGATGAGTAAACTGAGATGGAGAACGAGGAGCTGACTGGCCTAAGTTCATAGGACTAGTAAGTGTTAGAGTCTTATTGAACATGGGCCTCCTGATTCCAAATCGAGTGTTCTTTTCACTGTGTGATTTTGTTTCTCAAGAGTAAATCAAGAGCAAGGCCAGGAGTGAAGACTCCCTAACTATGCCTCTCCCTGAGGGCTAAGGGCCTCAAAAGGTGGAAACACATGTGTAATCTTACATGTGTAAAATAGTTATCAATCAATCGATCAATCACACAATCACCCCTAACTTAGTAGCCAGATACCTTTGTTAGGTGAGAACACCTCCATGAGTCAATCAATCTTTAATTACTTTAATCAGGTGAGAATACTTTTATTGACTCAATCAATCAAAGGTATTTCAATTAGGGATGACAGGTGGAATATTTAGACTTTCTGAAGACACTTGGTAATACCCTGTGGGGCTTTTCTAAACCAGCAAGTTAGTTTGGGATAGAAGATTCCAGCGTCTGGCAATGGAGGGGAGAGAGCCAAGCCCCTGAGACAATTATTTGGGTCAAGGGAGGAATTGAGCAAATCTCATCCCCTTCTTTCTCTCCTTAACCAGAGGAGGGCCTTGTGAATTTTAGAGGGTCAGTCAGCTGGCTAATAAATATTTGTTAAGTCCATACTATGTGCCAGGTACTGTGCTATGTGATGAAGATACAATATGGAAAAGAATGAAGGGCCCTTTGCTCAAGGAGCTTATAATCTAATGGAGAAAGACAACAGTCAAAAAAAAAAAGCTGAAAAGGTGGGAGGAATTACCCTTAGTGGGGCATGATGGAGAGGGCCAGAGGAGCGGCAGATAAAGGGTCAGAGGGTTGGGCTTCATCCCTGTCTCAGCAGCGTCCCTAGAACAACAGTAACTAGTGAAGACATACTTCAGAAGGTCAGCTTCAGGGCTGCACAAGGAGCCGCACCTTGAGCTACCACCATGTTTAAGGGGAACTTCCATCAACAAGGAGGAGTGTGTTTCCCCTTGTGACAGGGGTCTCTAAGTCTGAATCCACTTCCTCCTGAACTCTGTTGTTGTTATCCAGTTGTTTTCGGTCATGTCCAACTTTCTGTGACCCCATTTGGGGTTTTCTTGGCAAAGACACTGGAGTGGTTTGCCATTTCCTTCTCCAGCTCATTTGACAGATGAGGAAACTGAGGCAAACAGGTTAAAGTGACTTGCCCAGGGTCACACAGCTAGTAAGTATCTGAGACTGAGTCTTCCTGAGCTAGTACCCTCTATGTTGCTCCACCTAGCTGCCCCATAACTCTACATGTAATGATTGGGAGTGGGCCACAGACTTTTGGGGGGACATTTTTGTACCAACTGTTATTACTAAAACACCTTAATAAATACTCCTTTCTTAAAGCTAATTGAGACTGCCTGACTAACATAATCAAAGGAGAAAGCACATGGAGGACTCACAGATTCCCCCTCCAACCATACCCCAACCCCTCAGGGCCACACCTAGAACCCTGAGGGAAGATGGAGCAGCTGTCCACTGAGGACCTGACCTACCAATGAGACTGGTAAGGTTGAGAACGTGTACTATCCATGTAAACCCCAGAGACTAGGTCTGGACCTTCTCAGGGCATGTAATAACTAGACAAAGTCCTGCTGGTATGTAAATTTTCTGGTTATTTCTTGAAGGGTAGAGACCTCTGAGTGGGCTATTATTGCATAATTACTAACTAAATGGACTCATTTGTTCTCTGTTTGTCAGTAGAGAGACTGTGCCATGGCAGGGGAGAGCATGAAACATTCCTCATCTAGCCTTCACTTTTGGTAATGGGAGCACTGGAACTTTGATGTCAGACAAGGAGCTGACAACTTTGGTACAGGGGCAAGAGAAGGAGGGAGCCCTGGTCCCAGCTACACATCACTTCTGGGCTCCCCTCACCTCCCCTTCCATTATCCTTTCTTCTCCTCCCCACCCCTGGCCACTTCCACCCCAAACTCCAGTGTCTGTGACCTTGGTTTAGTAAACACAAATTTAACCAACAGTGGTCCTGACCTTTGCTTAGAATATCAGAACATTAGGGGCAGCTAGGTGGTGCAGTGGATAGAGCACCAGCTCTGGAGTCAGGAGGACCTGAGTTCAAATCCGGTCTCAGACACATAACACTTACTAGCTGTGTGACCCTGGGCAAGTCACTTAACCCCATTGCCTAGCCCCCCAAAAATCAGAACATTATGGGAATTTAGTACTTAGAACATAGGCTGTCAGAGCTGGGAGGGATCTTAGAACACAGAAGGTCAGAGCTGGGAGGAAGCTTAAAACATCATAATCATAGCTCCTATTTTTATTGTGATTTACTGTTTATAAAATATTATCCTCATGACTACCCTAGGATTCCACTGTCACCTCAGGAACTCCAAGAATGCCACACAAGGCATTGTGCTTAAAAACAGACTGACATTCAATAATTCAGCACCACGGTGGAAAAGAATTATGGATTCAGAGTGAGGAAACCTGGGTTTGAATCCTGATTCTGCCACAAATAGTTTGACTAACTTGAGCAAATCATTTGTCCTCTCTGAGCCTCAGTCTCTTCCACTGTTGTTCCAAATTGATGGAAGGGGGTAGGTTTTCTTCTGGTGATTACCTGGGCACTAGGACCCTAGATCTGGAGTCATGAGACCAGAGCTGTAGATCTCTAATGGCAGCTGCCATTCTGTGGATTCTCAGCCAAATCAATCCTCTCCTCCCTGTGAGCCTCGTTTCATTCCTCTTCATCGTCACCAAAGGCCCCCTCCAGCGCTGTCATTTCCTGATTACATTGGAGGGAAAGAGGCAGTGGTGTGGAGGGACCAGTAGATGGCGCCCTCTGTCTTCTGTCCAGCCCATGGTGGGGCTCCTATTGTTGGGTTGGAGGCCAAGGAGGATCTCTAAGCATTTATGAGTATGCTTGGAGAGTCAAGGTGGTGGAAAGAGGTCTGGGTTGGAGTCAGAGGAGCTACCTTCGAGTACCTGCCCTGCTGTTTACTCTTTGTATTGTCTTAGGAAGAGCATCTTCCACTATGGACCTTAGTCTTCTCAGTTATAGAATGAGGAGATTAGATTAGAGGTCACTTAGGGCCCTCCCAGCTCTGACATCCTATGTTCTAAGGCCCCTCCCAGCTCTGACATCCTGTGTTCTAAGGCCCCTCCCAGCTCTGACATCCTGTGTTCTAAGGCTCCTCCCACCTCTGACATCCTGTGTTCTAAGGGCCCTCCCAGCTCTGACATCCTGTGTTCTAAGGGCCCTCCCAGCTCTGACATCCTGTGTTCTAAGGGCCCTCCCAGCTCTGACATCCTGTGTTCTAAGGCCCCTCCCACCTCTGACATCCTGTGTTCTAAGGGCCCTCCCAGCTCTGACATCCCCTGTTCTAAGGCCCCTCCCACCTCTGACATCCTGTGTTCTAAGGCCTCTCCCAGCTCTGACATCCTGTGTTCTAAGGGCCCTCCTAGGTCTGACATCCTGTGTTCTAAGGCCCCTCCCACCTCTGACATCCTGTGTTCTAAGGGCCCTCCCAGTTCTGACATCCTGTATTCTAAGGTTCCTTCCAACTCTGACATTTTATGTTCTAAGCACACTACAAGTTCTGACGTCCTAAAATCTTTGAATCCATGGAAATGACCACCAGATTTTTCTGCTACTGAGAAAACATTGTTTTCAGATCCTTTCTGCATTGCTCAGTCACAAAGTCCCATGTTCCAAACCTGGACAATCTCCACCCCTCCTTCTCCACACACACAGATTGCCTCGTCTTCCATTCCCTGGTCCCTGACAGCCAATGAATCACTGTGGCAGAAGAACAATCAATTGATTAGTCAACAATCAATCAAGTGCTCACATTGAGCCAAGCATTATTCGAAGGACAGAGAACAGGAGGAAAGAAAACAATCTCCCTTTCTTCAAGGAGCTCACACGTATACAAGATGTACCCAGAGTAGGTAGAATGTAGCCTCAGAGGTGGTATAGTGCCCAGAGCACTGGGCCTGGCATCAGGAGGACCTAAGTTCAAATCTGGCCTCAGACACTTAGTAGTTGTTTGACCCTGGACAAGTCACTCAACCCTGTCTGCCTCAGTTTCCTCATTTGTGAAATGAGCTGGAGAAGGAAATGGCAAACCACTCCAGTATTTTTGCCAAGAAAACCTCAAATAGGGTCATGAAGAGTCAAACGTATTACAACAACAACAACAAAGCCTCAGTGGGGAGGACACCAGAAATTCCATGGACCAGAGCAGGCTTCTTGCAAAAAGTGTCAGTTGAATTGAGTCTTTAAGAAACCAGGGATTCTAAGAGGCAGAAGTGAGGAGGGAGAATATCTCTGGAATAGACACTGAATTTGAGATTTGAAGACCTGGGTTCAAGATCTGGACCTATGCAACTATATGTGACCCTGGGCTAGTCATTTCCTCTGTCTGAGTCTCAGTCCATTCATCTGTAAAATGAGAGGGTGGAAGAGGCAGCTTCTAAGGTCCCTTCCATCTTTAAAACTTGATCCTGTGATACAACTCTAAATATTTCATTACATTTCATTTCCATTCCAATAAACATTTATTAAACATCTACTATGTGCTAGCCTACTACTGTGCTAAGTGCTGGGGATACAATGAATAAAAAGAAAGACAGTCCCTGCCCTCAGAGAGTTTACAATCTATTGGATGCCTTCCTGTGATTCTCCCCTGAGATGAAGTCATTGTTTTCTGTGTCTCTCCCCATCTCCCTCCTTTTCCCTCCATCATCCACCACTTCCCCATCCATGTCCCTGATTCCCATTGCCACAGTACCCAGTACTAGAGTTGATTATTGGAGACAAATGTATTCTCTGATTTCTGGATGGCCCTCTGATACTGGTTGATTCTGTGACATCCATGACATCCTCCCTTCTTCCTTTCCAAAGGTTCAGAGTCCAAGTTTGTCTCTGCTCTGCACCTCTTCCCTAGCTCCTTTTCTCACTTTTTCTCTCCTCCTACATTTCTTCAGGATGGCCACACAGGACATAAAGGCAGCAGGATTAATTATGACCATTATCAAAGAGCAATGAGGGGAAACAGCTGAAAGGCAAATTTAGATTTGAAGTTAGATAACCATTTGCTAATAGTGAGAGCTATCCCTAAATGGAATGGGCTGCCTGCCTCAGGGGGTAGTGTGTTCCATCCTACCTGTGGTTTTCAAGCACAGGCTGGATAACCACTTGTCATGGTGTTATAGTAAGGATTCTCATCCAAGTACAGGTTGGACTAGATGGCCCCTAAGGTCCATCCTGGCTCTGTGAAATGCATCCCTGTGTAATGCATCTTCATCATGATGATCACTCCCATTTTTTTAGACCTTTACAATTTCCAAAGCACTTTTCTCCAGACAATCTCCTATAGCAGACAATGCAAGTATCATTAACTCTGAGAGGAAAATTAAGCTCAGACAACATCAGGGATTACACAGAATCACTGAATCTCAAAGCTGGAAGGCACCTCAGAGGCCATCAGCAACATTGCTGATATACATCCAGCTTTTTCTTGAAAACCTCCAGGACTGGGAAGCTCACTACTTCCCAAGGCTGTCTATTTCACTTGAAGATACTTTTCCATTGTTAGGAAGTGTTTCCTGAATCAACAGCCTACAGAAGCCTGCTTGAATTGATTTGAGAGATTCAGTTGTTAAATTTTTAGTATGTACACTTACGTCTTGGAAATTGGCAAATACTACATATCAGGGTTTGATTAATTGTTTTGTTGATTGTCTCGACTCAAGAAAGTGATGGAGAAAACATTAATACTGTGTTTTGTGCCTGCATTTTTTTCTTTCTGGAGAGCCAATTGTTAAACGTTTCTCAGCCCCATAGCCTAATCTACTTTTCTGCAACTTCTGTCTAGTTCTCATCTCTGGGGGCAAGCAGAACAAGTCTCAACCCCTCCTCCCATCTCAATAAAACTCAGTGGCTCCCTATTACCTCCATGGGATCTTTAGACACCTCTCACCCCCAAGGGGTTGGTGAACTTAAATGGAAAAAATTTACATCTGGATTTTCACTAAACTTTAATTTCCTTTGTAACACCATGGGTTTTATTTTATGCACTTAACAAACATTCTGAGAAAGAGCCCATAGACTCCACCAGACTGCCAAAGGGGTTCAGAATATTTAAAAAAGGTTAAGAACTTAGGAACAAATATGAACTCCTCTTGGCATTTAAAGTTCTTCACAATCTGGACCCTTCCTACCTTTCCAGTCTTTTTACAACATTAATCCCTTCCACACACTCTGGTATCCAGCCTGACTGGCTTACTTGCTTTTTTGTACCCATGACATTCCATCTCCCATCACCACACCTTTGTCCAGGCTTTTCCCTATGTATAGAATGTATTTCCTCCTAATTTTTGTCTCTTGAATTCCCTGGTTTTCTTCAAGACACAGCTCACATTCTGCCTCCTACATGTAATCTTTCCTGATCTCTCAGCTACTGGTATTAATCCTCCTTTCTAAAACTTGTTTTCTCTGTATCTATTATATATATGTATGAGCATATATATGTATATTATATTTTTAGAATTCTTTGGGGGCTTTCCTAGGTTTAAGTATAGACACATCCTTAACACTGCTTCTTTGGGAAGAGAATCAGCAATTATAATCCCTTCAGTAAAATGGGGAACCATTAGCCCTTACCATCTGCTCTTCCACTGTCCTCTAAGGACCACCAGACCTTACCATCTGCATATGATACCCTCAGTTCGTAGTACATAACACACATGGATATAGTGGAAGGAACACTAGAAATGGCCTCAGAAAACCTGGATTTGAATCCTGCCTCTGCCAGGAATTAGCTGTATGACCTTAAGTAAGTCTCTTTGGGTTTCATCTGCAACCTGATGAGATTTATCTAAACCAAGAGTTCTTCATCCGTGTGTGTGTGTGTGTGTGTGTGTGTGTGTGTGTGTGTGTGTGTGATGGATCCCATCGCAGAAGAATGCTTTTAAATAATGGAAAGAATTACTAAATTTCAGTTAGAAGACAGTGAAAATAGAGATGTAATTTTTCCCCCATCCAAGTTCATGGACCCTTGAATTCGATGTGTGCAGATTATCATGCTTTGTAGACCCCATGTTAAGAATCTGATCTAAATGATCTCTTAGGTCCCTTTCAGTTGACATTCTGTGATATTATGAAATTCAGAACAAAATAAGAGGAATTCTCCCAACTTTGGTCCAAGAAATGCTGGTATCAAGAGGGAGGCAGCATAGCCCCTCCAATCCAGCCAAACTGGTCTTTTTACTGTTCTTCCCCGACCACATTTCATTTCCTGTCTATCTCATGTGCTTAGAATACCTTTCTTCCTAATTTATACCTTGTAGAATCACTAATTTCCCTCAGACCTCAGTTGAAACGCTATGTTATCCATGAAACCTTCCCTGGTAGGCTAGCCCATGTCTTGAATTGCCTTGTATATCTTCATACTACATGTTTTCTGCCCTATTAGAATATAAGCATCTTGAGGGCAAGGACTGTCTGGCACATAGTACAATGTACTTAATAAATGCTTGTTGATTGATTGATAACCGGACAGATCCAGAGCCAAGTAAGGATCTGCTCAGTTGGACTGGATGGAGGCTGTTTGAGGTCCTTCTGGTAAAGCCTGGTACCCTCTGGAATCATGAGCTCAATTGGGTCCTCACCCTACCCTTTGCCCACCAGAAGCCTGGCACAGTTTTTTGTAGGGACTTGTTCTTAAAGCAATAAAACTTAGGCCAACCTGTATGGAACTACTCTATGCCTCTCTCAAACCTGGAGGAGGCAGTGTGTGTGTGTGTGTGTCTAAGTATCAACTTTCCAGTCCATCAGTTGGTGATACGCTGATGAAAGGGGAGATAGATGTGGCTAGGCCCGGAGGGGCCAGACATGAGAGGGTAGGTGCCATCTTCCTGACTCATGGCTTTGGAGGCTTTCCTTGCTTGTGTTGGTGCCCAAGTTTCTTTGTGCTCCCCTTCCTCCACATATATGTGTATACATACATTATATATAACACAATATAAACACATACACCCTCTCCACCCCTCCTTCTTTCTCTTTTTCTATTTATGCACATGTATACATACATACATGTATGTATAATATGTATGTGCACACATAATATCAACATATATACACATACATGTACACACATATATGCATATATTCTCTCTCCTTTCTCTAGATTAGGTACAAGGGGTAGATGGATAATCTTATGACCTCTGGTGACAGCTTCACCTGTGGAATCCTTGGATTTTTATGAAAGAGACCTTGATGAACTTTTTGGATTCTGCTTCAATAAAATAAATCTCAGTCCTAGTCATGGAGATTGGAAAGGCTGGGCAGGGGTAGAGATCTGGGGAGTCAGGGCTAGCTATGGAATTAAACAGTTAAACCCCTTCTCTTCTGAAATCCTTCCTAGCTTGCAGCCATAATACCCTGTCTCTCTCTCTCTCTCTCTCTTTTTTTTTTTTTGCTTAGGCAGTTGGGGTTAAATGACTTGCCCAGGGTCATACAGCTAGTAAGTGTCAAGTGTTTGGTCTGAGGCCGGATTTGAACTCAGGTCCTCCTGACTTCAGGGCTGGTGCTCTGTCCACTGCGCCACCTAGCTGTCCCACCTTGTCTCTCTTAGTGAGCATCCTTGCCTCCTGTTTTACTGAGACAAGCTTTCCTTGTCTCTCCCACCTATTCCACACTTTAAAACCCCTTTACCTTGCCAAGCATCCTTTTCTCTTTGCCTTCGGTCTCTGAAGAAAAGATGGCCCTTCTTTTCAAGGTCAGTCTCTCTACTTGTGCCTTTGATCCCATCTCCTTTAGTCTCCTGGACTTTACCATGGATCCTCTTCTCTTCTCCCTCTGAGTATATACTCTTTCCTTTTGTGATCTCATTTCCTTCCATGCTTCAGGTATTAACTCTGATGACTCCCAGATCAAGATGTCCATTCCTAATCTGCCTCTTGAATTCATCCTAAATAATCAACTTGCTTTCTGAACATCTCCTGGGTGTCCTATAATGATCTCACAGCATTACAAAATTTCCAAGTTGGAAAAGAATCTAAGATTACCTAAAATTAAATTAAAATTCCCTCTCTAAGATCCATGTCAAGGATTTAACTTTTGCCTGAAGACCTTCAGGGAGGGGGGACCCATTATATCCCAAAATGGCCCAATCCAACTTTAGATAGCTGTAATTGTTAGAAATTTTTTTACCCTTAGGTCAAGCCTATATGGCACAGAACAGATTAGGAGCATTAAATGCCCTGCATCATTTCAGAAATTCAATCTATTCCCCTCCTTTCCTACTCATTTCTGGACTCAGTTTATTGGCCACCTTAGTACCTGGACAAAGTATATGAATTGACTCAAGGGCCAACCATGCCATAGGATATGAAATTGCATGCCATAGTCTGGAGAAGTCTTTCTCTACCTTGTTCCAAGGCTGAGCACAGTGCCTAGTTCCTTGAGATCAGGGTCCTTTTTTTGCATTTTCTTTGTTTCCCTAGGATGTAACATAATGCTTGGCACATAGTAAGTGCTTACCAAATGTCTACTAATCGATTGACTAATTGAACCCACTATTTAAAAAATCTCTTTCAGTTTCAAAGTGTTTTCTTCATAACACTCCTGTGAGATAGTTACTGCTATTGTTTCCACTTTTTTGTTTTTATTGATATATTATTTTTTTTTAATTTAAAACATGTTTCCATTTGATGGAAGAAACTAAAGCTCAGAGGCTAGAAGAGATTTCCCCATGGTCACCCAGCTAGAAAATTGAAGAGTCAGGATTTGAACTCAGGTTTTTTGGTAACAAGCACAGTGTTCCTTCCATTACTCTAGGCTATTGATGGGAGTATGGATAAGAATAGAAGTGATCACTACCAAAGGCTTTGGTCAAACCCATCCTCTCCCAATCCCAGGGCCTTTCTGCTAGGAAGACTAGACTCCTAAAAATGCTTGGACCTGTGCCTGGGGAGTTCTGGGGACAACCTGCCTTGTTCTAATCTAGGTTCATTATCACAGCATCCTAGTACTAGAGGCCTAGAGGCCTCAGAGGCCACAAAGTAGCATCAACACCTACAACATCTCCCTCCCCACAAGAGTTCATCTAACTTCCTCTTAAATACCTCCAGGGATGGGGAACTCATTACCTCCAGACACAACTATTTTGGAACAGCACAAATTGTTCAGAGGTATTTCTATAAATGGAGCCCTAAATCTACAATTTATATATCTTGACATCCCTAAAGACCTAGCAACTTTCAGCCCATCTCTGGACTACCTTTGGGGAAAAGTTTAGGGGCAGGGGAGAGGAGAAGAGAGAAGGAGAGAGAGAGAGAGACAGAGAGACAGAGACAGAGAGACAGAGAGACACACAGAGAAACACACAGAGAGACACACACACAGAGACAGATACAAAGAAACAGAGAGGCAGAGACACAGAGACACAGAGACAGATAGAAAGAGAGAGGAGAAAGAGGGAGAGAAGAGAGGGAGAGATAGAAGAGAGACAGAAAGACAGGGAGAGAGGAGAGAGAGGAGAGAGGAGAGGAGAGGAGAGAAAAGAAAGGAAGGGAAGAGAAGAGGAAAGGAAAGAAAAGTGAGAAAGAAAGAGGGAAGGAAGAAAAGAGGAAGTAGTGGGGTTTGGTGGGAACTACTACTCTAAATTCAGGCTAAAAGAAATGATTATGGTGGTCCCGACATGCACCAGTCCTTGAGTCATGCCTGCCTTGATGCTAGCAAGCTGAAAGATGACATTTTAGCTATCAGTAAATGTGGTAAGCAGATTCCTTCCCTGGGCTCCAGGTATTAACCCATGTAGTACAGATTACATTTTATTATACATTCAAACAAACACAAACCTTGGCCCTCAGCCCAGTATGGCTCCAAATTTCCTTTATCTGCCCATCGACCAAAAAGTCTGCACTAACTTCTGCAGACAGTAATCCCAACTGCTCCAGGAAGTGGGTCAGAGAATCAGAATTTTGAGCCAGGAGGGCATTAGAACACACCATGTTAGCGCACATCAATGTTATGACTGAAAAAAACCATGAAACAAAGAATGTCACAGATAGAAGGAGCATGGGATACACAGAATGTAGAAGGTGCATAAATGTTAGAGGTGAAAAGGTCTTTTGAAATGGCTAAACCCTCTTATCAACAGTCTCTTTTTATATAAGAGGAAACTGAGACCTGAACAAGGAAAGTGACTCATCCCAAATCATACAGGTAATAGGTAGAGGTAGCATTTGAACTCAGGTTCTATGCCACTTACTACCTATCACGTAATTCCTCTGGGCCTCAGTTTCCTCATCTGTAAAATGAAGGGGTTGGACCAGATGACCTTTAAGGCCTGATGTTCTCATTTGTCCAATATAAATAACGATGCCTTCCTCACCTATCTGATAAAGGTGCCTTGAGGAGAAATAAGATAATTTGTGTGAAATGCTCCAAAAATTTTAAAAAAGTTTTTAGGAGTGTGATACTATTTGCATTTATAAAATGTATTTGAGAGGGACAGATGTCACCCATGTTTCCAAGAAGACAGCAAGAGCTTATGTGCCCACAGGGAGGCAGAAAGTGCTGAATTATAAAATCTTCATCTAGATCATAGAATCAAAGACTTAGAGCTCAGAAGGACCTTAGGTGTCATCTATCCCAGGCCCTTCACTTTATGGAGATGAGGAAACTGAGGTCCAGAGAGGTTCAGTGACTTGTCCAAAGTCACACAAAAAGTAAACAGTAGAGATAAGATTTGAACTCAGGTTCTCTGATGCCAGATCTACAACCCTTCCTACTATAAGACACTGCTTTCCTATTATATTGAGAGTGACAGTGAGAGATAGAAAGGCAGAGAGGGAGAGAGAGAGAGAGAGAGAAAGAGAGAGAGAGACAGAGAGAGAGAGAGAGACAGAGAGACAGAGACAGAGACAGAGACAGAGAGAAAGAGAGACAGAGACAGAGAGAAAGAGAGACAGAGAAAGAGAGAGACAGAGAGAGACAGAGATAGAAGGAGAGAGAGAGGGAGAGATAGAGACAGAGAAAGATAGAAAGAGACAGAGACAAAGTGAAGAGAGGAGGAGGAAAGGGAGAGATAGCAAGAGACTCATTGAACTTAAATACTTAACTTACTTAACTCCATGGAGGTCATGATCTAGGACCCAAGATTTTGATCTGAATCAAAGACTGCCAGATATCTAGTGGTGGTGATGGCAGAAGTGGGTAGTGAGGCTCTTTTTGTCTTTCTTTTTCTTCTTATCAAGTTCTTCCATTTCCCAGATATTAGGAGGCAGAGACCTCCCCAGAAAGGAGGACCCCAAATGGGTTGGGCAGCTGAGCCTCAAGGTATAATGGAAAGATAATAAAATAAAGCTGGGATTCAAAAGATTTGGGTTTTAGTCCAAATCACTTCCCTTGTCTGTGCCTCAGTTTTTTCATCTTTAAGATGAGGGGGTTGGACTTAGATTATTGTAATATTTCCTCCTAATGCTAACATTCTGTGTTTTAAGACCCCTTCTAGCTCTCATAGGTATGTTCTAAGGGTCCTCTCAGCTCTGACATTCTGGGTTCTAAGGGCCCTCTCAGTTCTGACATTCTGGGTTCTAAGACCTCTTCCAGCTCTGACATTGAATTATAAGTCTTTATTAAGTGTCTGCTATGTTCCAGTAATTGTGCCGTGTGCTGAGAATGCAAAGGAAAAAATGAAACTATGCCCACCCTCAAGGAGCTTCCATTCTAATGGGAGAGATGACATGTGCATATAAAATCATATACAAAGTAACAAAGGGGAGTACTCACGTCCCTTCCATCTCTTACATTGTGGGTCAAGGGCCCTTCTATCTCTGACATTCTGTGTTCCGACATGTCTCTCAGATTGGTCATTCTGTGTTCTGAGATTCCTCACATATCTAAAATTACATGTTCTAAGGTTATTTTTAGCTCTAAAACTCCATGGAAGCAATTTCAATATCCAACAATAGCAGGATAGCTAAATAAATTGTGGTTCTTTAATGTAATAGAATACTATAACATGATTAAGATAGACAAGGGTGAGGAATATAGAGTGATTTCTATATTAAAATTACTAGCTGGGTATACTATGATGGTCCTAGTGTAGCCGGGGTGATTGTTACATACCTAACTACACAGGCAAAGCAAATGTGGAAAAAACAAAAGAACGGAGGGCCCACTAACCATGATAATAAAAGGAATAGTGAATGAGAATGAATGGATCCTGATGGGGGCTTAGAGGGAGAGACCAAAAATATACTGTCAAAGAATGATCTCAGGAGCTGTGCATTCCTCTGGCTTGACCGAGGCAGTTTTATTACTTGTGGCCACTGGGACCATGGACATACAAGTAGGTCTCAAAGTCTTGTTCTCCACCCAAGCAGGGCATGGCTGGTCAATTCATCATCTAACCACTGGATTGAGAGAATAAACAGAGGGTAGTGCAGAGCCAAAAGACTAGTGGGGGGCAGGGGATCGCAGCCCAAATGATGGGAAGAGTTCCAAAATTAGGAAATTGATGAAGACCTGGTTCACAAGATACAGTGACCCAGTTGTTATTGGAACATTCTGGGAGCAAAGGACTGCAAATGCAGCAGCTGTTTTCCATTGTCTTACCTAGAAAAAACCTTCTTTCTCATGGGAATCTATTTGCTTACACACTAGGGTTTTGGGGTTTTTTTTGTTTTGTTTTGTTTAGCAATAGCAATGTCAATATTGAAAGGGATCTTAGAAGTCATCTAAGTCCAACTACCTCATCTTAACAATGAGAGCACAGGGAGACAGAAAAACGAAGTGATCCAGATGAGAGCTCAGATGTCTTTTTTTTAAAAAAAAATACTTTTAATTAGAAATTAGTCACAAAAATTAGACAAGCTGTTTAAAATAACTTACAATTTCAACCAGATTTGTCAATTGCTTTATACTGTGTCCACTCATCTATCTGAAATGTACCTTGAAAGAACATATTTAAATTGTGTCAAATGTATTATTTGACTTCAATAGAAACTTTATATTTTTTTGCATCTGATAAATTCTAATGAATAAAATCAATTTCTCCTCTGATGAATACAATAGCTAGCAAAAATGCCATACCTGGTTAAAAGTCCACAGTGATAAAATATAATGAACAAACTTTCTTGATACTTGATTATGAAATCCAGACATTTTCAGGTTTTTGTTTTGAACAGTCTTATTATACAAGATCAAGATTACTGAACAAAATACATGATCAAAGAAATTATTCTTTAATAAGTAAGGGAGATGTTTAGAGATGTTAATTTTAAAGCAAATATGGCTCAGTTTCATTTTAACAACAAAAAAAATGAAGGTTTGCTGGAAAGGTTTGCACAGAAGGAAATGCAATGAACTAATAAAATGTTCTCTTGGCAAGAGCTTTGTAAATAATTCAAGATATTTTACAATTTCAATTCATGCTATTTTAATTATACTATGCTGCCCTTTTTTGATGCTGGTTAAGATAACACTTGACATCCTTTTCATCTTATAAAAGAAAGTACAGAGATGAATATGAACATAAATCCTGTTCTACGAGATACATGAGCTAACATTCTAAGAATATTACCTAAAGCTAAATTAAAGTGGGGTGTATTAAAATTGATCAGAACTTTTCAGTAAATATCATGGGCCATGGGCCGTGCAAATGCCACAACAATCATGCACATTAGAAAAAGAAATACTTTCTTATTTATTCATTTATTTATCTATTTATTTATTTATTTATCTATCTATTTATTTATTGCCATGCTGAAGGTTGAATTTCTACTTCATCTCTTTTCCTGTTTTCCTTCCAAAGATCTTTCAAACTGTTTTCAAAAGCCTCTAATTCAGCCTGTTTTGTTTTTCTTCTTCAATAATAGCTTTGGCTTCTGTTTCCTTTATCTCAGACGTTTTCCATTTCATTTCCTTATTTGTGGTATTACATTCTAGAGAAACCCGGCCTTAATGCACCTTACTACACTGTGGTTCCTTTTTAATTCTCTCACAATGACACTTCAGTTTTACCTTCCGGTTATAGCTAAAGGGACATTCACCAGGATGGCATAACTCTTGACAGCAATGACCACAGGGCAACTCTTTAGAATGCTGATTTTTGCAGGAAGTCAACAGGTACTTTTCATGTACATCAGCAGCTGACAATTGTCTACATTCCGTACATAAGCTTATGAGCTTGCAATGACATTTTACTCTGAGCATTTAAACACAGGAAGGATATTCTCCAGGGTGACAGGGTAAAATGCATGGGTGAGGACAACCTAGTGGCTGTGGTTTACAGCACGTTTCTTCACACTGAAGACATTCTGGCCCTGTCTTTTTTTCATCCACACAGTCATTCATTTCAATAACTTTATGACACTCCTTCATACAAGTATGTTTTTGACAATCTAGACTTTGTCCACCAAATCTTATAAGAGTAAGAATCCATAGCATGACATGGTAGGGGACTGACCTCATGCTTCCAAAGACATTCTGTTGGAATAGAAATTTGACAGGGAGAACAAGGCAAAGCTGGTTCCCAGGGACCTATAGGCCGATGCTGATTGCTTTACTAATGCTTGGTCATGGCATGGAGCAGCACCACATTTTTCTAGAACTTTTTTGGTAAGGTTGATGACACCGATGTTTCTCTCAATTTGGATGACGGCAAGTTGAAGGTTGGCTACACAATTCTTTGCATGTGGGTGGTTTGGTGGTGTCAAAGGCACCATAAGATTCAGTCCCCTTTGCATCACCACACTTTCACTTCGTGTCTACTGTTTCAGGACAGGGATGACAGCTACCCTTTGGCAGATGGAGGGACACTTATGATTTCAAGACCCTAAAGCTCATGCACATGGTAGATCTCCAAGTGGACAGTTTCCAGGGCAACACTTTCTCTTACACTGATGCCTCTGGCAGTGACAAATCTTCATACACTTAATTTGACATGGATAGGGTTTGTGGCATGGCATTTCCACACCAACAGTGCTTTTCAACTTCCTGTCTACCTATTTTGCAAGGATCTCAATGACAGAACTGTGAACACTTATGAATCTCACATTCGAGCACTTTGTCACAGTTGTCTCCACAGTCTTCCATATGAGGCAAAGAAAACTTTGATTTCTGACATGGACAGCATCTTTTCCCAGATGGAGGACATTCTCCACAAGCGAGAAGATGATAAACTTACTCACACTTGTGATCACCACATGGCGATGTTTTTCCACATATCTGATCACAGTGCCACCCTGGACTTACACAAAGTCAGCTACCTGTTGGTCACAGACACACTTCTGTTTCCTAACTTGTGGATAGGCTTGACAATTTCCTGCATGACAAGGTTTTTCATACTTATGCTGCCCACACAACAACTTCCAGCCACATAGTTGCTGATGGGACCTCTCCTTGATATTGCACCTGTGAGATACTGGTTTTGCCTTCTTACAGTAACAAGTAATAGTAATCATCTTTGGACAGGGCAGGCAAGGACCTCGGTGACAGAGGAGCCTACACTTACGTCCACAAGGAGGCTTAAGTTCTCTCACACACTCGTCTACATGCGTGAGGTATAAGCCATGAGTCCAGTGGTACATCTTCCCACTTTTCCACAATAGCAATAATACCAAGTAGGTGTTTCAGATAATTTAGATTCAAACCCATATTTTGGAAAAGGTCACTGGTAGTCTCTTTTTCCAAAGTCATCATCTGTCAGAGGCAAAGACACAAGGGATAGACACATCCTGAACAGCTCCAAACTGCCTGGTTTCTCTTTACCAAAGCAATACAAATTAAACATGTCATAACCCCACTGAAAAGCTTCATTTATATACTGTCTGGTCTGTTCCAATTCAAGCATATCTCCATCAATCTGACTAGTGTACGTTATGAATGTTTTGTCAACAATTTTGACCTTCTCTCCTTCGGTATCTTCATCTTCTTCTTCAGAGGAATTAAAGTTATCTTCAGTGAGGTTTTTTTTTTCCTGCTGCTTGATTAGCCTTCTTGATTTCCTCAAATTTCTTCTGTGAAATTAGTTCACTGGTCATGGGTGCCTGACGTGCAGCTGCTGTCTGTCCTGCTGCTGCTGCTGCTGCTCCCAGGATGCTGCTGGGTGGGCTCCAGCCAGGGGAGGGGGCCTTGGTGCCCTCAGCCTCTTTGCCAGGAGAGCTCAGATGTCTTAACTCCCACTTCTGTTATCTTTTTACATCCAGAGCTGAGAGGGGGGAATGAAAGGAGGAAAAAAATCAGCAAAGGGTTGGGTGGGGTGGAGTGGAGACAAACCAAACCCTATTTGAGCCAAACCCTATTTGAAAGTAAAATGCTTTGACCAAGGAAAGACCTACAAGAACTCATGAAGCCTAGAAAGAAGCAGGTTCTAGGACCTACTTCATGAAAAGGTAAGCTACTATACTTAGGGATGCATCAAAGAATCACATAACCTCAGAGTGGAAAGGGGTTTAAGGGGCCATCTAGTCTAACCCATACACAGAAGACTCCCTTCTATAACACACCTGGCTGGTGGTCATCCAGCCTCTGAAGACTTCCAGTGAGGAAGAAACCACTTGTGGGGCCTAGACGCATCCACCAATTGAGTGAACCAATCAATAAAAGGCATAACCTGGGTGTGAAGTGCTTAAGCAATTTGGGAAGACCACTGAATGGTTTGGAAAATGTATTGGGATTGGTTGAGAGAGTTAAACACATCACTGGATGGATGTATATCAGAGAAGGGATTCCAGCAACAAGTCCCAAGTCAAGATTTGGGAGCTCCTTGAGAAGGCAGCTTGAGGGAATGTGACTTTTTCAGGGTGGAGAAGAGTATTGCTCTGGAGTCTAAGAAAGGAATTGCTGCTAAGAGCCTAGCAGAGAGCTGAAGCTCAGGGGAACTTTATGAGGACTGCACAAAGAGAAAATTATCCAGAGTTTTGAGTTTAAATTTTTACTGTATAAGCCCATTTCCCACTGGCCCCTATGTACTAATACGAGAGTGTGCCTCCAATTTTCAGGTGGTATTTTGTATCAACTATTCTTACTTCTTTACCTTAGTAAATGCCCATTTTTTAAAAACTAGTTAACTCTGGCTGGTTTCATAATAATCAATGGGGAGTATACTGGTAGGGGCTCATGAGTAACAGTACTAGAGATACCAGGGCTTTAATGTTACCTTTTGAACCATGAAATAAAAAGTAATTATCTGTCTTCTGTGTATGTGGTCTTTTCATTGGAGTTGGGGTTGATAGAGTGAGCTCGGAGGGAATCCAAAGAGCTAGATTTAGAATCACAGAGGGTTCAAGTCTCCACTCTGCTACTTACTACTTATGTGACATTGGACAGTTAATGTCCCTGGGATTCATTTCTTCATCTTAAAATGACAGAGGTGACTCTTCTCCCCCTACTCCATATCTTAAATTAAATTTTTTATCTCAATTATTCAATTTTTAAGCATTTTTAAGCAATTTTTAACATTTTTTTTTCAATTTTGAGATCCAAATTCTCTCCCTCCCTCCCCTCTCCACTCCTTGAGAAAGCAAACAATTTGATATAGATTGTATGTGTACAGTCATGCAAAACATATTTCTGTATTAGCCATGTTGCAAAAGAAAACAGACCCAAAAAACCTAAGAAAAATAGAGTTAAAAAAGTTTCTTTTGATCTGCATTCAGACACTGACAGTCCTTTCTCTGGGGTGGATACCATTTTTCATCATGAGTCTTTTGGAATTGTCTTGGATCATTGTATTGTTGGGAATAGCTAAGTCATTCACAGTTGATCATCGTATAACATTGCTGTTACTGTGTACAATGTTCTTCTAGTTCTGCTTACTTCACTTTGCATCAATTCATATAAGTCTTACCAGATGTTTTCTCTTGCTTATCATTTCCTAAAGCACAATAGTATTCCATTACAATCATATACTACAACTTGTTCAGCTATTCCCCAATTGATGGACATCCCCTCAATTTCCAACTGTTTGCCACCACAGAAAGAGCTGCTATAAATATTTTTTGTAATATAGGTCTTTTTCCTTTTCCTTTGATCTCTTTGGGATACAGACCTAGTAGTGCTATTGCAGGATCAAAGAGTATGCACAGTTTTAGTCCTTTTGTCATAGTTCCAAATTGTCTCCAGAATGGTTCGATTGGTTCACAACTCCACCAACAATGCATTAGTGTTCCAATTTTTCCACCTCCCCTCCAATATTTGCCTTATAAATTTGACTCAGTTCTCTATATATTTGAGAAATGAGGCCTTTGTCAGAGAATCTTCCAGTTCCAAATCTATGACCAGAGAAGGTCCCACCTCCTTTGAGTAGGTGGTCCTTCTTGGTAGCCCCAGTTCACATTGGACCTCTGTTTCTGAAACCTGCCAGTCTTTCCTTCCTGTGCATTTGGTGTATAGCTAGATACCATTTCACCATTGGTTTTGTGGCTCTAAGTCTTGCCTCTTTAACTCCATTTTAGTAACCTTTCCCTTTTGTGGGCCTTAGTTTCCTTAAGTGTAAAATGAAAGGACTGGGCTGAGGTTTCTTTCTGGCCCTAAATCTAACAATCCTGAGATCTTCTTAAGCCAGAACCAGTGCGTGGCAGAGTGTTACCAAGACTGCTGCCTGAGTTTCAGGTTGTGGGTTAATGAGCAGCCTAGAGATGGGGCAGGCATCAGGCATGGCAGAGTCAAATTCATTAGTAGCAGGAGGAGGGTCAATCTGTCTGTTGACCACAAGCTAAAGCTTGAATTTCCATGCAGAGAGAAATGGGCCTGCTGAACCACGAGGTGTGACTGGAAAGAAATGATATTGATGGTTTAGCAAGTAGACCAGAACCTACAGTTCCAAAGATAGGTCATTCCTTCAAAGCAGCCGTCCTTGGGAGGCTCTGCCATTGGCTCAAAGAAATGTAGGTGTTCTTCTCTGAGACTTTCTTTGAAACCATTGGTTGGTTCCACAAGAATGAGAATCCAAGTGCTTAACTGTGATACTATTTAAATCTGGGATCAACTTGTATCTACCAATCAGAACTGAGAGGGACCTTAGAACAAACAATGTCAAAACAGAAAAAGACCTTAGGATATAGAACATCAGAGCTGGGAAGGCCCTTAGGACACAAAGTGTCAGAGCTGGGAGGGCCCTTAGAACACAGCATGTCAGAGCTGGGAGGGCCCTTAGGACACAAAGTGTCAGAGCTGGGAAGGCCCTTAGGACATAGGATGTCAGATGAGACTGTAGGACATGAAATGTTAGAGCTTAACAGAACTGTGGAATACAGAATATTAGAGCTGGGAAGGACCTTAGAACATAGAATGTCAGAGATGAAAGGGACCTTAGAGCTAGAACTGAGAGAGACTACCAAACCAAAGTCCCTCATTTTACAAAAAAGGAAACTGAGTCTCAGAGAAAGCAATTTCTGATCACTGAAGATTACCTTCCTTATTTTGTAGAGGCCTCGAGACGTTTAGTAATATTCCTGCCACCACACAGGGAGGAAGAACTGGATGGAGAAGGAAGGTCTGTTGCTAGGCTGAGCATCATTCCCATTAGCTGCCTAGCCTCCTTCCTTCCCCAAGGCCTTAATGTGCTGGAGAGGTGAAGCCTCCTCTCCCACTCTGTACAGCACTATAGCTAATCATTAGGGGAGTCTTCCTGACTGTGGGAGAGAACGCTGGCTGGAGACCCCTGCCCCCTTTTTGCAAATATACAGAAATCACACAGGTTCTCCCTGAGTTGGAGCTAATAATATCGAGATGTTAAACGTTGGAGGGAGCTGAAAGAGAGGGGCGGGATTGTAAATACTCATTGTTCTATCAGGAGAATACTTCCTATTTTCTTGCTAAAGGGAAGGTTATGTTTAATTAATTCTGCTTGTTTGCTGGGGACAGGGCCTGATTGAAAATGAGCTAGCTAGTAACAGGGAGCCATAGTTACTAAGGAGAAGGCAATAGATACCTTTACAAAGCAAATCTGGCCTCCAAAGGGACCTTGGGCATAGCTGGCAGGGATAGAGAGAGTTACAGAATTTAGATTTTTGAAGGAACCTTAGAACATGAAATACTAGAACACAGAATATGGAATGCCGGAGATGCTAGAAGACAGAATGAGGAAACTGAGTTGAAAGGATCCTTCGCAGCCATTTAGTTTACCTCATTTACGAAGGAGGCTCAGAGAAGGAGGTGATTTGTCCAGGGTCACACAGATAGCAGAGCTGAATTTCAAATATGGGTTCTCTGACTTCCAATCTAGGGTTTTCGCAGCTCTAATGCCCCATTTCATAGGACCTCAGAACCACAGAACTAGAGCTAGAAGGAATGCTAGAGGCTGTATGTTCCAGACCCCTTGTCTTACAGATGAGGAAACTGAGACCTTGTTGCTACTGCTCAGTTATTTCAGTCATGTCTGACTTTTCATGACCCCACTTAGAGTTTTCTTCGCAAAAATTCTGGAGGAGTTTGCCATTTCCTTCTCCAGCTCATTTTACAGATGAGGAAACTGAGGCAAACAGGGGTAAGTGATTTGCCCAGGATCACTCAGCTAGTAAGTGTTTGAGATCAGATTTGAACTCAGGAAGACTCATCTTCCTGACTACAGGCCTGGTGCTCTGTGCACTATGGTGCCACCTAGCTGCCCTTAAATTGAGACCTAGGAAGGTGAAATCACTTGACCAACATCACCCAGGTAGTAAGAAATGGGATAGGAACTCAGGCCCTCTGACTCTACATTCAATGTCCTTTCTGCTGCCTGCACCTGCTACAATCCTGGCTCATTATCATCAATCAATCAACCAGAATTTTTAAACACCCTGTATGTGCCCTCAGGCACTGTGCTAGGCACTGGGGACAAAAGGAAAAAGAATAAAACATGCTCTACTTAGGAGAAGCTCACATCCTAACAGAAGAGACCACAAATGCATATTCATATCTATAGTATAAAAATTAAGTGACTATATCGGGATATAGGCAAAGCAATTTAAGGCAAGCTAGTTTGGTGGGAGGGGAAGGAGGGCACTGAAGGTTGGCAGCGCTCAGGAAAGGAAGGTTTAGTGCAGAAGATGGCATGGTAAAGGACGGAAAGGCCTCTCGGAATCAGAGGTAATATTAACAACAGTATTATTACCTTATGATTACAAAGGGCTTTACAAACAACATCTCATCTGATCCTCCTAACATGGGGCTGGGATTATTATCCCTTTTTTACAGGTGAGGAAAAAGCAGGCTCACAGATGATGAGTCACTTTGCCTCTGGAGCCTCGGTTTCTTCAACTGTAAAACAAGGAGATTAGATGGGGTGATTTCTGAAGTCTCTTCTAGCTTGAAAAAAATTCAATGATTTTCACAAGGTCACCTAGCTAGTTATCTTTTCATTGTGCTATCCTAATTGGGGAGGTGGAGGCAAAAGGTTCTCTGTGTGTGTGTGTATTTGTGCATGTATGTGTATGTATGTGTGTAGGGGGTGGGTAGGAAGGCAGTAGGGCATGATTCCAGGTGGGAGGCAGACAAGGTCAGGATTGTCAGTGTGACTGGGGACGGGTGGGCATAGCCTTGGTCTGGCAGTTGGCCCAGGTAATGATGCAATGAAGAGGGTGGGGAAGAAAAGGGGGTATATAATGGGACCATGGCACATCTAGAGAGGAGGCTGAGTTAGGGAGGAATTAGATGGCAGCTGAGGGGCAGGGCAAAGCCCAGTTGAACTGAGCTGGGACAGCCAGGGGTAGATTGGTGGGTGTACTGACCACTGTTATCATCTAGGATAAAAATAAAAGCAACGAGGAGCAGTTTGGGTGGAAGAGGATTGTGTGTGTGTGTGTGTGTGTGTGTGTGTGTGTGTGTGTGTGAAAGCACTGTTGTATTCCTTCCTGACGTTTCTGTGCCTGTGGGTATGTATAGATGCATATGAATGGATGTCTCTATATATTTTGCCCATATGTCATGTAGAACCCAAGCCAAGAGGTTTGGATTTCGGTCCTGACCTGCCTGCTTACGTAACCTTGGAAAAGTCTCTTTCCCTAAGATCCAATGGTTTGCTGTTGTTCAGTCATTTCAGTCGTGTCTGACTTCTCATGACCCATTTGGGGTTTTCTTGGCAAAGATACTGGAGTGGTTTGCCATTTCCTTCTCCAGCTCATTTGCCAGATGAGGAAAATGAGGCCAACAGGGTGAAGGGACTTTCCCAGGGTCACACAGCGAGGAAGTGTCTGAGGCCAGATATGAATTCAGGAAGATGAGTCTTTCTGTCCAGGCCCCAGCACTCTATCCACTGCACCACCTGGCTGCCCCTAGAAAGATGTGTCTGGACTAACTACGTTATTTCTGAAGACCGTTTCAACTGGGTTGGAAGGCCCATTTTAGTTTTGACACTCAGTGATCATCTTTCCAGATTTAGTGTTTTGTGTTCTAAGGTCACTCCTAGCTCTGACATTTTATAGTTTAAGGTACATCCCAGCTCTGACATTTTATGTTC
Source organism: Vombatus ursinus (assembly GCF_900497805.2). NCBI lineage: Eukaryota > Metazoa > Chordata > Mammalia > Diprotodontia > Vombatidae > Vombatus > Vombatus ursinus. Next base: position 6,451,868 of record NW_020954662.1, on the reverse strand, counting down.
TAAGATCTTTTCCATTCTGAAAGTCCAAGTTCTAAGGCCCTTCCTAGCTCTGATATTCTCTGTTCTAAGGCCTTTTCCAGCTCTGACAGCCTATGTCCCAAGGGGCTTATGTTTCCTCCCAATTCTGACATTGTATGGCTTAATGCCCCATCCAGGGGTGACATTGCTAGGTCTTAGTATTGGGCCAATGAAAAGAGTGGTGGCTCTGAAATGGGGGATTCTGCATTCAAATCCTGCTTCGGACACTTCCCACCTGATCTTGGCAAAGTCTCTTTACCTATCTCACTTGCAAAATGGGGCTGGGGAAGCTGGACTCCGAGATCTCTTTAAGCTCTAAATATATGATACCACAAGTGTATTGTGTGTGTGGCCTTTGGAAGGCTCATTTTCTGTTGCTACACTTGTGTTTATTTGTGGTGAACTGTGTGTGTCTGACCAAGCCCTTGAGCATCTGTGGATTGAACACATTGGGCTTTATTGGTTCAGCACCCATCTGCCATCCCCTTCTATGAGCCGCTGAGTCAGGGATGACTCCGGGCCCCCCTCCTTATCCAGTCACATGTTCCCAACTGGGACCAGCCCCTCCAAAAAACAGGCAATGGGGTTGGTCTTTCCAGCTGGGAACAACCCTTCCTTGACTAGACATTGGGAGTGGTCTGGGCCTCCAGTCTGTCTTTGGGGAAGGAGAGGGGAAGAAGAAGGTTGGGGTTGAGCTATTTCTAGTTCATGATTAGCAGTTGCTTGCCTGTCTCCAGGCCTTCTGGCCAGCACATCGGCTCATCTGAAGGGTGCGGAAACGGCTTAATCAAACTGTGCTGCTGACAGAACTGATTAATAGATGCTCCCACTTAAAAAAAAAGAAAAGAAAGGAGAAAAGAAACTACTTCTGTAAATCAGCTGTTTATTTAACTTTCCTTGGCATTTAATGATTGCAGCATTGGAGGGGGGGTGGTGGTGGTGGTGGTGATGGTGGTTTAAAATTAATTTTAGTCTGGCAGGAGCAGGCAGTCAGGGGAATAATGAAGCACGCAGCCTTACGGGAAAATGGAGACGTGGGGGAAATGCCAGTCATGAGTCACAGCTCAATTCCCTCCAGGACATCAGGCACCCTGAGGATGGGCTGGCAGAGGTAGACTGGCTGGCTGGCTATAGCTGGCTATAGCTGGCAAGCTGGGAGAGTCAGGTAGCTTGGGCAGGCTAGCTCACAGGGTCTTTGGTTTACAGATGAAAAGGGATTTAGGACATGGAAGAGAGGTCTTGGAAGTGACTTCAGAATATAAGAAATCATAGATGGAAGGGGTCTTAGAACAGAGTGTGTCAGAGCTGGTAGAACCCTTAGAAGAGTGGATGTCAGAGTTGGGAGGGCCCTCAGTACAGAGGTTGTCAGAGCTGGGAGGGGCCTTAAAACAGAGCATGTCAGAGTTGGGAGGACTCTTAGAACACTGGATGTCAGAGCTGGGAGGGCCCTTGGAAAGCAGGATGTCAAAGTTGGGATGGCCTTTAGAACACAGAATGTCAGATCTGGAGTGCCCTTAGAACACAGAATGTCAGAGCTGGAGGGCCCTTAGAACATAAAATGTCGGAGCTGAGAGAGGCCTTAGAACATAGAATGTCAGAATTAAGAGTTCCCTTAGAACAGAGGATGTCAGAATTAGAAGGGCCCTTAGAACACAGAATGTCAGAACTGGGAGAGGCCTTAGAATTGAGGATGTCAGAGCTGGGGGACCCTTAGAACACAGAATTTTTCTTCTTGAAAGAACCTTGGAACACTGAATGTCAGAGGTAGTAGGGGCCCTTAGAATATGAATGTTGAAGTTGACATACGTCAGCATAGGAACACAGAATGCTAGAACTGGAAGGGATCATAGAACAAAGAATATTAGATCTGGACAGATTCTGATTTTTACTGAGCAAGAAGCTAAGGTCCAGAAAGATTAAATATTTTCTCCAAGACCATATGAGGAGTCAATGACAGGAGCAGATTTTGAATCCATGTCCTTTGACTCTAAATCCAGCGCTCTTTTCATTGCCCCATGCTACTTCTACAAACACTATTGAGGTGTCTCAGTTCTCCCTCTTAATTATAAGGACCGACTTGGCCATGGGACAAAGCTTTCTCATTTAGAGTATTCATCCAGTCAACCAATATTTATTCCACGCCTACCACACTGTGCTAAGCACTGGTATCAGTAGTTAAGTCACAATGTTTGTAAATAGTAAACAAAAGTATGTTGTGATTTGATGTCTTCTGCTCCCTTTCCCTGTACTCTGTCACCACTTTAGAAGGGGAAGGGAGCTGAGGGTTATTTTGACATTTTTAATCTGTTTCATTGGTCACCATGGCTAATGACTTCGTCACCCAGTAGCCATAACCTGGCTGTGATTCTAGGCTCCTCTTTGGGCCTAGAATGATGGGTCCTTGAGCAGTAAACACAGTCTATAGCTAGGGCTGAATTGCAAACTTTTTTCTAGCTCAGCAGAACCTGGAATATCCTGTAATCTGCTGACACAGACTTTGAGAACCTAGGACCACCCCCATGCTGAGGTGGAGCATCAGACTTTCAGTCTTACAGGGATTTTAAGGGAGTGTGGATGGAGAACTGGAATTACGGTCAGAGGATCTCCCCTTGAACTTGGCCTCTGACACTTCCTCCTTGGGTCATCTTAGGCATGGCATTTCACGGCTTTGGACCTTAGTTTCCTTCTCTGAAAAAAGAGATGATTGGATCATATTATTTCTAAGGTCCTTCCTATCACTAAAGCCTCTGTATTTAATGGTTTAAGTGGCTCCCACATCTCTCCCTATCCTGGCCACCCTCCTCTCGATGAACATTTTTATTCCCCAACATGTACTCTTTGATCCAGTGATCCTCACCTCCTTGCTTTTCCATTAACAAGATGCTCCATCACTCAGTTCTGTACATCTTCTCTGGCTGTCCCCCATGCCTGGAATGCTCTCCCTCTTCCACTTTAATTACTGACCTCCCTGGCTTCCTTTAAGTTCCAACTAAAATCCCACCACCTACAGGAAGCCTCCCCTAATCCTTCTTAATTCCACTGCCATCCCTCTGTTAATTATTTCCTAGTTATCCTGTAATACAGCCTGTTTTGTGAATATTTGTTTATATGTTGTCTCCCTCATTAGATTGCGAGCTCTTTGAGGACAGAGACTCTTTTGTCTCTTTTTGTATCCCCAGCCCTTAGCACAGTGCCTGGCACATAGTAGGTGCTTAATAAATGTTTATCGAATGAATAAATTTTACCTTGTCAATGTCCTTCCTAAAATAGGGAAGCCAGAACCAAACAGAATACTCCAGATGGAATCTGGCCAAGGTACAAACCATCAAAGCTATCTCCTCCCTCATTCTAGACTCTATTAGGTCTTTCCTAATGCAGCTGAAAATAATGTTAGTTTTTTTGACTGTCATATTAATTCACATTGAGCTTCCACTTAAGGCCCCTGCATTCCCCCCTCCCCCATGAATTATTAATTAGCCCTCTCTTCTCTAAGTTCTGGCACAACCACTAACACTGGTTAATTTTGGGAGGATATGATTTCTTCTCTCCAAACTTCACTTTCCAGATTGGCAAAATGAGAAAGTTAATAGATATAATATAGAATGTTAGAATTGAAAGGCATTTTCTCATAATCATAATAGCTAGTATTTATATAGTGCTTTCGGGTTTGCAAAACAATAAGTATTACCTCATTTGATCCTCATAGAAATTCTGAGAGCTAGATGCTATTATAATTGCAGAAGAAGAAACTGAGGCAGAAGAGGGGTAAAGTGATTTCCCTAGATTCACATAGCTAGAAAGTATCTGAGGCTAGATTTGAACTCAGGTCTTCCAGATTCTGGCCCAGCACTCTATCCACTGAACTGCCTCACTGCCTTGTCCCATCAATAAATTGTGATATAGGAATTAATGGAACTTAAAGTTGGAGCTGAGAGGGGGTACAGTCTGTTGAATCCAACCTATTGGGTTCAATAGATAGTATAGCCTATTATGGACTTACCATGTGGAATAGGACTGTAAGAAATGATGAACATGAAGAATTCAGACAGGCATATGGAGACATATCAACTGATGCAGAGAGAAGCCAACAGAACCAGGAGAACAATGCTCATAATGACTAAAGCAAGTATGTGGAATGAACTGTGAGAACAAGACTGAATGTCTTATAATTATAATGCCCAAGGATGACCCCAAAGGGAGATGAATAAATGTAATTACTTCTCTTCTTTGCAGAAATGGGAGAGGCTGGGTGTGGAACACTGCATGGACTGTCAGAACTCGGTTGATGTGCTGATTATTTTGCTGAACTGATTTCCTCTTCTTTTCCTTTTTTTATTCTTTGTTAAAGTGATGGTGAGGGAGTGGGATATATTTGGAAATGGTTATGCAAAAGCAAAATATGCCATTTTTAAAAGGAAAGGTACTTTCGATGTCATATCTATTTTTTTTCATTTGATAGCTGAAGAAACTGATAGATATTCAGAAAGGGAAAAATAATCTGCTTGGATCATAAGCTGCTTCATGATGGAATATGACTGGAACCCGGGGCTCCTGACTCTTACTTTTATGCCTTTGCTGCTGTACTATCTCTAAGGTCATTTGCAAAAGGAAGGAGTTGGACAAGATGACTGTGAAGGTCCCTTTCAAGCTCTCAAGCTTTGATCCTCTGACCCTTCCCCACTTCTGTCAGCTAAAGGCAGCTTTTTCTGACCTCACATCCAATATTCCTTCCACTACACTGCTCTCTCACAGAGAGACTGTGAGCTCCTTTAGGGCAGACACTGTTCATTCTCAGTGCCTAGAACAGTGCCTGGCACAGAGGTCACATAGTAGGTCCTTTAATTGGTCATACTGCCTATTGAATCCAATAAGTTGGATTCGGCAGATGGTACCCCCCTGCTCCAACATTCTGGGATTGTCTTTGATTCTAAGACCTGCCAGAGAAATAATAATGACAACAACAGAAGAGATTCATATCTTTAGAGCTTTAACTGTTCAAACCCAAAACCAAAAGGTCATCTTTTGCAATGTCTATGATGAAGCTATTTCTAAAGAGCATAGATCTTCTCTGCTGAGAGTGGATCTAGCTGCGATCCAGCTTGGAGTCGGAGGGATGGACAAAATGATTTCTGGAGTCCCCTCTGAGGCTTCAGATTCTGCAAGAGACAATCCCATCTTTGCTGGCTTAGGGATCTTTATCAGCCTCTGATAGCAGCTGATCTTGAAGCAGGGGACTGAAGGAGTTATTTCCCAGCTCTGGCCATGTTGTTTGTGCTAATCTGGAGTTCATCACAGTGCTTATGACATAATACTATAGAATTACATGGATGAGTGGAGGGATTAATGGGAGATGGGAGAGAGGGAGGGGAGAGAGAGAGGAGAGAGAGGGAGAGAGAAGGGGGACATATTGGGAACCTCAAGCTGCACAGGTCACTTGTCTCAAACTACCTGCAAGCTTACTTGGTGCTTTGGGTAAGGGCGCAAAAGATGACTGGTCGGAGCCATCACTCCTCAAGCTGATTTCATTTGCCACCAGCATCAGGGCCTCTAGGGACAAAGTATTCCATCCAGTCCATCAGGAATGGTGAGAGGGGAGGAGGAGAGATGCCATGCTTCCCTCACTGGTCCCCAAATCCTTACTATGCAAATACAGAGTCCAGACAGTGGAAGGCGAGTAGCACCTGTTTCATCAGCCAGACATTCTCTTCTCAGGAGGGTTGCTAGAAATCAAGGTAGTGTTTTCAACAAGGCAATAGCCTAGATAGACTGAAAAGGTTTTGGCTATTATACTTCGAAGGGCCCTTGGAACACAGAATGTCAAAGCTGGGGAAAGGGTGGAACTTGTAGAACACAGACTGTCAGAGCTGGGGGGGCCCTTAGAACGGAGAATGTCAGAACTGGGAGGGCCCTTAGAACACAGAATGTCAGAGCTGGGGGGGGGGCTTAGAACGCAGAGTGTCAGAGCTGGGAGGGGCCTTAGAACACAGGATATCATAACTGGGGGGAGGGTACTTGTAGAACCTAGAATGTCAGAGTTGGGAGGGCCCTTAGAACACAGAATGCACTTTTGGTGCCAAGGTGGTGGAGTGAGGAAGGAACCCTCTGAAGCCCTCCCAAATTCCCCTCCAAACAACTAGGAAATAGCCTCAGAATTGATCTAGGAGCAGGGAAACAGCTTACCAGCATGGCAAGAAAGGTTTATCTCACTTCAGGGGGAAAGGAGTGAGGTCCAAGGGTAGTAGTAGCAGCTAACCTCACAGCAGGGGGCCTGCAGCAGGGGCAATCCACCAGCAAGGGTCTGCCCTCCTGCAAACCAGCAACCTCCTTGGCAAGGCAGAATTCTATGCAGCACAGCAAGGTCCCACCCCAGTCGATCCCACCCCCAGCACAAGCCATCAGTCAGGCCTTGACCCCATTGCTGACCAATAGTGAAGCCCCACCCCAGGGTTGACCAACAGCAAGACCCCACCCCTGGGGGGTCTACCAGAGGAGAAGCCCTGTTTCAATAGCAACCCAGCAGCAGGGCTCCACCCTGGGGCAGACCAAGAACTAGATCTCTCCTCCAGGGCCAGCTACCAGAAAGACTGTTACCATAGCAACCAAGCAATAAGGCTCCACCCCTCAAGGTGGCCAACAGCTAAATCCCACACCCAGGAGAGGCCAACAGGGAGGCTGCATCCACCATACAAGTTAGAAGGAAAGCCTACTCTCCAGTGAAAGTAAGCAGCTAAGCCCTGAAGTCCAGTGAAAGCCAGCATAAAAAACTTGGGACAGTGCAGGACCACAGCCCAACTCTAACAACAACAAGAACAAAAAAAAAAAAAAAACCAGACAGAAAAATGAGCAAAAAACAAGAAAAAGAGCTTGAGTATAGAAAGTTACTACAGCGACAGGGAGGATCAAGGCATAAACTTAGAAGAGGACAATAGTGTCAAAATGACTACATGTAAAGCCTCAAAGAAAAATGTAATTTGGTTTTAGACCCAAAAAGAATTCCTGGGAGAGCTTAAAAAAGATTTTTTTAAAGCCAGATTAGAGAAGTAGAAGAACAATTGTGAAAATAAATGAGAGTAATGCAAGAGAATAATGAAAAAAGAGTCAATAGCATGGGAAAAGATGGACAAAAACTTACCAAAGAAAATAACTCCCTAAAAAACAGAATTGGCCAAATGGAAAAGGAAGTACAAAAGCTCACTGAAGAAAATTAGATTTGAGCAGGTAAAAACTAATGATTCTATGAGACAAAACAAAAAAGATTTAAAAAAAGAAGAAAATGTGAAACTTCTCATTGGAAAAACAACTGTCTTAGAAAAGAGATCCAGGAAAGATAATATAAGAATTATTGTACTATCTGAAAGCCATGATCAAAAATAGTAATAAAAAAAGCCTGCACAACATCTTTCAAGAAATTATCAAAGAAACTTGCCCTGATATATTAGAACCAGAAGGCAAAATAGAAATGGAAAGAATCCACTGATCACCACCTGAAAGAAATCTTATAATGAAAACTCCCAAGAACATCATAGCCAAATTTTAGAGCTCACAGATCAAGGAGAAAGTATTGCAAGCAGCCAAAAAGAAACAATTCAAAATAATGGAGCTGCAGTCAGGATTATATAGGATTTGGCAGCTTCCACACTGAAGAACTGTAGAGCTTAGAATATGATATACCAGAAGGCAAAGGAATTAGCACTACAACCAAGAATCAGCTACCCATCAAAATTGAATATAATCTTTCGGGGGGAAAATTTGACATTTAATGAAATAGAGACTTTCCAACATTCTTAATTAAAAGACCAGAGCTGAATAAAAAAAAATGACCTCCAAATACAAGACTCAAGGGAAACATAAAAAAGGTTAAAAAAAAACACCAAAAAAAAAAAAGAGAAAGAGAGAGAAAACATAAGATATTCAATAAGGTTTTAACTGTTTTCATTTCTATATGGCAAGATAATATTTGTAACTCTTAAGAACTTTATTACTCTAAGAGCAATTAGAAGGAGCATATGTAGACAGAAGGTGTGGATATAAGAGAGAATAACATATGCATTCAGTTGGATACAGAAATCTATCTTACCCTATAAGGAAGTAAAAATGGATGGAGACAATAGAAGGGGCAAGGGGACTGATAAAAGGGAGGATAGATTAGGGAAGGCAGTGATCAGAAGTAAAACACTTGTAAGGAGGGAAAGGGTGGGGGGGTAAGAGAGAGAGGAAGATAAACAGGAGAAAAACAGCATGGAGGAAAATAGAGTTTGTTCTCATGAATATAAATATAAATGGAATGAATTCACCAATAAAATGGAAGCAGATAGCAGAATGGATTAAAAACCAGAATCCTGCAATATATTGTTTACAAGAAACACATTTGAAGCAGAGAGATACACATAGAGCAAAGGTAAGGGGCTAGAGCAGCATCTATTTTGTTTCAGCTGAAGAAAAAAAAGCAAGGGTAGCAGTTATGATCTTAGACAAAGCAAAAGCAAAAATAGACAATTAAAAGAGGTAAGGAAGGAAATTATATCTTGCTGAAAGGTACCATAAACAATGAAATCATATTAATATTAAACATATATGCATCAAATGGTATAGCATCTACATTTTTGAAGAAGTTGAATGAGTTACAGGAGGAAATTGATAATAAAACTATACTAGTGGGGACCTCAACTTTCCCCTCTCAAAATTAGATGAATTTAACCAAAAAAATAAATAAGAAAGAAATTAAGGAGGTTAATAAAATTCTGGAAAAGTTAGATGTGATAGATCTCTGGGGAAAATTGAATGAGAATAGAAAAGAATATAACTTTTTCTCAACAGTGCATGGCACCCACACAAAAATTAACCATGTATTAGGGCATAAAAACCTTACAACCAAATGTAAAACAGCAGAAATAGTAAATGCATCCTTTTAAGATCATAATGCAATAAAAATCACATTCAATAATGGACAATGGAAAGAGAGATTAAAATTAATTGGAAATTAAATGATCTAGTCCTAAAAAATAGGTGAGTCAAAGAACAAATCATAGAAACAATTGATAATTTCATTAAAGAAAATTACAACAATGAGACAACATACCAAAAATTTATGGCATGCAGCCAAAATAGTACTTAGGGGAAATTTTCTATCTCTAACTACTTACATCAATAAAATAGAGGAAAATTCACCAGTGGTGGATTAGGTGTACCTAATCAGTGGACTAGGTACAAATTACATTATAGTAAATGACCACAGTAATCTAGCATATGATAAACCCAAAGATCCAAGCTTTTGGAACAAAAACTCATTATTTGACAAAAACTACTGGGAAAACTGGAAACAATATGGCAGTAATTAGGGATAGACCAACATCTTGCACCATAAGGTGCAAATATAAGGTCAAAATGGACACACGAATTACACATGAAAGGTGATACCATAAGCAAATTAAGAGAGCATGGAATAGTTTATCTGTCAAATTTATGGATAAGGGAAGAATTTAAGACACAAGAAGATATAAAGAGCATTACAAAATGTAAAATAGATAATTTTTTTTTGTGAGACAATCCGGGTTAAGTGACTTGCCCAGGATCACACAGCTAGTAAGTGTCAAGTGTCGAGTGTCTGGGGCCATATTTGAACTCAGGTTCTCCTGACTCCAAGGTCAGAGTTCTATCCACTGTGCCACCTAGCTGCCCAATAATTTTGATTATATAAAATTAAAAAGCTTTTACACAAACAAAGCCAATGCAACCAAAATTATAAGGAAAGCAGAAAACTAGGGGAAAATTTGCAACAAGTATCTCTGAGAAAGGCTTCATTTCTCAAATCTATAAAGAATTGAGTCAAATTTATAAAAATACAAGTCATTTCCCAATTGATAAATGATCAAAGGATATGAACAGGCAGTTTTCAGACAAAGAAATCAAAGCTATCTATAGTCATATGAAAAAATGCTCTAAATCATTATTGATTCGAGAAATGCAAATTAAAACAACTCTGAGGTACCACCTGACACAGATTGGCTAATATGACAAAAAAGGAAAATGTTGGATGTTGGAAGGGATGTGGGAAAACTGCAACACTAATACGTTGTTGGTGGAGTTGTGAACTGATCCAAACATTCTGGAGAGCAATTTGGAACTATGCCCAAAGGGCTATAAAACTGTGCATACCCTTTGATCCAGCGATTACATTGCTAGGTTTATATCCCAAAGACATTCAAAAAAAGGGGAAAAGACCTATTTGTACAAAAATATTAATAGCAGCTCTTTTTTTGTGCTGGCTAAGAACTGGAAATGGAAGGGATGCCCATCAATTGGGGAATGGTTGAACAAGTCATGGTATATGATTGTAATGAAATATTATTGTGCTATAAGAAATGACAAGCAGGGTGATTTCAGAAAAAAACCTGGAAAGACTTATATGAACTGATGCATAGTGAAGTGAAGAGAACCAGGAGAATGTTATTCACAGTAACAGCAATATTGTTTGATGAAGAACTAAGAATAACTTGACTATTCTCAGCAATATAATGTTCCAAGACAACCCCGAAGGACTAATGTTGAAGCATACTATCCGCCTCCAGAGAAAGAACTGACATTATTTGAATATAGACTGAAGCATGCTATTGCCACTTTTTTCTCCTTCTTGGACAAAATAACTAAAATGGAAAAGTTTTACATAATTACACATGTGTAACCTATATTTGATTGCTTACCACCTCGAGGAGGGTGAAAATAAAAATTGAAAATTAAAATTAAATTAAAATTAAAATAAAAACACAGAATGTCAGAGCTGAGAAGGCCTTTAGAACACAGGATGGCAGAACTGGGAGGGGACTTAGAATAAGGAATATCAGAGATGAGAGGGACTTTAGAAATCTTTAATATTTTTATTGTTATGAACTTGATGAACATATACAAACCAGATCCTCCCCACATACAATAGAAAAAGAAAACTATATATAAAATGACAAATCTCTACTACATACAATCGATTTCTTTTAAGAGCCTCTAATAAATTTTACACTAGTTCCAAAACTGTCTTGAGTGACCGTATATTTCTGATTATCCTCCTATCTTTTGTCTTGGAGATCTAAATGGACACTTCTTACCTTCTCCCTCCACTGATATAGATGAGTAAACTGGAGCCCAAAGAAGTAGTGACCTATACAAGTTCCACACAGACAGTTAGTGGCATAGATTAGCCTCCAGTCTAGGTCTCCTTCCTCCAAGTCCAGTAGTCTTTCCACTAGGCTACACTGCCTCAGATGTGACTGTGCCACCCTCCCCTTTGAGAAAAAAAGGGGAGCTAGTGCTTTTGATTGACTATGGGGGTCAATGAAGTCTGTCTCCTTTTGACCCTGGTCATCCACTGGCTAAACACCAAGTAGTCTACATCTGAAATCACATTTAGGATTGGAGTAGAAATAACTTAACTAAAGTAAGAAGAAGGAGAGAGGGAATGAGAGAGGGAGAAGAGAAGGGAAAAGGGAGAGGACTTGTCTACACCTACCCATCATATCTCTATATACATTATACTTAGATGGATAGGGTCAGCAGATAAAAAGAAAGAGAACACCAGGGATAAAAAGAGACAAAGCAAGAGAGAGGACAAGGGAATAGAGAGATAGAAAGATAGGAGCAAAAAGAGAGATTGAGATAAAGGGTAATGTAGAAGAGCAGAAAAAGACAAAGATAAAAAGAGATATAGAGAACCAAAAGGAGACAGAGGCAAAATAAAAGGTGTATAGACACAAAAAGAGAGATGGATGGATAGAGAAAAAGAAGTGGGCATAGAAATAGAGAGAGTCAGAGAGACAGAGACAAAGAGATTCCCAGAAAGAGATAATGTAAAAAGAGATAGCGACAGAGAAGGGAGTATACAAAGGTAAAGAGAGATAGAGATAGAAAAGGACAGACCAAAATAAAAGAGATGGAGACAGAAGGCAATAGAGATGGATGCAGAAAGAGACAAAGATAAATACAGAGGAGAGAGATTGAGAAATAAGAGACAAGAAAAATGAAAACTTTCTTTTTTGGTGATGGCCAGTGATGTGAGCTCCCCCAATCCACTACCTCCCTAGCCCCCCACCCCTATGATGGCATCTGTGTCTCTCAGTGCATCGTCTTCTCTGGTCCCAGAGAAAATATCTCACCAGGAGAGCACTCGGATCCCTGTTCCATCCTCAGAAATTTTCTTTCTTCATCCTGTAGACACAACCTCAAAGTGCCAACTTAAGGAAACAGAATGGCAACCTTTTATGCCATTCATTCTAATTAATTTTATTCTTTCTTCCTCTCCTTCCTGCCATTCCTTTTCCTTTTGTCCTAGATTGTGAGGATACTGTGGCTTTAGGGTTTTCCCGTTCCTTCAGTGCTGTTAATCACTTTTGGCCAAGGGGGCTTGTTTGACCCGGTTCACAATGGGTGCTTGAGGCCAGGCCAGCAAACAGGATACATCAGTGATACTCCTGGTCCAGAGACGAGTCAAGGTCATGTCCAAATTCACATAGCACCCTCCCCTTCCTTGGAGCCATCTAATATCCCAGAGGATACAGCTACGTAGCCATACTTCTGTGCCAGAGGGTTACTACAATCATCAAGGCCTTTGGGTCTTGATGGACCTGTGTCCTGTAAGAAGCTGTTGTCAATAGCCTTCAGAAGGGCACCAGTCTTCCTCCCCCTCTGAGGCTGTCTGAAGCTGGTCTATATGGGCAGGGCTAGCCCAGGCTTCTGGGCTGCTATTTTCTGAATTGGCTCTTCCACTGAAGAGTTGGCCAAACTGGCAAGAGGGAGAGAGAGAAGATTGTCAATGGAAACCACATTGTGGTACAGTCCTAGGGTATCCTGGTGGCTTTTTCTGTCTAAGTTTGTGTTCTCTTGTAGAAGGTTGGTTCATTAGGCTATGCTGTGAACTGCCTGAAGTGTTAGGGATCATACATCACATATCAATGGGATTGAGATTAGGTCTTATATCATCTACTCCAACCTCTCACTTTATAAAGGAGAAAGTAACAGAGAGCTTGGGCTTAAATCCAGGTATCCTGACTCCCAATATAATTCTCTTTCTACTACACCAAAGGGTTGAGAGAAGATGATGGTCAGAAAGTCAGTGGCAGAGGCAGCTAGGTGGCGCAGTGGATAGAGCACCAGCCCTGAAGTCAGGAGGACCTGAGTTCAAATCCGGCCTCAGACCAAACACTCGACACACTTACTAGCTGTGTGACCCTGGGCAAGTCACTTAACCCCAATTGCCTAAAAAAAAAAAAAAGAAAGTCAGTGGCAGTGGCATCCATGACAACCAAGCCTTTCTCTGGTCTCTCAGGACCCTTGTAGTCAGATGTCACAGGACCCTGACACTAAGTACTAAGCCCTTCAGATGCAGCTAGGTGGTATAGTGAGTAGATCACTGGGCCTGGAGTCTTAAAGACCCAAACTCAAAACTGGCCTCAGTCGCTTACTAGTTGTGTGAACCTGGGTCAGTAATTCAATTTCTCTGTCTTGTTTCCTCATCTGTAAAATGGAAATAATAACAGCACTTACCTCCTAGAGTTATTGTAGAGAACAAGGAAGATAACATTTGTTAAATGATTATCATGGAGTCTGGCACATAGTAGGTGCTTAATAAACGTTTATTTCCTTTCTTCAGGTTGAGAACCAGTGTAAAGGGCTTGTGAAAATGAAAGGAATTATGGGAATTTGGAGCCACCATTGAGCTTCATGGCCTCTCTAGGCTAAGGACCCCAACCACAAAGCTTCCATCCCTATGGATGTGGAAAGACCAGAGAGACATCATGATGACTGATGGTTCTTGGTTGCTTTTGAATCCCTCATTGGACAGCTCACAGGGGAAGAAATACCCTAAGAGAAACACCTCTCTCTAGCAGCAGGAATGGTGACAGACATCTGGTCTGGTCAGGGGCCCAACAGTGATTTTGATAGTAAAATACTAATATACAGTTTCCACCACTTGTTCTAGGGCCCCACCCAGAGTAAAGGCCACTTAGAACAAAGAAGATCATTTTCAGATGTCTCCTCACTGGGACCTGCCTATTCTTTCACGGCACAATCTCTTAGAACCCAGAATGTCAGGGCTGGGAGGGTCCTTAGAACACAGAATGTCAGAGCTGGGAGGGGTCTTAGAATATCAGCATCTGACCTGGAAGAGAATTTAGAATATGGAATATTCAAGTTGAAAAAGATTGTCTAGTCCAACCTCCTCTCCCCATTTTACAGATAAGTAAACTTAGGCTCAGATAGGGAAGTGATTCACTTAGGCTGAATGCTCAAACCCGGATCCTTCACCACAGGATTATAGATTTAGAGAGAAACCTTTGTGGTCCTCCAGTCGAATCCCTTCATTTAAAGATGAGGAATCTGAAGCTCAGAGAGGGTGACTTGCTTCAGGTCCTATGTATTAGAAGAGGTATAGTCAAAATTTGAACCCAAATCTTCTGTCTCCACATATCTTTCCACCAAATAACATTGACTTCTATTCTGGGTCACTTTTCATAGCACCATGATGCCTCACAATGTTGATATGAAAGAACATAGGTTGGTTTTTTTTTTTTTTTGAGATGTTGGGGCAATCTGAGCCACTTTGTCTGAAGGAACCGATGGCTTGACCACATGTCCGAGCTACAAGCCACGCTCACCTTCACTGCACCACTTCACTGTATTTGTGACCTTGGTTCCCTTGGTCTCCAGTCTTAATCTTGCTCTCTCCCCTTATTCTTCTTATTCTTCTTTCTTCTGTACCATGGGTAAGGTTGCAGTGTGTTGGATTGGGAATTGATTCCACACTTCATTTTCTCCTAGGCTCAGGCACATGAATTCCTAGTTGTCTTCTTTGTACTTGCAAGAAAATCCTAGAATCCTAGAGTTCATAGGATCACAGGATTCAGAGCTGGGAAGAACTTAAAGGGTCATTTAGTCTTAGTTGACTCATTTCACAGATGAGTAAACTGAGACCAAAAGAAGTTTAAAGGGGTAGACTAAGGTCACACTGGCAGTAAGGAGAAGAAAATTAGAATCTAGTTCCTCTGATTCCAAACCTAGTGTTTTTTCCACTTTTTGGTGGGGTGAGGGGAAGGGAAGGAAGGAGAGGAAGAGAATAAATGTTTATTAAACACCTACTGTATGCCAGACGCTATGCTAAGCACTTTATAAGTATTATCTCATCTAACCTTCACAACAACCCTAGGAGGTAGGTACTTTTATCTCCAATTTATAGTCGAGGAAACTGAGGCTGAGGCAGGTCAAGTAATTTGCTGAGGTTTGCAAAATTTGAACTATCCTCCTGACTCCAGGTCCAGCTCTCTCTTCCATCACCTAATGGCCTATCTTTTGCCACAGAATTTGTCTATTCCAACCTCTCACTCAGAGGACAGTACGGTACAGTACAGCAGAGCTTAAGGACAGAAGAAGAAGTACAGAGTCTACTGAATTCTTTCCAAGGACTCCTCTGAGCCTCTGGGTCTTTGGGAGCTGGCAGGGATGAGATCCAGATTGACCAAGTCAACATTCCCATTAAGCCTACACTAGTCAGGGCACTTAAAAAGTTTGGCTGAGGGGACAGAGCTGGTATATTACTGAACATATCAGCTAGGACAGGATAGTGAGGAAAGAATGTGTGGAGAAAATTTAAGGAGATCCAGGTATCCCTGCAGGCAGATTTGGCCAGCTTTTAAGCCATTTTTTCAGTTGTGTCCTACTTTTCATGACTCCATTTTAAGTTTTCTTGGCAGAGATACTGGAGTGGTTAACCATTTCCTTCTCTAGCTCATTTAACAGATGAGGAAACTGAGGCAAACAGGGTTAAGTGATTTGCCCAGGGTCACACAGCTAGTAAGTATCTCAGGCTGAATATTTTTTATGTGCCAGGCTGAATTTGAACTCAGGAAGAGGAGTCTTCCTGACTCCAGGCTGGGCACTCTATCCACTTAGACACCTAGCTGACCTTATCTGGGCATATCCAGGCTTTTGGCACGTGCCTCTTGTGCATTGCCCTTTCCTGGCCACTCAACTTTTAGAAAAGGAAAGAGAAGAACTCTGAAATTTATGCCCCTGAAGTGCCATATTTGTATTTATTTCTGGCCTGGTGCCCTGGAGCCAGCAGTTCTGAAAGACAGTTTTGACAATATGTGCCCAGAACCAGAGAATGCCTCATCTCTAAAAAGACTCTCACCTCTATCCCCCTGTCTTAGAGTCATGTCTATATCAAGATTGCATGACTTTAGTCATTCAGAAATTGGGTACGTGGAGATGTTTAGTGCAGTAATACCCTTTAAAGTGCTTTTGAAGTGGTTCAAGAATCCAAAGTTTGAATATTTTCAGTGATGAGGAGCTCATTACTCAAAAGGAAGCCTACTACTGGAGGCTTTAACTGTTAGAACATTTTTATAGAGATTGGAGGTTTTAACACTATTAGATTAGGATATGAACACTGACTGATCTGAGGGTTTAGGACTTCCCCCCTCCCCCCCAGTGAGGCTCAGAGAATGATAGATCATCCTTTCAGGACCCAGGTGCTTTCTGCTACGTACTTCAGTGTGCACAGTCCTGCTTAACCCTTTGTCTCCCATTGTTCCATGAGTTTCTAATCTGACAGAATTCAAGGATCATAGAAAATTAGAGTAGAAAGGAATAATAGAGGTGGCCAATTTTACTAATGGTGAAACTGAAGCCAAGAAAAGGGAAGGGACATGTGGCAGATCTGGGGTGCAAATTCTAGTCCTCTGACTGAGTCTAGTTCTCTTTCCTCCATACTATTCCGTCCTTCTTCCCTGAGTAATAAGACTAATTACTTGTGTGACATTTTGGCAAATGACTTCTCTCAGTATAAAATGAGTAGGCTAGGCAAAATGACTTCTAAGATGCCTTCTGGCTCCAAGTCATATGATCTTATGGGAAATGGAGCAACGTGGGGACGAAGGGCACTAAACTGGGATGGGAATGGAAAGGGAAGGTCATTTCCTCCATGCCTTTATATTCAGAAAAGATCCTCCTTCTTTACCCTGGAGAAGCCGTGAGGTGTCTTGTCTAAGCTAGATGGAAAGAAAGGAGAGGAAAAAGGGTTTTCTGAACATCCTCAATGAATGTTTTTCTTCTTGTTATCTCCTCTCCCAAATCTTTTTATTGAGGAATCTGACCAAACAACTCAAACCAGCAGTGACAGTTCTCTCCAATGATCTTACTCCACATAGGTTAGGAGGGGGGAGAACAGCATCCTTCCCAGCTTCCTGGTCTGTCAGCTTCACTCAAGATCAAACAACCCATCTGACACAAGTCTGCTTAATCAATCCTATTTGTTATATCAAGCTGGGTATTTTGCTGACAAGCCACAAGCTCTGCCTTGGCCCAAGGGGTCAGGATGGGGCCTGGTTGGCTGGCCACGAAAGGCAGGAAGGGAAGAAGAAGAATTGACCATCCCATTATTGAAGAACCAAAGACAGGGCTGCTCTTACATCTGTAAGAGAGAGATGACAGCTTGGGTCTTCTACTGAGTGGAATGGAATGCAATACTATAGAATACGAGGGCAGGATGAGATCTTAGAGTTTGTCTATCCACATTTCCCTTCACCCAACAACTAATAGAGGAAGAGCTTGAGACTCAGAGAGGTCATATGACTTGCCCAAGGTCACACAGATAATAAGAGGCAGAGCAAGGACAGAATGAATTGAAAGGAATGGAATGGATGACTATCTAATAACACAGGTGTTAGCACTAATAAAAGAAAGCATTCAGGGCTACTTTTGACCTTAATTCCTCCCACTGTGTGGTGGAACAGAGCCATCACAGTACAGATGGAGTCTGTAAGAAATCATAAGAGTGGTGTGATATTGTGGGAAGAGCAATGACCTGGGAGTGAGGACACCAGAATTCTAAGTTTCTGCTGTGTTGTTAACACCCTGTGAAACCTAGGGCAAATTTCTTCCCCTATTCTGGCCTCAGTTTCCACATTTGCAAAGTGAAGGGGGTTTGGATTTCATGGTCTTTCTTTTTCCATGATTCTATCTAGTTGTACCTAATCTTTGGTCCCAGACAGGATAAATCAATACTAGCCTCTTACATTTATGTCTTCAGCATCTAGCCTATTGTCTATGTCCACAGACGCTCACCTCAGGGCCTAAAGACTCTTCTAGTCAGGAAGTTTTTCCTTAGTTATAATCTGAGTAACCCTCCTACTCATGCAACTTCATGTGCTCTATCAACCTCTTTTAAATGATTCTGTCTGTTTTTAATGCAAAAACAAATCCAAGGGTTTCTTCCATGATCCCAGGCTGAGGTTTTCAATCATATGCTCTGGGGTTGTACATGCCTAAAGGGATGTTGGTGACAGGTCCATTATGATGCTTCAGAGTAAATTGAGCTGCTTGAGGTAAAGAACATGTTCTTCCATGTCCCTAGACTAAGGGGTGTAGGAGAGTGAGAGACATATTCACTTGAGTCTGTCCAGCACTGGAGAAAGGTTCATTTAAAGCTCTGGGATGGGTCAAATCAACAAGCCTTTATTAAGTACCAACTATATGCCAGGCACTCTGCTAAGGGCTGGGGATATGATAAAGGCAAAAAAATCAGTCCCTGCTCTCAAGGACTTCACAGGCTAATGGAGAGGGACTAGATTAGCCCAATAAAATCCAAGTTCCAATTCTACCTCAGTTCTAGATTCAGTCTATGACCTTGGTAAGATTTACTTTCAATATAAAATGAGGCTACTTCTCTGTTTACATGCCTTGTCTTATATTGTGTATATGTGTGTGTATTTATTTCTCTTGTGCTGAGAAGTCTCCTAGGGCAGGCACTGTAGAACAGACACCTTTCAGCTTGGGAGCTCTTCAAGGGAAGAAACCTTGTGTCTTTTGTCAGATTTGGGGTGCTTCCAGAAGAGAGGGCAGGGGATGCTGATGCCTTTGATGTCAAAGAGTTCAACTGCAAGGTTGATGGGGCCACAATCTGCTGAGGGTGGGCACTGCTTGGCTCAGAGGAGGATCTGGTCCATGGTGCTGATCAGTAGCCTGACATATTCAATGCCTATGCTGTGCGGTTTTCAGTCAATAAGAGGAAGTCTTCTCCAAACCCCTCCTTACCACCCCCCAGAATGATGGATCCTCACAGACAGACAAATAAATGTTTGCCAAGTGTGAAAACAGATCCATAAGACTTGTAGAGACAGAGTGGAGGGAGGCACATTGAGCTGCCCAAGCTGTTCAGCTTCTCACCTGATTCCTTTGGTGGGGGATGGTTCAATATTCTCTTTCCTCCCCTAATCCACCCCTCATATGTTGCCTGATTCATCCTTCCTAAAGCCTGGCTCTGATCGTGTAACCTCCCTGCTCAAAGAATTGCGATAGCTTCCCTGCTGCCTACAAAATGAAGGCTAAACTCTCTCTCTCTCTGTGCCTCTATTTCCTATCTATATATCTATATCTATATATACAATATATATCTTCCTGTGTCTCAATCTGTTTTCATGTCTCTATTATTTTTATACTTCTGCCTCTTTGTCTTTCTCTCTGTCTCTTCCTGATCCTCTATGATGTGGGTACCGCTTCCCTTTATAGCCCTATCTCTCACTTCTCTCGTACACGAAACCTACGCTCCAGCCACACCAGTTTCATTCACTGCCCTCCCCACCTCCCAACACACTTTTCAAATTCTTAACATTGGTGTGCTTGGACAAGGATTAGATGAGGAGTCCAAAAGTCTGGAAGTGAGATTCAGATCTGTCATTTGTGTGACCTTGGACAAATTAATTAACCTTTCTGAATTTCAGTTTTCCCCACTGTAAAATGAAAAAGTTCAGCTAGATGGTCTCTAAAGCCCCTTCCTTCTCTGACATCTTATATTATGGAAGATCTCTTCCAGCACTGACATTCTATGTTCGAAGAATCTATGTTCTGAGGTCCCTCCCAGTTCCAACATTCCATGTTCTAAGTCCCCCCCCAACCCTGATATTCTGTGTTCTAAGGCCCTTCTCAGCTCTCACATTCTATGTTTATTGCCATTTCTTGCTTTGATATTCTATGACTCTACAAAGCTATGAATCACCTTGTCACTTCAATACTGTTTTCTGATTTCTTTCCACCTGAAATGTCCTCCCTACTCCCCTCTCTCTATCATGATCTTTTTCAGGATACAATACAATGTCTAATCCTGGGGTCAAACTCTTAAAAGTTCATTTCCCCTGCAGTCCCCTTTACATGCCTTCCTTATTTTCCAGAGCCTTAAATCCTACTCACCCTGGACTTTGGGAACAAGAGTTCTAATTTATTTCTGCCTCTTCCATGAAGTCTTCCATGATTGCCTCATACCTCTAATGCCAGTGCTCTCTGCTTCCTCTGAAGGCCTTCATGCTGTCTCATTCACTTGGCACTTTATGATATTCTGCCTGGTGTTTAACTGTGTTATGCGTCAGTTGTTTCTCTTTCATGAGACTGTAAATCCCTGGGGAACACGTCCCATATATTCTTCCCCACATTACTAGCACATAGTAGGTGCCCACTAAATATGAGAACACTGGTCTTGGAATCAGGAGAAATGGTTGCAAATCTCACTTCCTAAATGACACAAGCATTGTGATCCAGGAGTGTGTGTGTGTGTGTGTGTGTGTGTGTGTGTGAGGCAGTCACCTCATTTCTCTGAACCTCAATTTCCTCATCTGTAAAATGGAACTGGTAAATGGATGGATTATTGGGGGGAATGTTTTGCACACCTTAAAGCCCTATAAAAATGTGGATGATGATGATGATGATGATGGTGATCAGTGAATATCGTTATCTATCTGCAGGTAAATTCAGTCAGTCTACAAACATTTACAAAGTAGCCATTATGTACCAAGCACTATATTCAGTGTTAGGAATACTAAGAAATGCAAAAACAAAAACAACACAAACAACTCTTTCAATTCTCAAGGAGCTCACAAGTTTAATGAGGGAGACGATGTGAAAATAACTATGTACAACCAAACTATGAGCAGAATAAAGTGGAGCTAATCAATAGAGGGGAGGCACTAGAATCTGTGCCTATCCTCACTTTTCTCTCCAACCCCAGGACCATCAGGGTTTCTGTGTTCCATTAAGCACGTAATAAACTTTAGCATGCATTGTCAAAGTGTTTTATGATTAACATTCTTAATAAGAAGAAATTATATATGAGAGGTAGTATTGCACAATGGTTACAGAATTGACCTCAGAGTCAGGAATAGCCAGGTTCAAATCTTCTCTCTGATACATATTAGCTGAATGATCCAAGACAAGTCACTTTATTTCCCAGTGACCTCAGACAATTTATCACAATACCAATTTGTATCACTGGATAAATTTTCCACACCAGCACTTTACTACTGATGCTATCACAGATCTAGATGAAAAATAAAACAAGACACAAATAGTTGTGCTAGAATCAACAGGGAGCTAGGAAGAAGGGGTCGTTTGGTGGAAAGAGCAGTGGACAAGCGTTCCATTCAAGTCCTAGCCCCGATGTTATTTGTGTAAACTTGGGTACATCTCTTTTTGTTTGGCCATATTTTGCTTAATTATGAAATGAAAGAGTTAGATAAGACAATCTTCTAGCTTCTTTCTGGTTCTAACATTCTTCTGTTTCATTTTATCTTCTTATCCCTAGTACTGAGAACAGTGCCCAGAAAATGGTAGGTGTTTAATAAATGCATGTTGATTGATAGGAGGATCGAAATGAGATCACAGAAGGGTTGGATCAGAAAGCAGCTTAACGATTGTCTCATCCAACTCTATCATCTTATAATAAGGAAAATGATGCCCAGAATACAGAAGAGGTTTGCCCGCGGTCACAAAAAATAATGTCACACTTAGGATTGATCTACATGGGGAGAGGAGGGAATAAATACTCTTGACTCAGGAATAATATTGGAGGAAGGGATAATACTATCTTGCTGTGGGACCATGGCCAAGTCACCTGACCTCTCTGAACTTCAGTCTCCTCCTCTGTCCCATGGTTATAAGCACCCTTGCCTGTCCCTGTCAAGGGGCAGGCTGTGCAGTAACCTGAATTCCCACACGTGGTTATGATTCACAAATGGACAGATTACTCCAATCATTATTTAAATCCAGTCAAGCTTGAGACAGCTTTGCCTCCACTTCTAGTCTCAGCCAAGGAGCAAAAGGCTCCTAATTATCTGAGATGTAGCAATTTTCTGGCCCCCCTCCCTGTTTTTTTCAAGGGGGGACCTGGAGAGGCAGGGCCCCCCAATCCACACTTCCATTTGGACAGCTTCTTTTGTGGCTGCTGATTTTTCTGAGGCCTTTTGGTGGGGGAGAGAAAAGGAGGGGGTGCGGGGGGAGGTGAGGCAGCCGGCTGGATTTTAGTCAGAAGCTAAAAAGCCCGCTGATTTTTCTGATCTTCTTTGAATGCTCCTCTTCTCCACAGACAGATCCTCACAGCTGTTAGGACTTCAAATTCTTCATGCATTGAGGGGGGGAAGAAAAAAGATATGAAAGGCTTTTTGGTGAACACAAAAGCTGGGACAAAGGGGGAATAAAACCAACAATGTACTTAATAGAGAAAACGGGGAAATTTCTGGCACTCGCTGTATCATTAATCTGTCTAAAGTGCCTTTGATCTCCTCTGCTTTAATTAACTTGTAATTATAACATGATTATTTTTGTGGTGGGGGAATCTGGGCGCTGGGGTCTGAAAGCAGCTCCAGCCATTGAGGGGCATTGAAAAGCTGTGTTTGTTGGAGTGGCTGCCTATCAGAGTCTCAGCAGTGGAGCAATGCTTGCGTGTGGCTCATTTACCACCCCCCTCACACACACACACACACACACACACACACACACACACACACATACACACACACTGTCACGCTTACCCATCAAATGCTATCCCTATACTGTGTTCAGGTTTGTTCAGGGTCCCCATTATGAGGCTGCACTATCCAATGGGTGCTTCACACACTAGAGGTCAGCTCATCCCTTTAGAGAGCTGATCCTGAGACCAAGGTCACAGGCTCAGACTGGGAAATCTGGAAGGGATCTTAGAAATGAAGATGTGAGAACATAGAGTTTAAGAGTTTGGTAGGATATTAGAACGTTACAGCACAGAATATCATAGCTGAATCCCATATCAGAACATGCGATATCATAGCCAGGAGTGCTCTTAGAACATGGAATTTCATTGTTGGGAGAGCCCTTAGAACACAGAATATCAGAGCTAGGAGGGCCCTTAGAACATACAATGTCAGAACTGGGAAGAAACTTAGAACATGGAATGTCAGAGCTGAAAGGGGCCTTAGAATCTGCAGTGTTAGAAACCTAGAACACAATATGTCAGAGCTGGGAACATGCAAAATTTTGGAGCTGGAGGAGAAATTGAGGCCCAGAGAACCAAACTCATTTCAATCCTTAGCTGTCAAGTTACAGCTCACAGAGAAAACCTTTGTTTTGTGACTTTTTTGGGTAATGGTTCAAATCTTATTGGTCATTTCTCAATGAAATTCCTGGGCTTGAGGGCAAGAGAGTGTAGATGATTCCTCCAGAAACCCACTCCCAGAGGAACAACTCAAACTGCACCTTTTCCTGGGTGGAAATCAAGAGGACCATCTTCCAATAAAAAGGATGGACAGTTCAGAAACCCCTGACAGGATTGTAGCAGCTGGAGCATCAAGACCAGGTCATCATAGGAGCATTGATTTTGAGCCAGAAGGGCCTCAGAGGTCATCTGAGTTCCTGAGGTCGGAGTTCCTCAGTTTCCACAGCCCAGGGAGAAGTACTTTGTTGGGGTCACTAGCCTTCTAACTTACAGGGCTTGAATTCAAACCCAGATTTTCTGACTACAAATTCACTGTTTTTTTCCCTATTGTACCAAACTGCCTCTGTGACTTTGATTCCCCTCTCCTGAGTATCCCAGACCGAGACATGGCAGACAGGGCATAGGATGAAGTTTCCAGAGGCCCATGTTTTTTTACACCCCCAATCACCTCCGAAAGAAACCATAAGACAGTTCTATCCTACCCAACCCTAGTCTTTTCTCTCATTTGGAAAGGAGCCCTGTGAGGTCTAAATACTTTGGCCATATAATGAGAAGACTGAACTCATTGAAAAAGATCCTGATGTTGGGAAATATTTAAGGCAAACGGAGAAGGGGATGGCAGAGGATGAGGTTGACAGATAGTGTCATGGAAACAAAGATCATGGGCTGGGACAGACTTTGGGAGACGGTGGAGGATAGAAAGGCCTGGTGTGCTATGGTTTATGGGATCATGAAGAGTTGGACACGCTTGAATGACTGGACAACAACCTGTGAGGTCCAGAAGTTTCTATGTGGTGAGACTGGGAGGCAGAAGTCCTGGTCTTGACACTTACTGTTTGACCACAGACAATTTATTTTACCTTTCTGAGTGCCAGTTTTCTCATCTGGAAAATCAGGATAATCAATCCATCAATAAATACTGATTTAATAATCACCAATTATATGCCAAAAATGTACTATGCCCTGGAGATACTCATCTTGTCCTCAAGAAGCTTATCTTCTACTAAGGGAGAAAGGTGGTTTATGTATATCTATCTACCCATCTATCTATCTCTCTATCCATCTATCTATCAACTATCTATATTTATATATGTGCATATATGTATTTGTTTTATATATATATGGAGAGAGAGAAATGATGATCTCTCTCTTCCTCTCCTTTCCTTCTCTCTATATATTTATGTGTATATGTGCATATATATGTATACATATATACACATACATACATACATCACATACATAACTCAATTAGATCAATAAATCAGTGTACATATTGATTTTTTAAACAATATGATTTACCCCTTTTGATCTCTTTATGGGATATGAAGCTCTTTGATTGGGTCAAGAAGGCAATGTGATTGACTGAGGTCAGTCATGCCTATTGAGCCTATGTCTGAAAATGATAAGTCAAATAGTCAACTAGTTTAGTGGTTAAAGACTTTCAGTTCCAAGGATTTCAGTTGTAGAAATGGAACCAAGTCCCTGAGAGGAAAATACTGAATGAGAGAGAGAATTTCTTCCTCCCCTCCCCATTGGCTATTGACCAGTCCAGACACTGGATCAGTATATCCATGGAGTATAAAAGAAACTAAAACAGTAGAAGACATGTCCAAGTGGAAGTGATAGTTACCTGAGACAAGGGCAGGTTAAGGTAACACAAATCCTCATGGAAGAGAGAAATGTTGGCTATGGACTCTACAAGCACCAACCCTCAGAGTTCAGCAAGGAGAAATACCTAAGGGGCACTTCATGAGGACTCTATGAAAAGACAAAAGAACTTACAGCCACCAAGGTTTGTGAGCTACCCTTTCGCCACATGTATTCTGTACATATGCCTTTGTATTTTATGTTTCTGTCTAACCTCTCCATTGACCTAGTATCTATTTGTAGAAGAAAATGCCTTATACTTTTACTGAGACTGTTTTTGTAATGACTGCTCTTTTTATATAATCTTAGCAAATGCCTTTGCTAAAAAAGCTAACTAAATATGGGTGGTTGTTAATGGGAAATACATGGATGGGGGCTCATGATCAACAAGACTAGAAACTCAGCTGCCGAGAGTAGTGGTAAGCAACTTTCTAGAGACCTGGCTCTCCAGTGAGAGGGAGTGCTACTTATTCATGTAATGACTACTTGGCTGAGGCATAAAAATGAAGAGGAATCAGAAACAGGTCTCTTAAAAAAGGTACAACTAGAATTGAGTCTTGAAAGGTGCTAGAGATTCCAATAGGTCAAGATAAAGAGGAAGGGCATTCCAGGCATTCCAGATAAAGCACACTCCTGCTTATATTGGAAAGAACACTGGTCCTGCAGTCAGAAGGTCCTTAAGTTCTGTTTCTGATGAGGTACCATGCACCAGACTTAAGAGTCAGGAAGACCCTTGTTCAGACCCATTTCTGGTGCTTGCTAGCTGAGTGACCCTAGGCAGATCACTTGACCTTTCTGGGACTCAGTTTCTTCATCTGTAGAAAGAAGAAGTTGTACTCAAGGACATTTAAGTTTCCTTCTAGGTCTAAATCTATGATTCTATGATGCCCACACCTCTCTGAGCCTGGACAAGTCATTTAACCTCTCTAAGCCTCAGTTTCTTCATTTGAAAAAATGAGGGGGTTGAACTAGATAACCTCAGGGGTCCTTTTCAGCTTTAGATCTCTGATCCTGAGATTCCATGACATGGTTGCTGGTCAGGGCGGGGACGTTCCAGGGTTTCCTGCCTTCCTTGGACATCTCCGCTCTTTCCCATCCCCTCTGACCCATCAAGCTGAACAGAGAGCCATGGTGGCACCTGCATTGCAAATCGGTAACAGCAGCCAGCTGGCCCATGACCAATCCCAGATCAATCCCACAACCTCTGCAGAACCTCCCCAGGCTATGTACTGTCATACCTACCTCCAACAGAAGGTATCAGGACTGGTGGGCTGCAGGGAGGGCACACTATAACAGCATTAAACAGGTCACAGAAGTCCCCTCTTTCAACTATACTGGGAAGCAGGTCAGACTTAGGCCTTTCAATGGCTCCCTGCTGGCTCCTCTGAATTCCTCTGATCCTGGCTGCCCCACCCCCACCCCACCTTATGGTAATGACCTTCTCAAAGCACTTTGCCTGCTCCTTTCCAATACACTGCTTATGCTTATTGTTAATAACAACAGCTGGCGTTTACACTGGGTTTTAAAGTTTGCAAAGTACTTTAGGTCCATTATCTCATTGGAACGTCACAGCAATCCTACATGTAGATGAAAGATGTCTTATTAGCCACATTTTGCAGGAGAGTAACCTGAGTCAGACAAGTTAAGCAATTTATCTAGGTTCATACAGCCAATGTCACCAGCACGTGTCAGCATAGGAATTTGAACTCAGGTCTTCTTGCCTCCAAATTCAGCAAATCTATCCTCCGTGCAAACCTTACAGCATTATGTAAATGTTAATTCCTCCTCCTCCTCCTCCACTTCTAAATTTTGTATTGTAGTGTACCATGTTTGTTTTTTCTCCCTTCTAGCTAAATGGTGATCTCCATCATAGCATGAGTGTTAGCTAAATTTTGTGACACCTCCTCCCCCAGTAGGTCTTGAATTGATATTTTTTTGAAGGAGAAGTCAGTCTGTTTCAACCTCCCAACACACAAATGGACAGAGACAGAAATGTTGTATTCTAAAATCAAATAAGAATGATCCGTGTCACTTCATCTTTGGATTGTCAATTCTTTGGGACTCTCTGATGTTTGGGGATGTTACTACCCTAATTCATTTGCCTGGGTAATTGAGAGCTGCCTCTGCCTTGAATCAAGAGACAGGTGACTCCTTTGAGAAATTTTTACTCACTTTGCCTACAGGGTCTCTCGTATAACTGCAATTTGCGAGGGAGGGTATTAGGAGAGACCACAAATTTTACAACTAGGGCACAGAGATACCCAGTGAGATGCTCAAAGTCACATAGTGAAAGAGCATCAGAACCCCAGTTACCTGGCCCCCAGCCTAATGCTCTCTCCATGGTTTACTGCACCTCAGTCATTCCATGACTAGACAGTAGGGGACTGGCTTGAAGCTGCCTCCCCACAGCTCAGCAGTGATGGGACCCCTGCCCTGGCTGGTTGGCTCTGAAATACTCAGGGACTTTTTCTAGAAGACGTTAAAATTCAATCAGAATAAACTGCCTATTGATTTTGCAGTAACTGCTTCAAGGGTCCTTCCTTCCTTACCTCCCCCCAGTGGAGATAACAAGGAGGATAAGGATAAGCTAAGAGGCAAACTTCCCACTCCCTGGCCCCCTCTTAACTCTCTCCTCAACCTTTCTTCAGGTGTGGCAGCCAGCCTTGTGTTGTGGAATACACATTAAAGAGGAAGCCAGGAGATCTGGATTCTAGTTCTGACTCTGTCTCTGTCTGTTTGACCTTGTGTAAGTAACTTCTCTGTTTTGTGACTCATTCTCCTTTGTAAAAAGAAACAGTGGGATTTTGATGTCGCTTCTATCTCTGTTGATTCAAAGTCCGAGAGATAGAATGAGTGCCTACAAGGAGCAGAGGTTGGAAGAGATAACCAATCAGGTCCCTTACACTCCAGGAAGCTGTGAGGGCACTGGGACACGCCAGATGCATTTGCATAAACCTATACAGTCAAAGCCCACTTTAAAATATTAATAATAATTAGCATGTATATATCCCTTTAAGGCTTGAAAAGCCATAGTAAGTGTCTGAGGCAGTATTTGAACTTGGGTCTTCTTGGAGATATCCAACTACCAACCTGAACACCCTCTGCCACCTGGCTACCTCATCATCTTGGTTCTTTGGCATTAAATGTGCAAAGGGGGCACTGAGGCTTAGTGGAAAGAATGCTGAGTTTGGAGCCATGGGACTCAAGACTAAGTCCGACCTCTGCCACTCACAACCTGGGTAACTTTAGCTCAATCCTTTTACTTTCTTGGCCTTTATGTTCTAAATAAAATGAACCTACATAAAATGTAGTTTCCTCCTACATCGAAATCTATGATCTTTCCATTGCTACAAAAATTTTTGAGAATTAGCTGTTTCAAAATGAAATACGAACTCTTAGCCTGACATTTAAGGACTGCCACCATCCGACTCCAGCCTTCTTTTGCAATTTCATCTTCTGCTTCATACATTCCCTGCAAAGGGGTCTACTGAGACTCCTCCTTGATCTAATCTAGCCTTCTTCTCTCTGTGCATTCTCACAGGCCATCCTTCCAGTCTTTCCCCCACCTCACTTTGGGAACACACGCCCTCCTTCTCTTCACCTGTTGAAGCTCTTTTCTCCCCTCAGGACCTAGTTCAGATGCCACCTCATCCAGGAAGACTTTTCTGACCATCTCCTTCTCCCAGCTGATCATGTTTTCTCCCCCTCCTCACATTTCCAAGACCCCTTTCCCTAGAGATCTCCTTTGTCCCAGTAATACTTTCCTTCACATTGATTTATGTGCTTGTTCTTGTACAATCATAGATCTGAAAGCGACCTCAAAGGTCATCTAGTCCAACCACCTCATTTTACAGAAGAGGAAACTGAGGTTCAGGGACTTGTCTATAGTCATAATGGTAGTAACAGAGCTAGAATCTGAACCCAAGTGCTCTGACTACAAAGCCAATGATCTTTCCATTGTACTATATCACCTCTTTTCCCCATTAGATTGCAAGGCTCTTGAGGGTAAGCCCTATATTACATTAGTCTTTGGATCTCCAGGGCTTAGCCTAGGACCCTGAGTAGAGCAGGTGCTTAAAAATCTTCATTGAATTGAGTTTATTTGTTTTGCTGCTTGGTAACCCACTGAGGGTGGGTGGGCTAATAAGGTGATATATTGACTTACAAGGTTGGCACGTCCCCTCAGCTAAACGGGGTGCTGGCACTGGCTGAATATGGGGCCTGGCTGCCTTCCTAAAAAGAACAATAATCCCTTATGTTTCCGTGAAAGGCATTTGGAGTCAAAGGAGCTGGGCTCTAAATTGTACTGCGCTGTTTCCTAGGGGTGTGCCATTGGCTAAGCTGCTGACCATCTCTAAGATCCAGTTTTCTCCTTTGCAAAATTCATGGGTGGGTTATGCTCTGTGACATCTAAGGATCCTGGTGATTTGGTATTCATTATATCATTTGACCTTCACAACAAGATGATGATGTAAAAGTGTGGGGTTTTTTGGTTTGATGTTCTGTTTTGTTTTTAATTTGGATCTGTGATTTCAATGGAGTGGGGAACTTCCAATGAGGAAGCTTTACCCTTTAATGCTGGCCAGGACTAACTCACCAATTTATAGGCTTAGATAAGTATCTGGGGCCACGGTGATGTTGAGTGACTTGCCCAGTCAAACTATGGCTCTTCCTGACTTTGAGGCCAGTTTTCCATCCACTGTATCACACTTCCTGCCACAAGTATAATGATCCTCATTTTGCAGGTGGGGAAACTGAGGCTCAGGAGGGAAAATTATTTGCCCAAGATCACAGAGCTAGTACAGAGCTGAGCTGCAATAGACCTCAAGTCTATGCTTTCTTGGAGTCCTGGGAGTCCCAGGGATCAGGGCCAAGGAAGCCCGGTGCTGGCAAACCTTCATTTGTAAAGAGTCTCATTAATATTTCAAACAATAGATGAATCTATAGAGCTCCCTCCCTCCATTAATAACAGAGGGCTCCTCCGGAGGGTGGCAAGGCAGGGCTAATGCATCGCTCACTGCTAGCTCTCTCCGGCAAGTCGTCATAAAGCCCATTAGGTAAGTCAGAGATCTATTGATCCCACATGATGGATGCTAGGGCTAAATGAGGCTGGCATTTTCGGGACTGGTAGGGGGATGAGCATATAGAGGCCCGAGCTAGAGAAAGGCCTTTGGCTCTCTGTTCCCTTATCATGCAGAAGCCCAGTGCAGGTAGGGGGCTGGAGAGTGTTCTGGGTTTGGTGGGGCTGATGGTATGAGATCTGGGCCCTGAAGGGGGAAGAGGAGGGGACTTTGGCTCCTCTGCTAGATTCCCACAGTCCTAGCTGGACCACTCAACCAGCACGCAGCCTAGAGTCATAGCACAGCGAGCGGGAGGGCTGGAAGGGCCCTTGGAACATCAAATACCAAAGCTAAAGGGGGTCTTAGAACATGGAACACCAAGAATCTTAGAGCTGAGAAGGAATTAAGAACAGAACTAGAAGGACTTTAGAATATAGACTGTTAGAATTGAAAGGGACATATGGGAGCTAGAAGGGCTCTTAGAAAGCTTGTCAAAGCTGGAAGGACCTTTAGGATGAAGCATGGTGTTGTGGAATACTGTATTTGGAATCAGGAAAGCTGGGTTCAAATTTCAGCTCTGCTAACTTAATACCTATGTGAACTTGGGTAAGTCACCCTCCCTTACCCTCTCTGGGTCTCAAATAAAATGAGTAAACTGGACCAGATGACGCCTAAAGTCGCTTTCAGCTTGAAATACTCTAATTCTATGAATGCTCCAGTTGGAAGGCACCTGTGAACACAGAATGTTCTGATAGCCACCAAATTAGTAGCTGATACAGGTCCAGAACCTAGGCTTCACTAGTCCCTTTTCTAGGGGTCTTTCCCACCCACTACTGCTCTATATTCCTAGTTATCTTTGTATGTATATCTGTGTTCCGTGCTCTGAGAATTCCTTGTAGACAGAGACCGTGCCGTGCTTACCTGTCTGGATTCTAAAGCTTTAAGGGCAATGCTGTACCTAGAAATGTTTATCAGTGAGAGTGAGGGTAAGAGAGAGTGTGACAATTCTCCACCCAAGGGCTTATGTGCCAAACTGGGAGGATTAGGGCTAGGGATGGAGATTTTTTAGAATGATGGCAATAATTTCTTCTAAGCCTTTCACTGCACAATTAAAAATAGTTTCAAATGCCCTTGGACTAAGTGCCAGGAGTATAGCTAAGTGAAGGGGATGCAAGGTGGAGTTTAAGTGATGGAGAGGGTGGGGCTGAGGACTAAGGGATGGCAGGGATAGTGGTGATATTCTAAAGAAGAGGGATTAAAGTCAGATGAAGCTGACTAAATTCTAAGGATGTTAGGGCGGGGCTATGTGACGGAGATTAGTGGAAGAACAGTGAATAGTCTGAAGTGCCAGAGATGAAAGGCAAATGCCAGGGATAAAGATCAAATGCTAAGGACAAAGGCTAAGTGTCAGGATAGGGGATAAGAGTTGGGGCTCAGGGATAAATTCTAGGGACGAGTCTCAGCATCAGGGATGGGACCCTAAGTGAAGAGGAAAGGGGGTTAAGCAGTGGGGATGAGTCTCAGTGTCTTTGATGGGACCCTAAGTGCAGAGGAAAGGGAGTTAAGCAGTGGGGATGAGTCGGTGTCTGATGGGGTCCTAAGTGCAGAGGAAAGGGAGTTAAGTACTAGGGGTGAGTCTCAGTGTCAGGCGTAGAAGTGGTGACATTGGTGGCTGAGTGTTTAGAGGCAGATTCCCAAATACTGGGAAAGGAGCTCAGTATTAGGGATAATCCAATTCCCCCATTTTTACAGTTGAGAAAACTGAGATTTAAAGAGGTCAAGTAATTTGACCAAGGTCACAAAGATAGTAAATGGATCATAGGATCTTAGCCATAGAGCTAGTCATCTTCAGACGTCATCTTGTCCACCCAGATACTTTTACAGATGACAAAAGTGAAATCCACTGATGTTAAGTGACTGGCCCAGAGTGGAATAGATGAGTGATCCGAGGTCATCTGACTCCAAAGCCAGTGCTCTTTCCACTTAGGTAGAGGTCAATTCAACAAATATTTATTATCAAAGGATCACAAATTTAGAGCTGGAAGGGCCCTCAGGTAATCTTCATTTGACATATGTAGAAAATAAAGCCCAGAGATTTTAAGTGGCTTGCTTTTCCTCATATAATGCTAATGATAATATTATTAATAATAACAACAATAATAGCATTTATATAAGTCTTTAGGTTTGCAAAGTGCTTTACAAATATTATCTCATTTGATCCTCACAACAAACCCTGGGAGGTAGATGATAGTATTATCCCAATTTTACAGATGAGGAAACCGAGGCAGGCAGAAGTGAAGTGACTTACTATAGCTAGTTAGAGTTCCGAGGCTGGATCTGAACTCAGGTCTTTCTGACTCTAGGTCCAGTGCTCTGTATTTGCAGAATGGGAACTCTCAGGCTTTCTGACTCAAGTCCAGAGCTCTTTCCATTATACCACACTGTCGATTTATTGTGCATATGTCATTAAAGTTTTGTATTTCCTAACTCGTTTTCTCTTTTCTGCTGTCTTCCTTAGAGTAACAACCATAACAAGGTAATTAAAAAACTCAACCCTCAATACTGAGATTACTGGACTGAGGGTTGGGAGGAAGGGGAGGTTTTTAGGTATGATTTGAGAACTAGACTGAGAGAAAAGGAAAAAAAAAGGATAAGAACAAATAAGCATTTCTTTGCATAGGAAAACATTAACAGGGGTGGGGCCACTTGGAGGGAAGTATTTTAGAGATCTGGAGTCCAACCCCCTTAACAGCATACATTTATGGCATCTTCAACCTGTCTGGGACCTCAGAGGCCATGGAATCCAACTGGAAGCCAGAATTTCCCCTGTAACATTCCCAGCATGTGACCATCCAGACTGCTGATGGAGCTCCATAGACAAAGCCTTCCCTCACTCCTGAGAAGGAAAACAAGGCAATTTCTTTCCGGGGCCACAAGCGGGAGAGGCTGTTGAAAAGGAAATTTCCCATCCCATCTCATTCTTCCTGCTATGGAAACGCTTCAAGATCAATTCATCACTTATTACTTCTCGGCTTCCAAAGATGGATTGTGTAGATATGTAAAATAAGTGTAACAAATAAAGAAAATACATTTAAAATGTTCAAGAATTGGCCAATTTGGCAATATTTCACCTCAATTTTATATGCTGTCATATATACTTGAAATACATGTGCGCTAAGCATGACAAATATATAGAAACTCAAGCTCTATTATTTTGCTGTAATGGGCCAGGGGAATAGCCCTGGAATAATATTCTTCCATCTCCAGCAAAGGCTTTTCTCTGAAGCTATCTTAATGTTGGGAACAAAACCGGGGTGATTTCTCAAAAGTGTGTTTTCTCAGATTAACCCACACACCAGGATGGTAACTGCTAAAGGATGTGAAAGGGGCAGACGGCTGGAGACTGGTTCTGCTTCTTCCTTTCCTATCACAGAAGGCATAGAATGTTGGAACTGAAAGAGCCTTAGAACTTAGAATTTTAGAACTGGAATGTAACAGACTGACTGAACTGGGAGGGACTTTAGTACACAGAATGTCAGAATTGGGAGGGGCCTCAGAACCCAGAATGTCACAGCTGGAAGGCCTTTAGAACATAGAATGCCAGGTCTAAGTTCAGTCATTTTTCAGTCATGTCTAACTCTTCCTGACCCCATTTGGGCTTTTCTTGGCAGAGATACCAGAGAGGTTTTTCATTTCCTTCTCCAGCTCATTTTACAGAAGAGAGAACTGAGGCAAATAGGGTGAAATGACTTGCCCAGGGTTGCACAGCTAATCAGATTCGAACTCAGGAAGATAAGTCTTCCTGACTTCAGGCCCAACGCTCCATACTACCTGGCTGCCCGTGTCTAGGAGGGAACATTAACAACACTAGAGCTAGAATGTCAGGTCAAGAAGGGACCTTAGAGACACATAATCCAATTACCTCAGGCTACAGAGAAATAAACTGAGGTCTAGAAAAGCCACGTGATCTGTTCACGATCACACAAGTTGGAAATGCAGCTCACAGCTTCAAGGTACATACTTAAAAAGGCCCTCTTTCTGGTGAAGACCATTGATTGACAGGAATATCTATGTGATGCTGTGCACCATTTTTGAAGGCTCTACTCATGTGCGTTTAATTTCATCCTGAACCATTGTCTCTCCCTGAGTTAGTCTTCCTGGGTCTCTGGAGGTATTCTATAGGCTGCCAATAAAACAGTCCTGCTACTTTCCTTTTCCAATACCGGGCATGGTCGTATAGAGACAGGCAGCCAGTCTTATTCTGGAGGCTTACCGAATCTCATTCTCTGGAAATTCTTCCTTGTATCTAACCCCCATTCCTCATGTTGCTGTTTAAATTTATTTCTCTTATTCTGTTTTCAAATGATCCTTCTCTCCCCCCCACCCCCTTTTTATTCTTTCCTTGTAGAGTCCCAGAATTTTAGGGTTTAGAAGGTATTATAGGGATCATCCTATACCACTCCCTTTCTTTAAAGATGGAGAAACGATGGCCCAAAGAAAGGGAAGTGTCAGAGTCAGGACTGAACCCAGGGTTTCTGACTCCCAGGTCTTTCCACTCTACCAAAAGGCTGGCTTCCTTTCACTCCTTTGGCCTCCTAGTAAAAAGCCTTTTGTCTTAGAGGATGCTAGGTGGTGAGCTGAATAGAGTGCTGGGCCTGGACTTGGGATGACTTGAATTCAAAGACGTCTTCAGATTCTTTCTAGCTGTGTGACCCTCGGTAAATCTCTTAACTCCGTCTGCCTTGATTTCCTCAACTGTACAATAGGAATAATAATAAACATACCTCCCGCAATTGTCATGAGGATCAAATGAGATATTAGTAAAATGCTTAACACAGTGCCTGGCACATAGTAGGTGCTTAATAAATGTGTGCTCCCTTCTACTTTTGTAGGAGACAGCAGAGATGTTAATTTTGTACTCCCTTCCTGTACTTTTTTTTTTTGCAAAGATGGGGGACCATAGCTAGAGAATATTGCTTACACGGTAAGAATTGGTTGGTTTGTTGGTTAGTTTTGCTGAACTCTTTTTTCTTCCTTAATTTTTTTTTAAAATAAGGGGTACCTTATTGGAAGGGGAAAAGGATATGAAGGTAATATAAAATAAAATATGTCAATAGTTTTTAAAAATGCGTTCATAGTGCTCTGGACCAAGTTTGGGTGGAAGCAGATCTCTCTGGTCTTTGTCTTGGGCTGTGCTGGAAGGAAGGAAGAATTTATTAAGTGCCTACTATGTGCCAGGAACTGGGCTAAGCATCTGGGGATACAAAGAAAGACAAAAGACAGTCCCTACCCTGAGGAGCTCTCAGTCTAGTGGGGGAGGAGACAACATGCAAACAACTATACACATATCAGATACACACAACATGAACGTAAGGGAATCTCGGGAGGTGAAGGCATTAACAATAGGGGTGGGAGTGGAGGGTAGCACTTAATTAATGCTTCCTTTTTTCCTTTCTTCTTTATAGCCCCAGTGTTTAGTCCAGTGCCTGACACATAGTAGGTACTTCATAAATGTTTGCTTCCCTTCTTCTTTGTAGCCCCAGTGCTTAGCCCAGTGCCTGACACATAGTAGGTGCTTAATAAATATTTCTTTCCTTTCTTCTTTATAGTTCCCATGCTTATCCTAGTGTCTGGGCACATAGTAGGTGCTTAATAAATATTTCCTCCCTTTCTTCTTCATAGCCCCAGGGCTTAGCACAGTGTCTGGCACATAGTAAGTGCTTAATAAATTTGTGTTGATTGACTCAATGATGGGTATTTGTGCCTGGTGCTGCCTGGGTGTGTGCCTTTGGCTGAGCAGCTAGCTGCTCTTTCATATGTTGCCTTATGCCCAAACCTATCAGTATGCATGTATGGGGGTGCTTTATGTAGGTCCATGTCTTAATATGTGTGAGCTACAATGTTTGTACCTCTGCTTCTGAATTTGTGCCCGGGGTGGGAAAGGTGAGATTTGAGCTTAATCTTGAAGGAAGCCAGGAAATGGAGACCAGGAGGGAAAACAGTCAAGGTATGGGAGTGAAAATGGTTGAAGTGTGGAGATAGCGGTGATGTTGTGTTCAAGGAACAGCCAAGAGGCCAGTGTCATCAGACTGTAGAGTTTATACGGGAAAGGAAGGTGGAAGAAGATTGGAAAGGTGCATATGTTGAGGCGAGGGGGGGAGGCAGGCTGTGAAAGGCTTCAAATGTCCCAAACAGAGGATTTTATACTTGATCCTGGAGACTAGAAGTAGCCACTGGAGCTTTTAGACTTCTAGAAGCCCTGGTCCTTCCTCCTGTCTCTCTTTTCTATTTTGTAGGAAGAAGGTGAGGAGGATTTGGTCTCTAGCTGGTTGGTTCAAACAAGGGTGACTGAGATATTGGATCCTGGGTTTTAGGCCATGTTCACTCTCTGGCTGTCACCTAAGCAGTCCTTTGCAAGTTTGGGATGTTAGGGTGATCCACATTCCTCAAGGCCCCGTTGTGAAGCTCACAGTCTTGGACAAGGCACATGGGACAGCCAGTCCTAAGATTCTGGCCAATGGACCAAGGAATCTCTTCTGGGGATTCCCCTGCCAAGCTGAGAGCTAAAAACAGTCAAGGATTTTGAATCAGAGGACCTGAATTCAAACCTTCATCCTGTTGTGTGACCTCACTCACCCAGCTTTTGGTCTGAAAGGGAAAAGGAAGAAAGCCCAGCTCACAGCTGGTGCCTACTTTTTCTCTCTTCCTAAGGAAATGCCACCCAAATAGTGGCTGTCATGGAGGCAGTGGGCCCCAAAGAGAGGACTTCTTAGTTCCATGTTGAGATGCTGGAATGTTTACAGAGGAACTGCAAACCTTTCCATCTAGTCCTAATGATTCACCCTGGGCTCCAGCTCTGTTTTCTCCAGCAGCATCACCATCTGGATGGATCTGCTATTGGGAGCTGAAACTTATGTCCAGAACTTGTCATCAACCTCCTCCCCTCCTCTACTCAAAGCAGATTCATCTTTCCAACCTCCCTACATATATACAAGGGACATTTGAAGCCCTTTACAGCCTGCCTTTCCCTCCCCACCCCCACCTTTCCAGTCTTCTTACACTTTTCTTTCTTGTACCCACTCTATAATCTGATGACACTCATCTCTTGGCTGTTTCTTGAACACAACATTCCCCCCTCCCCAGACTCCAAGCATTTTCACTCCCATATGTATATACACATATACGTGTGTACATATATGTACACATATATACACATATAAAACATTTATATAGACATACTTATTTATATGAATATATATTTTATGTATTATATAATTATGTGTAAGTATATATAATTTGTATATTTTCATTTTATTGACTCATATAAAGTTTATACATAATATATCTTATATAAATATACCATATTACTTATAACATGTATTTTAGCATCTAAATATATTTTATAGATAGATTTATATGGAAATATATACATATATTTCCACAGTATAAAAATATACCTATGGGCAAGCATTTAAAGGATTTTTAAATTATTAAAAGATTATTAATTGTCAAAAAGAGAAGTGTGTATTGAATCTTGGATGTAATAGGAAGTACCTAGAATTTCTTGAGTGGAGGATGGGTGACATGCTCAGATTTGCATGTGGGGAAAAAAGCATTATTCCTCTTCACTTATGCTATATTCTAGACAATCTGGATGACTAGCATCTCCCTGACTTTGTCCTGTCATCTCCTACCTCCATACCCTTGCATTGGCTGTGCCCCCTGCCTGGAACATCGCCCCTTATCACTTTGGCTAGTTAGAAGCTTTTTCTGCTTTTAAGGCCTAGCCTTGGAGCTTTCCTGGATCCAGGTGATCTCCCCCTTCTCTAGCAACCCAAGAGCATGCCTTGTGAATCTCTCCTGGGCTTCTATCACAATCTAACTCAAAGCCAACCTCTTTGCATACAGATCAAGCTCCAATTTCACAGACTCAAGGTTCCTTATTTTTGTATCCCCAGCACCTCAATCCCCGAGTGGACCCTTCATAAGTATTTATTGAATAAACACCTCTTGTCACTGCTGTGTGGTGATGTGTGAAGAATGCTGGGTTTTAAGTTGAATGGGTTGCCATCTACTACCCATGTGACCTTGGGCAAGTCACTTAACTTCCTTGGGTCTCAGTTTCCTCAACTGCCAAAATTGGGGGAAGGATTGTACTAGATCAGGCCTTGAAGATGCCTTCTACCTCTAAATCTATGACCCTATGATACTAGAATAGAAAAGGAGATGAAAGACTGCTCGAGCTGGCAGGGACATGGAAAGATTGAATGTTAGAACATGGGATGTCGTGGAAGAGACCTTAAAAAAATTTCCACCCCTTCAATTTTAAATTGAAGAATAGCAAGAAACAGAATCCAGAAAGGGACGATAATTTATGCTTGAGTTTGGGAGGGTCAACACTTTTTTGGAGGAAGGCATAGATGGTCTTATTGATCAAATTCAGACTACTAGCCATGGTCAGAGCCAGGATTCAAACATAGGTATGTGGATTACAAATCTGGGGCTCTTTTTATTACCCTATACTGTCCCTCAGGGCAACCAGGTGGCTTGGTGGTTAGAGTGCCAGGCTTGGAGTCTGGAAGACCTGAATTCAAATTCAGCCTCAGACACTAGCTGGGTGACCCTAGATAAGTCACTTCAGCCTGTTTGCCTCAGTTTCCTCATCTCTAAAATGATCTGGAGAAGGAAATGGCAAACCACTCCAGTGTCTTTGCCAAGAAAACCCCAAATGGGTCACAAAGAGTTAGATATGACTGAAACAATCGAACAGCAACATACTGGCTCTCAGGCTCTTGGCTCTTGTGGGATCTGAATGACGGCTACAAGGGACGTTAGAGGTCTTCTAATCCAAGCCCCCTCATTTTATAGATGAGAAAGGTTAAGTTACTTGCCCAAGGTCACCTAGGGATGAAGTGAGGACCTGAATTCAGGCCTGTTCCTTTTTTTTTTTTC
Source organism: Vombatus ursinus (assembly GCF_900497805.2). Taxonomy (NCBI): domain Eukaryota; kingdom Metazoa; phylum Chordata; class Mammalia; order Diprotodontia; family Vombatidae; genus Vombatus; species Vombatus ursinus. The sequence goes on along the minus strand of NW_020954662.1, from coordinate 6,412,697 downwards.
CTTGGGCATGTGTGGAGGGCAGGGGGATGGGGTGGGGGTAGTAGGAGACAATCAGTATCCCTTCCCCCTCACTCTCCATCCTCCTCTCTCAGTCTCCCCCTCTGACTCATCCTGCTCTCTGCCCTCCTCCAGAGAGCAGAGGAAGGGAGTTGACCAAACTCTCCCTCCTCAGGAAATGAATGTGCCTGCTCCCAGAGGACCCTCCAACCAAATGGTAATTGTTGAAACAGCTCTGCCCAGAGTGGTGGTGAGGAGGGGCCATTGGTGGGGGCTGGGGGTGCGTTAGGGAAGAGCCACATCCCTGGCCATCCCCGCTGTAAATCTTCCCGAGGACCATTAAAGGCCTTGCGACTCAGAAACAAATTAAGAGGCAGGAGGATCAATGTTATTTTTTCCACAAGCTGAATTCATAACAGTTTATGGCAAAATCAATGCAAATCTTCATGAATAAAGCAGTGGCAGGTGCACATTACAGAATAATAAGAGAGGATGAAAACCCACAGCCAACCAGCAGAAGCGTCAGGTCACTGCCAAGGAGGCAACTGATGGCAGATCGTTTATCTGCCCCATTGGCTCTTATCTTCAGAGCTGGAAGAGACCTGGAGAAGAGAGGATGTCAGAGTTGGGAGGGAACTGGAGTATGTAGCATGTCAGCTGTGTGTGGACTTAGAACCCAGAATGTCAGAGTTGGGCGGGATCTTAGAACAGAGAATGTCAGAGGTGGGAGGCCCTTTGAACAGGGCATGTCAGAGCTGGGCGGGGCCTTAGAATATAGAATATCAGAACTGGAAAAGGGCTCTTAGAACAGAGAATGTCAGAGTTGGGAGGGGCCTTAGAATATAGAATGTCAGGGCTGGGAGGGTCCTTAGAACACAGAATGTCAGAGCTGGGGGAGGGGCTTTAGGACACAGAATATCAGAGCCGGGAGAGACTTAGAATATAGAATATCAGAACTGGGAGGGCCCTTAGAACAGAGAATGTCAGAATTGGGAGGGGCCTTAGAATGTCAGAGTTGGAAGGACCCTTAGGACACAGAACGTCAGAACTGGGAGGGTCCTTAGAACAGGGAATGTCAGAACTGGAAGGGTCCTTAGAACACAGAATGTCAGGGCTGGGAGGATCCTTAGAACAGGGAATGTCAGAGCTGGGAGGGCCCTTAGAACATAGAATGTTAGAACTGGGATACAGAACATCAGAAAGTTGGCCCAAGTATCCAGAGAAGGTACCAAGCAAAAGGATGAGTTTGATCAAGGGAGAGAAAGCGGTCCATGCCTGGCTAATGGCTTATGGCCCCAAAGCTTCTTCAGGACTGTGGCTCAGGACCACTGTTATGACCTATTTATCATTCAGTTGCATTTTCTTTCTTCCCTTCCTCCGCCCCCAATTTTAATTAGATATTGATAATAGATGTTGGTACAATGGATCCCCATGGTCCAGGGCTGTCTGGGGCAGAGAGAGGCAGCTGCAGAGGAATGGAGGATGGGGAGGGACAAGAAAGGCCACTCACTCCCACTTCATTCATTCAATTCATCCAACTAGCATTTATTAGCACACCTACTATGTGTCAGGCACTGTGTTGGTTGCTAGGGACAAAAAGGCAAAAATAAGACAGTTCTTGCTCTCAGGGAGCTACCATTCCCCCTGGGGGGGGGAAGGGTGGGGCCAGAGTTACAAGTACAAAAACAAGTGGATAGAAATTAGGCACCTATAATGGGGAAGGGTAGCTGTAAGCCAATACCCCTGGGTTCAAAGGCCATATAGACACCCATCTATAGTGAAAAGAGCATTGGTCTTGGAGTTGTAGGAGGCAGTGTGGTATGGTGGTCCTGGGTTTGAATCTTGGCTGTGTGACCTTGGGTTAGCTGCTTCCTTTCTCCGGTCTTCAGTTCCATCACCTGTAAAATGATCCCTCAGGTCCCTTTGCATTGTTAAATTATAAGAGTGTTTCATAAACCTCGTTTTCTCCCCAGACATGAACTCAATGGAGATGTTCTCTTTGTATCCCAGTGTTATGTTCAAAGTTTGCCTGTTCGGAGCAAAATACATGCTTCTTCTCAACTCTGGTCCCCCTGCCCTCTGCCCCATACCCCCAGGAGAGATCATAGAAGTAGAGCAATTTAGATAGATTGGAATGGACTCTAGAGGACTTATGGGTGGGGGCATTCATTGCCTGGCTTGGGGCCAGAAGCCCAGAGGCTCCATCCCCTGCCTCTACCTCTCCAACCTTGCATTGTCAGCTGGTTTTTAATGTCCTGAGGTGGTGAGTCCAAGTCTTCTGAGAAGGAGCAAAGCAGTGGGAAGGGTAAGATCAAGGGAGAGTGAGACATCTGAGTCTGGCAGAAAGCACACAGCCCAGGAGCCCCGGCGGGACTATGGCTTAGCACCAATCTGTCAGCAGTATGGTTCAGTTACATTTTCTTTTTTTGTTTCCCCAATGTCCATTTTAATTAGAGGATGGCTCTCCCAACTCCCTCCTTTTTTAGATGGGTAAACTGAGGTCTAGAGAAGTTAATTGTCTTGCTCAAGGTCATATGATCATATGATGAGCAAAAGTGATAAATTGGGATTTGAACTCAGATCATCTGATGGCAGAGCCAGCTTTCTTTCCAATGGATCATGTTGCCTCTCATGCTCTGGCCACCTGAGCTTTGTTTGTGCAGTGGGAAAACCTGCTTCTTGGGGTGATTCTCCAGCTCTTTGATTTGCCCATAGCTCTATGACTAGGACCAGGCAGAGAAAATAGACTAGACTGGTTGGCCGGGAGGTGGTGGAGGCTGCAGAAACATGGCGGAGGGGAGATGACACTCACTGAGGTATGATCTTCCAAGGGAAGCAGAGAATAGCAGGGGATAGCAGGGGATAGCAGGGGATAGCAGGGGATAGCAGGGGATAGTGGGTAGCAACCTCAGCTGGGTATCAACAGACCAGAAGTGCAGTTCTTGCTCTGTCAGACTTTCACTGGGATTTTGGATAAGTCACAACCTCTCTGGACCTCAATTTCCTCATCTTATGAGCCTACGATTAGTTTCTTGTCCACTAATGATGTCACATGGATCACTACCAGGCCAGCCAGAAGCTGCATTGCCCTCTCACCCTCCATTCCTCCTCCTGGCCAAATTTCTCAAAGTGAGATGGAATTCTGAGAATTTGTCCTGTCTGTTAAAGGAAATAGGGAAAAGGGAGAAGGGAAGGAAATAAACATTTATATAGCCCTACTATGTGCCAGGCATTGTGATAAGAGCTTTTTACAAATGTGATCTCATAAAATCTTCACAATAATCCTGCAAAGTAGGTGTTATTATTATCCCCATTTTACAGTAGAAGAAACTGTTGCAAGCAAGAGATTTAATTGATTTACCCTGGGTTACACAGTTTGTAAGTGTCTGAACTTACTGACTCCAGGCCCAATGCTCTATCTACTGAACATTGGGAAGTGGGTGCTATTATTAGCCTCATTTTACAGTTAAGGAAACTGAGGAAATCAAGTTTTTTTTTTTAATAACTTGCTTAGGTTCACTTCAGATGCTTCTTGAGGCTGAGTCAGGGAGCACTTGGTCTCCAAATACTATAGAGGTAGAGTTCAGGCTCTTTCAAAGATACAAAGACTTCGACTATGGGCATGGTTTTGGACAAGGTGTCTTGTCTAGAACCAACCTAGCTAAATGCAGACAGGCCCAATACCAGGTTGGCTGAAGGGTAATGAATATTTTTGGCCATATAAACTCATGACCCTCATCTACTGAAGCTCCTATTGGTGGGCAGAACACTAAATTGATGAATTCATGAATCTCTGTGTTAGGGTTGTAGGGAACTGAAAGTAGTCACAACCTCCCTTCCTTTTTCCTAGAGGTGGGGGACTGTGGGTATGGAACGTTGCATGTCAGACTCAATCGATGTATGCATTCATTTTTGCTCAGTTTTGTTTCCTTCTTCTTCCTTTTTAATTCTTTGTTTCAAGAAGGAGAGTGGTGGGGAGAGGGATGCCTTTGTAATTGAAGGTGATATAAAGACAAAAGATATCAAAATTATTTTTTTAAAGGTGTGCAAGTCACATGACAGAAGATGGAGAAATAAGCCAGTCTCAAAATAACTTCCAATACCCATTACCTCATATCAACTAGTAATATGACAGATATATAGATACTAAGATTATAACAAGGAGAGAAGATAGGAAATACCTCTATATCTCTATTCCAGAGGCAGCTGGAGGCACATTGGATGGAACTCTGGGCCTTGAATCAGGATAGACCTGAGTTTAAATCTGGCCTTAGACATTTGCTAAGTGTGTGACCCTAAGCAAACCATAAAAAAACACAAACAAACAAAAACCCCTTTGTTTGCCTCAGTTTCCCCAACTGTAAAATGAGGATAATAACAGCATCCACTTCTTAGTGTTGTTGTGAGGATGAAATGAGATATTTAAAAAGTACTTATCACTTGCATGGCACATAGTAGGTGCTTTAAAAATGCTTGTTTCCTTCCTACACAAGGAAGAGCCTCTCCTGCCCCATACTCTGAAGTTTACTGCAATAATCTCCTTTTTTTTTTTTTAGCTGAGGTTGATTTTAATACTTCCCCTACACCTCAACATGGCAATGTCCCAATCTCACCAACCTCTCATATCTATTCCTTGAGAAGAGAGGGAAGACTAGCATTCTTCCCTGTTGGAGATTGTGAACAATTTGTGGGAGAAGCAAACAACAGTAAAGAGACAATCCATATAGAGAGAAATCTGTGTGGGTATGTGAAATAATCCAGGTACAGTTGAACCCCATCCCCTATGGAATTTTCATGTTCTGGGTAGCCAGAAAATGCCAGCCCCACCCTCTTCCCAACTTGAGTATTGCTCTGAAATCCCCCAGGCCTAATGGCCTGGAGAAGATAAAATATGGATGCTATGGTTGGGAAAAGGGACAAGTTGTGTAAACACATAACAAAATGCAGTATTTTCTGAAGGCAAGGGATCAGAAGAGAAATTCTGGAGCTTCCATTTGTGACTGGGAAAAGAGACAAACCTTAGCAACTATCTTAGGGTAGAGACTAAGAACACCAAAAGATAAAGCATAGAGACAAGTTGAGCTTCCAAGCAGAAAAAAAAAAAAACAGCAGGGAGATCCAAGAAGAAAAATAGAAAAAAATAAGCAGGGAAGCCAAGAAAGGTATAGGTATAGTATAGAAATATTATCATGTATAGTATCATCATAGTATAGTATAGAAATATTATTATGTAAAGAAAAATAAATCCCCTCCCTCAAAAAAAAGCAAGGCAACAAATTCTACATGTCCCCTAGCACTAATGGATCAATACAAGAAATTCAGAATAGTTCAAAGGAGAATAGGAAAACTAAAGGAGAAAATTAGGATGGAATTAGGAGTAAAAAATGACAAATGAGAGTTAGCAAATTTAGAACATGTGACCGAGAATCTATCCAAGGCAGCAGAGATTCTGAAAGAGAATGGCAAATGTGGAACTCAAGAGTGTAGATCTGGAGGACAAATTGACAAACCAAAATCAGAGAACCACAGAACTGGAGGAAGTCATGACTTTGATACAAATCAAAGACACCACTCTTAAGGATAAGATGAACAGAGATAATTTGGAAACATAGGTCTTCCATAAAAGAACGATGAAATAAAAGTCCTGAGTATGATGCCAGTGGGAATAATTGAAGAAAATTATCTAGAGATATTGAAAGTGTTGGGAAAATAGTACTGATTAATAGAATCCATGGACCACTGACTGGAGGAAACCCTAAGCTTCAATCATTAAAGGTCACAGTGATTAAACTTCAGAATCACAATGTCCAGCAACAAATATTGTAAGCAATAAAGACAAGGGCCTTTAGCTATCAAGGAAAACAATTTTAAACAGTCTAGGACTACTTCATATCTCAGAAAACAAATGAGAGATTCAGTTGTGGCATATAAAAAACAAAAAGGGTGTGGCGAAACCCCAGAATAACATCATGCAATAACATTACTTATCAGTGAAAATAGAAGAAATTCCTTCAAAAGAATTTAGTGACAAGCAGTTCAAAGGGGGAAGCATAAGAAAAGTACAATTAGTAAGAAGAGTATGAATAATAACAATATGCAAACAATTCAAAGGGGAGAAATACAAAAAAGTGCAATTAGTAAGACGAGTATAAATAACATGCAATCTTTCAAAGGGGGAAGCACAAAAAAGTATAATTAGTAAGAAAAATAAAAATAATACCAACTCTCATGATTCTATGCTATTGTTCTAAAATTTATTAATTTTCCATTGAAAGCTCTAATTTCTATTTATTTGTATTTACTCCTAATATTTACTCTGAATTTCTTCCTTTATGAATTTTATTTCTTTTTTTTAACCATTCTAGAGTTTCTTATTGTTGTTTCACGTTCTCTTAAAAGTCCACCAGATTCTAGCTCTCATCAGGCATTACTGACTCATTTTCTTTGGAAATATTTGATAAATAAGCTTTAGTTTCTCTTTGAGATTTTATTTATTCTTTTGTTTTGTTTTGTTTTGAGAATCTTCTCTGTTGGTTTATTTTCCTGCCCGCTGAACTTTTATTGAGGTGTTTTCTATCATTAGCTTAGGTATTTTAGCCTTTTGGCCAGGAGGGTGGTGGTGGTGGTATTTCCCTATTACCCACTCTTTGGTCACTCCCCTTTCCCTAGTGGACAGATGCACAAAGATGGACTATAAGCTTGCCTGAGCATCCTCCAGTTAGGCAAAATGAAGGTTGCTGGCCTGAGTTTCTACCCTGAGTAACTGCTGGCAGCATAGGACCTTCTCCAGTTGGTTTTTTAATCCCCTTTCTGTCAAGTCCTATTCAGCTACCTGTACAAGCAAGCTTTCAGTCTGCCTCATTACTTCCAGCAATATCTTCTTTCTCTTCAAATTGTTTAGAAGAATAAATGCATACCACTTCTCTTAGAGTGTGTGTGTGTATGTGTATGTGTACACATGTGTGTGTGGGTGTGCGTGCACACGCACGTATCCTGGCACAGGGTTCCCCACTCCAGATCTGAGCCCCAAGGCACAAGCCTGCAAATTTGCCCAGGCCCACTGCCTGCCATAGATTTGTGGACGTTGGTGGGAGGGAGCGCTGAGTGATTAAATTTCTCCAGTGTTAACATCCAATGTTTTTACCTTGAGGTGGGATGGAGAGATTGGGGTTCTGTCTTCTATGGATTTAGCAGTAATTACTCGATATCTGGCACATCATTCCTTACTTTTGGTATCAAAGGGAGGCAGAAGTTTTCAGAAAGTGACTCATCTTGCTGAAATCTGCTGACCTTACACCGCTTGAATCTCAAACAAAAATTCTTACCTTTGTTGAGGAGCAAAGAGAAAACAATGAGAGGTCAGCGAGGGGTAAAAAGATGGAAGGTGCTATTGATTTTTTTAGGAATCAAAGAAGGGAAGGCGAAATAAATGAATTAACAATTCACAAACTAAATACCATTATCTCATAAATATATCATTATTTTATTTGGTGTGGGGGAGATGTTGGTGAGGGAGAATATTCAGAGGACAAGTGTTTAGGCAGGAAGAAAGGAGGAAGTTGGAAATGTACTCTTGTCAAGCCTGGCCTTGGGAGAATACAGGGGGAAAAATCTCTTCAGTCCCCATGGGGGGATTAAAGAGAGTAGTGTAAGAACAGTCAGGCAAAGGGTCCTGGTGCTAGGGAGCAGGAGGCAGGTGGGGAGACAAGGTAAGGGAGAGCATCAAGATGTACTCACCTAAAGGAAGGAGCAAGAGGTACTCCTATATGTATTTTTAGAAGAGAGGGGATATGTTAGGAAAACCATTAGCTCTTAGCAAGAGGTGGTCTTCCTGAAATGCAGTTCATTCCAGGAGAGAGGGTATATGGGGATCGGAAGGCACCTAGCCATCCAGGGAGTTGGGGCTATGAAAACTGCAGTAGCACAATAAACAAGTAAATGGATGTAGCTCCATGAGTCAACAAGCATTTATTAAGCTCCTACTGTCTCAGGCTGGGGATACAAAGAAAGGCAAAAATAGTTCCTGCTCTCAAGGAACTCATATTCTAACAGGGGGGTGGGGAACAACACACAACAAAGCTGTTGTCCCCCAGAATGTTTACCTTAAATGAACTGCAGAGAAATAAAAAAAAGGACCTGTGGGTGTATACCCCGTGAATGGTAAACTAGATTTCAGAATAGACTAGAAAAGAAGAAAAATGAGGAAGAAGAAATAAATTAATAATTCTTGAAAAAGCATGCCACAGATGAATGTTGCTCAAGATAAGAAGATGAATAAAGGGGTGGAGAGACAGGGAATATTCTGAACCATGCTTTTATCTTGGCTGGGAAAGAACAGAGTATAAAGAGGAAAATGCATAGATAAATAAAAACGAAGCAAGGGAGGATTATAATTTCAGTAATCTCAAGAAACTCAGAGTAGAATAGGGAAGCAGGAGGGAGGAGGTAAGATGAGACTGTTGGGGGAGACTGGGATCTAGGATAAGCAAGGCTAAACTCAGGGGTCAAGTTCTGGCTTAAAAAGGGGGCTAGGAAGAGGGTGGTGGTGGAAATTGATGGGAAATAATTTCTCTGATAGATATGCAGTATCATTGATGTGGACAGTTTCTCCAGTGACGTGGGTCTCCATTCACTCCATTCAAGTTCATCAACCTAGATATCACAGAGAGAAGTCCCAATGAAGGAAGAAGAATAATGTTGGGATACTGAAAGGAGACAAAACCTAAGAAAGAAGTCAGCAGTAAAACCTAGGACCTCCAATGTTTCTATAGGGAAGGCCAAAGTTTAGGCAACAAAGAAAAAGAATTGAGTTCCTAACACAGGGTGGTAAATTTGACCTCACAGATAACGCTGAGATTAGGTAGGACAAAACCCATGACTCGAATATGGTTCTGGATTTGTGTTTCTCATTGAAATGAAACAAAATAGGGAAATAGTGAGTGTATGCAGGGGGGACATTGTGTGTTAAGAAGGAATATGGATATGAGGAATTTCAGAGACCAGAAGAAGGAAGTACGGATGATAACATTGGTTCAAGGTCAATGGAGGGAGAAACAGAAGTAATTTTGTCATTGGAGTGTACTACAGACCATCTGGACAGAGAGATGAAATAGATGAACAATTGGGAAAACAGATCACAAGCCTAGCACAAAGGCAGTAGTGGCTGAAGACTTCAGATATCTATCTGCTGGCACTCTCACTCTGCCAAAAGCCAAATGCCTAATAACTTGTGTTCATGACAACTTCATCCTTCAAAACAAGGGGAAATTCTATTTTGGATCCTATTCTCACTGTAACCAGGACTTTGCCCATGCCTAGATTGCCCAAGATGGAGGCAGCCATATGGGAAATGCCAGGAACCTGCTTGTAGCAGGAGACATTTTGCATTCTCCTCACCAGTTCAGTTCATGGCAACCATGCTGCAAATGAGCAAGACCCTCACCTTTCATGGGCCCCCAGAAAAAGAGGAAAAGGGTGTCCCAGTCTGGGGGACACAAGTTTCAGCAATGAAGCCAGTGGAAAGAGGCTGCTCCCACTGACACAGTAGAGGAAGGCAGGATGAATTCTGCGAGGTCCCTGGAGTTTCCTATATGGTTGCTTCCATTTTGAGTGATTTGAGCACATGCCAAGTCAAGCCTCAGTCACATAATCTACAGGGGAACACTAACAGAGTGAAAATGGTGGGCACCCTCACAAGAAGTGACCATTTCTTTGAGAATTTGTGATAAAGGAGAGGAAATGCAGGCATAGGCTGACATGTACCCTAGATTTGGGGAGAGCTAATTTTAAAAGCTTCAGAAAAAAAGATAGCTAGGATCCCACAGACCACAATTCTACAGCTGACTCAAGTCAGGGAGAATAGGAATTGCTCAAGAATGAAGACACGAAAAGAAAGATTTCCAGCAAGGAAGAACAATGAGAGCTGCGAGAAAAGACTGATGTAGACACACAGGGAACTCACCAACCAGCTTAGACTTTAAAAATGTGCAGAACATAAAAGCAAGGGCAGAAAGAGGGGAGGAAAATCAGAACATGACAATGTTCTATAAAAATAGTGTCGAGTGCTAGAAGTCAGACAGTTACGGATGTCAAAGAAAGCAAAGGATAACCAAAAAAGTGTGTGAAGTGTGTGTGTGTGTGTGTGTGTGTGTGTGTGTGTGTGTGTGTATTGACCTGTATTGGGAGAGAAAAAGAAAAGAAAAGAAAGGACCTTTCCTTGGGAGTGAGGTGGGGCAATGATAATTGACAGGAAGAGAGAAGGGAGAATTATTTAATTCTGATTTTGTTTCTGTTTTCTTGAACCTGGATATAACAAAACAAGTTTGCTGATAGGAGGCTGATACTCAAGATTAGTGGGGAGAGGGAGAATGCACCTAGTTGTCTTTGATGAATTAAAGTAATCTGGATTAGATGAATTACATCCTCCTGGACTGAAAGAACCAGTAGAAGCAATTGCTGATCCCTTACCCGCGTTATTGGAAATATCATGGACAAACACATTGGGATCACAAGATTGGAGAGGGCTAATATTTTCCAAATTAAAAAAAAAACAGAGGACATCAGAACCTGTGAACTGTAAGCCATGGAGCTTGAATTTGGTTCCCAGGAAAACTCTAAAAATTTCATTAAGAGCCTGGTTGAGGGACATCTAAAAAGGGGAGAGGTAATTTCAAAGAGCCAGTGTGGCTTCGGCTTCATAAGGATGTCATGTCAGACTAACCTCATTTCCCTTTTTGATAACTAAATTGGTAGAGAGAGAAATGCTGTAGAGAAAGCTTACTTAGATTTTAGTAAAGCATCTGATAAAGTATCTCCTACTGTTCTTGTGGAGAAAATGGGGAGATGTGAACCAGTTGATAATACAATTAGACGATTCCGAACTGGTTGGATGGCCTGTCTCAATGAGCAGCTGTAACTGATTCAAAGTCAGCTTGGCAGCAACTTTTAATGGAGTGACCCAGGGATCTGGGCTTGACCTGGGCTTCTTAATATTTTTATGAATGACTTCTACAAAAACATAGACGATGTGCTTATCAAATCTGCAGATTATACAAAGCTGGAAAGCATAGCTAACATAGTGGATGGCAGAATAAGGATTCAAAAAGATCTTTCTAAGCTAGGGGATTGGACTGAATTTAACAAGATGAAATTCAGTGGGGACAAATGTAAAGGCTTACATTTTAGCTTTTTTTAAAGCATTGACTGTATAAATACAGGATGGAGGAGTCGTGGTTAGACAGCAGTTATTCTGAAAATGACCCATTAAGACATGGATGATAAGTTCAATATGAGTTAGATAAAATAATGTGACCTTGGGCTATATCTAAAGGCAAGAATAAAAAGTCCTCTGACCTTATCTGGAGTATTGGGATTAGTTTTGGGCACCAGACTGTAAGAAGAACACTGATAAACCAGAAAGCGTCCAGCTGAAGGCAATCAAGATAGTCCAGTGGTGAGGAACCTGCCTCCTCAAGGTCACATGTAGCCTTCTAGGTCCTTGGGTGAGGCCTTTTGACTGAGTCCAAGTTTTACGGAACAAACCCTTTTATGAAGGGGATTTGTTCTGTGAAGTTTGGATTCAGTCAAAGGGCCGCACTTGAGGACGTAGAAGGCCACATGTGGCCTCGAAGCCACAGGTTGCCCACCCCTTGTATAGTCCAAATCATATGAGGATTGGGTGAAGAAACTAGCGGTGTTTAACCTGGAGAAGATTTTGGAGAGACATGAGAGCTTTATTAAAATATCTGAAAAGCTATAGATCTTCACACAGCCAGAGAAATCAGCTTTCTTGTGATGGATTTCCATCAGTGGCTCCAGCCTTTATCTAGCCATGCAGCAAGATAATACCTCTCTTCCAATCAGAAAATTTCCAGGAAGCCAGCTGAAGATTCAGCTGTCTCAGCTGGAAGACTGCAAGGCTTCTATGTTTCCTATCCCTGACTTCTTGCAACTTCTCTTACACCCAATGTAGTCTTCTGCTTCTTCTTACTTTGGCTTCCTCTCCTGCTGGCTTTTTTAACAGCCTTTAATACCTTGAAACAGAGTCTCCTAGTGGTCAGTGACTCATCTTTATCTTATGAAGTAAAATTCATCAAATTCATCTTTCTGTCATTTAAGAACTCAACAGTTCAAACATAATTTTTTTCATTGTCCCCAAATTTATTAGATCTATTTATTTTATCATATATGACAGATAACATAGCCCAACTCTGATGCTCATAACCTTTAAAACTCTAAAAACAATCATATGCAAATGAGTTCATAGATCTAAATGCTCTGTGGCCATCTTTACCTCAGTCGACATTCTGCATTCAAACAGGCACTCTTAGTATAGTCATCTGAAGGGCAGTTCTCTTTCTGGTTCTCAGAAAAAAATTGTGTCTTTTCTCAACATTTTATATGGGACAGTATTTTTTTCCCACAATTTTACTATCCATTTTCCTTACATAAGTATTCTTTTTCTGCCCTTTTCAGTAACCAAAGTGGTTATACACTAAAGACTTACATAGGTATGAAGCTTCTATGCATTTGGGAAGTCTTTGGTTTCTCTCAATCATATCCACATTTTTACATACAATTTTTTTTTGTCATTCTCACTTGCTCTTCCTGTCTTTACATTGAAGTCACCAAGAATCAAAGTATTTATTGACTTCATTTGGAGGGTCTTATTGGGCTCTTGTGGAATTTGTGTGAGGATAAACTTCCTAACATAGAAAGTTTGCGTCTTCATTCTCTTTAACGCATGTTCATATATAAGCTACATTTATTTTTTATCATGGTCTTTTTACAAATACTTCTGAGTACTGTAATACAAGATGATCAAATGTCCCATGAAATGATGTTTCTTAATGGCTTGGGCACACCATAAAACCAGCTCTGCTAACACTCTAGTTTGCCTCTCCAAGGAGAAGTTTGTTTCTTCACTTTCATCACAGCTTATTCCTTTTGTGGTTTCATACATAGAAAGAATGTCATGATCAATATGATTCAGGCCTTCTAAGAGCATGTTACATTCATCAGTTACAGAATCAAAGAGTCTCAGAGCCTCAGAGTTGGGAAGCACTTCAGTGGTCATGGAGTCCAACCTATACTTGAAAGGAATCCATACTATGGCAGACTTGACAAGTGGCCATCCAGCTCCTACTTGAAGACTCCAAAAAAGGAGGAAGCCACTACTTCCTGGGGCAGTCTATTTTATTTTGGACAGCTGTCATTATTAATAAGTTTATCTTCACATAAAGCCCAAATATATCTCTTTGGGTCTTTCACCCATTGGTCCTGATTCTGCCCTCTCAAGCCAAGTCTTTCTTCTACACAATAGCCCTTCAAATATATAAAGATAGCTATCACCTCTCAGATTGAGTATTCTCTTCTCTATAGTACATACCTATAGTTCCTTTAATCTACTTTCATATTAAATAGACTCAAGGCCCTTTATCAACCTGGATGTCTCTCTCTGCCCCCCTGCCCTCCAACTTATCAATGTTCTTAAACTGTAGTGCCTAAACTAAATGCAATGTTCTAGAAGTGACCTGATCTGGGACCAACACCTTATTCATCGAGGCAACACCTCTCTTAATGCAACTCAATATTATATTGCCCTCAGGTGTCATTGGGCAAGGGACCCAGAAAACCGAAGGTTAAATTCAAACTTATAGATGATTTTAAAGTGTAATTCTTTAGTATCCTCTTGACACTTTTACATAGCTCTGCTAGTACCACTTCAGAAGTCTGTTTAGGAAGGAAGGACATTTTCCCCCTTGGTTTCATGGGAGCCTATGGTCAAATGAGCTATTCCACATATCTAGCCTGCTAATGATAATCCTTACCATACTTAACTTAGGTGATCCTCAGAAGGCAATCTTCATCTGTGCCAGTACCATTCTTAAAATCTCAAAAGAATCTACTGGAGTCTGAGTCTTTGAGAGCTCAGGGTCACCTTCCCAACTATGATAACTCATCAGAGTAGGGCTATGTTATTTCATCTTTCTTCACCAAATGTTGTTTAGTCACTTTCATCTGTGTCCAACTCTTCATGACCCCTTTTGGGGTTTTCTTGGTAAAGATACTGGAGAGGCTTGCCATTTGCTTCTCCGGCTCATTTAAAAGATAAATAAACCAAGGCCAACAGGGTTAAGTACTTGTCCGGAGTCACACAGCTAATAAGTGTTGGAGGCCAGATTTGAACTCAGCTCTTCCTGACTCCAGGCCTGGTGCTCTATCCACTGTGCCACTTGGCTGCTCCTGAACCAAATGACATTTTTATAAAATGTGAGCTACTGGAGGGAAGAGATTATCTCACATTTGTATTTATATCCATATATTAATGGTTGGCATTAATATGGCATTTACTATATACCAGGCACAGTGCTAAGTGTTTTGCTTGTTGATCAAAACTTCTAAAATTGTACAAGAAAAAATAACAAAAGAATTAAGTGGAAGAAAGCACAAGCCCAACAATTAAAACTTTAAATTTGAATGGGTAAAATTCCCCAATAAAATGAAAGAGAATGACAGAACAGATAACAAAACACTCTCAAATATTCAAATAGATATGTGATCTCATTGATTTAAAACTCTCTCCAATGATGTAGACTGCATTCCATCCTGTGTGACTTTTGCCTATGTCTTCCCATCAGTTTCCCATTGGTGATCCATCCAGTGTGCTAGAAGCTTTTTTAAATTTTTGGGACATTGCAAGGACACAAAGAGAAAGTTCTGGCTGACCATCTACCATCTTTTGTCCTTTCCACATAACTGCCCACTTTCTCTTTCAATGTTACCTTCACTTATTTTCTAAGGATGTACACGTAGATAATGAGGTTGACTCACACATAGCCAGAGCTGGCTTATTGTTTGGGAGGTTCCAAAGGAAAGTGTGGGAGAGAAGATGTATTAGGCTGCCTACCAAACTGAAAGCCTACAGAGCCATTGTGCTGACCTCATTGTCATATGCTTGTGAAACCTGGACAGTCTACTAGCACCATGCTAGGAAATGGAATCATTTCCATTTGAATCATCTTAGAAAAATTCTGAAGATCACCTGGCAAGATAAGGTACCCGGCACAGAGGTCCTTTCTCAAGCTGAATTCCCAAGCATTCAACTTTATTGCAAGGAGAGCAACTCCTATGGGCTGGACACATTGTTTGAATGCCAAATGTACATTTGCTTAAAAGACTTTTATGGAGAACTCACACAAAGCAAGTGCTCACAGAAAGGTCAGAAGAAGTGATCCAAGGACACTCTCAAGGTCTCTCTGAAGAACTTTGGAATCAGTTGTGAGACATGGGAGATGCTAGCACAGGTTCACTTAGCATGGTGTGCCTGCATGAATAAAGGTGCTGTGCTCCATGAACAAAGCAAAAGAAACTCATCAATGAGTTCAAAAGTAGCTCAAAAGAAACGTGAAATGTGCAAATTTAGAGACATCTCCACTCCAAAAGCTCATGTGGACTATCTGTGCCCAACCTATAGTAGAGCCTTCTGGCTCCTATTGGTCTGATCAGCCACAGTTTGACTACAAAGGACAACATCTTAACACAGCGTTTGGCATCTGTTAAGATTCAGGATAGGGACTAGACTCGTGATTTCACTGGTCTAAGGGAATTGCCAGGCGAAGGAATTTTCTCTATGCAAGCCAGCATCTGCTCAGAAACTTTTAGTCTTAGAAAGGTGCCTAGAGAAGTGAGAAGAAGGCTCTTGTGACTTAAGCAACTTGCCCAGAATCACACAGCAAGTGGGTGTCAGAGGGAGGACTTGAACCCAGGTCTTCTTGGCTTTGAAGTCCGCTCTTTATCTCCTGTGCCATGGTACCCATCATGACATGTGAGAAGTTCTTAATAAATGATGTTCATTCATTCACACAGCTACCACTCTAGTTCAAGCTTTCATTCCTTTTCACCTCGACAATTGCAGTACTCTTCTGCTTAGTCTCTCTGACTCCAGCCTCTCCCCTTTCCAATTCTTTCTCCACACAGTTGCTATTCATCAAGCTTGGGCCATCTCCCATCATCCTGACTATATCTGGCCACTGAACCCAGACAGCTCTGGAGGAGAAAGTGAGGCTGGTGACTTTGCACAACCTCGACTGAATCCAATTCACTTGCAAGTCATGGCACCACCTTCCTGCTGTCATAGTCCTCTTTGAGAATCAAGGACAAACAACAACAACAATTCATCAAGCAGAAGTCTGATCACATCACTTCCCAATTCAAAAGGCTTCGATGGCAACCAGTCAACTCTAAGACAAAATACAAACCTTTCCATCTGGCATTTAAAACCCTCCACAATCTATTTCTAACAAATCTTTCCACACTAGTTGCACATGAATCCCTCCTTATCTAACCAGTCAAAATGGTGCGTCTGATGTGCCTAAGATATAGACTGCTTTTCCCATCACCATGCCTTTGCACTGTATGGCTAAATCTGACACCTGACATATTCTCCCACCTCCACTCTACAACTCGGAACTTGAATTTCCTTCAAGATTCAATTGAAGTATCACTTCCTACAAGAAGCTTTTTAGATTGAATCAGTTATTAGGGCTGGGATTTTTATATGGCAAGATAGATACACAGTTCATGGACTTTATTTGGTTCTGGGCCTTTCTGAGGAGAAACAGAAAGATAGAATGTTGACACTTTTTTTTTCCTGCAGGGTGACTCTAAGAGGAGCAGACCAGGGGCTCAGGGACTGTGGTAAGCTATGAAGATTTACAAGGAGAGGTTAGCTGACTAACCACTCGTCATGATTGTTGGAGAAGAGATTCTCGTTCATGTATGAGATCTAAGCTAAAAAGCCTCTGAGGTTCCTTTCAGCTCTGAGATTTCATGATTCCCTCCCCAAAGGGAGAAAGAATAGATTGAGTCACGAAAGGTTCCAACCCAAAATGAGTCTGATGACAGAGCTCGACCTTTGAAAGTAGACTGTGCTAATGAGCTCATCTCCTTTCCTCCTTTCTCTCCAGCATCTCTTTCCTCTTATCCTCTCCTTCCCCCAGCCCCCAGGCCTCTCCCTACTTAATGAACTCTTTCCCCAGGGGGCCAGAAGGGATAGGACTGAACTAATGAGGTGAAAAGGGCTTGTCTGTCTCTGGCCTGTGTTTGATGGTTCTGAGGAAGACCATGTAGAAGGAGCAGGCTTGTACAGGCGAATGGTAGGTGCCTGCATCAGGGTCCCAGCCAAGGCTTGAGGGTGCGTGTGAGTTTTACATAGCCCCCCTAGAGAGGGAGGGAGGGAGTGCCCTCAAACCGTCAGGAGTGGTTAGTTCAGCTCAGAGTGGATTCTCAGGGCTTCTGAGGCTTGAGTCCATAGGATTTCAAGCTAGAACATGCCTGGTTGCCTCGTTGACCTCTTTGCTTTCAGCAGATGAAGAAGCTGAGGCCCATCTCACCAATGTCACAGGCAGAACCAGGTTTTGAATCCATGATCTCAGACTGCAAATTCATCTTCAGCGTTGAGCCAAGTTGAGCAAGGCGTCTCGGAGGGATGGAGAAATGGTAGGACTGCAAGCATAGAGGCAGCCCCCCCCCTCCCCTTCAGACCCACCCCCACAACCTCCCTCCCCCCTCCAACCCCTATGTCCCCCTCCAGCAGAGGAAGCCATAGGCACTGAAATATAGGGCCTGACACCCTAATGGGGCTTTGCAAAAGCTTTGGGCAGTTTTTAAACTTTTAAACTCTGATTTCAAAGGTTGACAAACCACCTGGAAAAAGCATTTAAAGGGAAATTGGCCTCTCTTCCCCCAATTGATGTGGCCCTTCATTCATTCTGCCAGCCACAGAAAAAGCGTTTACCTTCTTATCCAGAGGAACCGTTGAATATTTGTTCCCGGCTCTGAGATCAGAATGATGATAGAGATGGAGGTGTCAGAGCCGGACAGGACTGCTAACACTCAGAATTTGAGGGCTAGAAGGGGCTTTCCCAGGATTCTAGTGTGGCAGGGGTGATCAGGAGACCACCTCCCCCAACAGCACATTCCCATGACAATCAGGTCCAGGATTTACAGTTGGGAGGGGGAATCTTAGAAGCCACTCCTATTAGCTGCTTCATTTTATAGGCCAGGAAATGGAGGCCCAGAGAGGTTCTGTGGTTTGTCACTATCACACAGACAGTAAGTGACAGAGATAGGATTTGAACCCAGGTCTTCTATGTCCAATTTCTGTCCCTCTTCCTATGTACTCTGCAGTGTCTTCTAGCACATGGGACATGAGAAAATAGAATAGAACAATTAGTTGTTGTCATTCAGTTGTTTTTCAGTCGTGTCTGATTCTTCTTGACCCTGTTTGAGGTTTTCTTGGCAGAGATCCTGCAGTGGTTTGCTATTTCCTTCTTCTGCTCATTTTACAGATGAGGAAACCGAGGCAAACATGGTTAAGTGACTTGCCCAAGGTCATACAGTTAGTAAGTGTCTGAGGCCAGATTTGAGCTTTAATGAGTTTTCCTGATTCCAA
This sequence comes from Vombatus ursinus, assembly GCF_900497805.2. Classification (NCBI taxonomy): domain Eukaryota; kingdom Metazoa; phylum Chordata; class Mammalia; order Diprotodontia; family Vombatidae; genus Vombatus; species Vombatus ursinus. Next base: position 6,394,246 of record NW_020954662.1, on the reverse strand, counting down.
TCACAGCACTCTATCCACTGGGCCACCTAACTGCTCTGGAACAATTAGAGGGGAACTTAAAATGTCAGATGTCAGAGGTGGGAGGGCCCTTAGAACACAGAATTTTAGAGCTGGGGGGGCCCTTAGAACACAGAATGTCAGAGCTGGGAAGGGAATGTCAAATGACAGAGTTAGAAGAGACTATCAGAAATGGAAGAGACCTTGCAATGTTAGAGTTGGAATCCAACTCGATTCAAATCTATTTAGCATAGCAAGGTTTTGTGAAGGGCCTACTGTGTGCAAGGTGCTGGTGCTCAGTGCTGGGAATCCAAACAACCTCAACATTTAGGGCCTGGGGCAGGGGCACTACACATATGATATGTGAGTTGATACAAAGTAATTCTCCAGTCTCAGACTAGACACTTGACACTTACTAGCTGTGTGACCCTGGTCAAGTCACTTAACCCTAGCCAATAAACAAAAACAACAACAACAAAAAAAAAAAACAGATACAAGGTAATTTGAGGAGGTAGAGAGCACAGCTATAATAACTGAAATCTGTTTATTACCAGATAAGCTCAGCTGTTAAAATAGCTAAGATTATTTTTAAAGGTGGAAACTGTTGACTATTGTATAGCCCAGGTAGGTAAACAATCCAAGTCTTGAGGGACATCTCTTTCTAAACCTCAGTTGCCTTTATCGCATACCAGAGTAACTCCTTGTATGTGAGGTTTTTTTGTTCATTCGCGGGGTAGATACACAAGTGTGACCATTGTATGGAGAAGCTTCTGAAATCAAGGGCCAGGGTAGACTTTCAGAGGTTTCCCTGTCCTATTACATTAAGACCCCACCCAGTCAGAATCTGGGAGGAAATCTCTTCTCCAGACCGATGACTGCTTTGGCACAAGCAAGCACCCTAGGTGGCACATACCAAAGGAAGGCAGATTCGGTTTAAATAAAAAGAAAGCATTAACCTTTAGCTAGTTCATTGACTCAATATCTATTAAGCATCTGCTGTATACAGAACACTGTGCTGGATGCTGGGGTTATAAAAGCCAAAATAAAACAGCTCCTGATGTCCAGGACCTTACATTCTATTGGGCATATATGTATCCAGGAAAGTAAACACAAAAGAATTTGAGGATGAAGGAAACACTAATACCTAGTGGGAGAAGGAGGACATTGGTCAGAGAAGGCAACATGTGAAAGGAGTCATGAAGAAAGACAAGAAAAGGAGAGATGAACAGAGAGCATTCTGGGCAGGGAATGGACAGGTAAGCCTGTGTGAATTCTGTAAGTGGGCAAGTTTTGTCTACCTCTGCTCAAATTGCTGCCTTCTGGTTTTATCTGCTGCCTCTTTCTTTCCATCCATGTTGAACTGGGCACACCAGGATCCTGACAGACTGGGGTTGTTGCTGCAGGTATTCTGAATTCTCAGGCCTGGCTTTCTGTAGCAACTGAAGATAATTAGCAAAATGTAAGCTCCAGCAGGGCAAGGGATGTCTCACTATCCTGTCTGTATCTGAAGTATCTAGAACACAAGGCCTGGGCCCTAGCAGGTGCTAAGCACTCATTGATTGATTGTTGATTTCTTATCCATTCATTCCAAAGCCCCTCCCCAGCTCAGACATTGTTCTTATTTTTCATTCAGACAAGGGAACGACAGAGGGAATTATGAATCTGGGGGGAGGGTGGATGGACAGCTTGAACAAAAGTTAGGACATGGAAATATTCAAGGTATGTTCAAGGAACTATGAGAATATTAATCTGGTAGGAGCAGAGGACTCATTAAAGGAGTAGTAGTAGTAGCAGCAGCAGTAGCAGCAGCAGTAGTAGTAGCAATAGTAGTAGTAGCAGTACAGTAGTAGTAGCAATAGTAGTAGTAGCAGTAGTAGCAGCAGTAGTAATGATGATAAAAATAACTAGCATTTATATAGCATTTTAAGGTTTAAAAAGTGCTTTGGAAATATTATCTCATTTTATCTTTACAACATCCCTGGGAGGTAAATGATATTATTATCCTCATTTTACAGATAAGGAAACTGAGGCACAGAGAGGTTAAATGACTTGTCCAAGGTCTCATAGCTGGTAAGTAAATGAGACCAGATTTGAACTCAGGTCTTCCTGATGCCAGGTCCAGTACTCAAATTCAAGGAAGAGGTGACATAAGTGATAACTAAATGTTCATTTTATCTATGTATCTATCTATCTATCTCTTTATTTTCAGGAGGGAGTTGTGTCTATTAACAACCAATTCAGTGCTAAGTAATTAATTCAGGATTTGGCCAATTCAGTGCAATAATTTGTTCAGCCAACAGGGAAGATGGGGGTCCTTTGCACATTCTATGTTCTAATTCATTTTTGATATTCTGTCACTCCCAGCTCTGACATTCTGTGTTCTAAGGCCCCTCCCAACTCTGACATTCGGGGTTCTAAGGGTCCTCCCAGCTCTGACATCGGTTCCCTTCAGCTCTGACAGTCTCTGTTCTATGGGGTTGGGGGTGGGTGGGGAGGAGAGCCAGTCTAACTGATTGTCAGATTGAATTGCCTGGTTGTTAGCCTGAAATAGACATGCTTGGAAACAGACACGTCCCAGGACATACCATTATGCAAACATCCAAGCAACGCTACCTGAACACAGGCATACCCCAGGAGTCCAGCCGCAAGAAGAATGGGAAGAAAAGAGCATTTGCCGAGGTCAGATTTATTTCCTGCTTCTCTTGTGGAGAAGAATGCTGTTTATTTCTTTCTGCTACAGGAGGGATGGGGAGGTGCTTCACTGGGCCAGCTCCCCCCGCCCGCTCCTGCCTCCCACACCCCACGGCGGGCCTCCGAGTGCAAAGGGAGGAGCCGCGTCGTCTCTGCTGAGCTCCCTGCGTCCAAGTCTGAATTTCCAATCGTAAGAACCACTAGTCCCACAATGTGCTGTGCATCCTGAAAAGATTATAATGACCTCTCTAGGCCAAGTGTCTTCAGCTATTGTTGCTGTTGTCAATCAGTCGTGTCTGACTCTTTGTGAACCTATTTGGGGTTTTCTTGGCAGAGATCGTAGAGTGGCGTGCCATTCCCTTCTGCAGTTCACTTTACAGATGAGGAAACTGAGGCAAAGAGGGTGAAGTGACTTGGCCAGGGTCACACAGCTAGTAAACAGTCTGAGGCCGGATCTGAATTCAGGAGGACGAGTCTTCTTCCTGACTCAGGCTCAGTGCTCCATCCACTCCATTATCTGCCTGCCTACTCCCACCCCAGATCAATTAATTCGGAGGATCACTGACTGAGAGCTAGAAGGATGTTAGAGGTCATCTAATCCAATGATTTCATTTTACAGATGAGGAGACTGAGGTTCAGAGAGGTTGTGTCAGAAGCAGAATTGGAACCCAAGTCTTCCTGACTCCAAGTCAAGCATTCTACCCATTTGGCCATATTGTTTCCAAATAAACATTAATCTCCATTTACCATATGTCAGCACTGTGGAAAATGGAAAGATGTATGTGACATTGCCCCTGCCTTCGTGGAGCTTTTTTGTCCAATTAGAGAAATAACACGCAGGGAAATAGCCTGGGTTTGAGTCTTGCCTACCTCTGGGTGACCACAGATACATAATTTAATTCTCCTGGGACTTGGTTTCCTCATCTATAAAAATGAAAGGATTTGACAAAATAATCTCTAAGGGTCCTTTCACCTCTGCCATTCTTAATTCTAAGACAATGGTTTCCCAAATGGAAGTCCTATGCTCTTAATAAGCTGTGACATAACCCCAAGGTATATCCAATTGATTGGTCCCATTCTACCTTTCTGGGGATTGACAGTCATGTCCCCTCCCTATTCCTGGTCCCTTCACCCATTATTACCCAACATTCTACCACTCCATCCCTTCTTGCCACCTATGTTCCACGACTATGTGAGCTTCAGACTTCTCCTTCCGGCTCCTGACACTGCCCCCTCAGGGCGGTTACACTCTAACCAAGAACCTGGGCACCTGCCATAGCAACTATATAAGCAAAATTCTCCCTGCTCTGCCCCCCAGGCCACTTCATGGGCCCCTTTGGTAGGCTCGACACTCCAGGCCAGTAAGAGCCCAACACCCTCCCCTGCTGCCATTTTGTTTTTGGTGGGACAAAGTGAACTGCCTATGCTCAGGAAACATGCACAGCTTTTGATCTGCACCTCAGATACCGTTATATTACCTTCCTCCCCAAACCCAAACTCTTTTCAACATGCCCTGACTTCTGTCCTTACGTACTCACTCAGTTGCCAAACTTTATCCTGTCTCCATGATATTCCTCATATCTAGCCCATTCTCTCCACTCATACAGCTACCTGTCTCCTCCCACATTCTGTCACAACCACCACATCTTTTCAAGCTGTCATCACCTCTTACCTGGACTATTGCAAAAGCATCTTATTGGCCTCCCACCTCAGGTCTCTTCCTGTTTCAATCCATCCTCTACATTGCTGCCAAATTGGTATTACTAAAGCTGATAGTGTCACCATCCTGCTCAATAAACTCTAATAGCTCCCTAATTATCTCTACGATCAAATATTATTTATCTTTACTTCATCATTTTAAAATTTTCTAGTTTTATGTATGTATTATAATGACCATAATTATTAGTATAGTGGTGTAGTGGTGTGTGTGTGTATATGTATATATATATATATATATATATATATATACACAAAACTTTTAAATAAGTAAAGAATAAGTAAATACACATATATTTGGGTTATGGCTTTGAAAAATTTTACTGACAGAGGTGTACCTTTGACTGGAGGGTGGGGCAAAAAGCTTCTGCCAGAACCTCCATTTAAGGAGGCAGCCTAAGCAAGCCATCTCATTATTTTCCACTCAGCTACATTCTTTGGGAATTTTTCATCATGACTCCCCCTCCCCCTCACATCAGGATACTTTCCCTTCCCTTACCAATTTTCAGATTCTCTTTGTGTGTTGTCTGCCCAGTGCTGGACACTTAGTGAGGCCTAAATATTTATTCACTGATTAGCATACCTATTAAGTAGTCCTTCAGCCTCTGCCTAAAAACCTCCAAATGAGAGCCCACTAACTCTCAGGGGAATGGCTCCTTCTACTTTTGAACAACTTAATCATTAGGAAGTTTTCTTGAATTTGTTCTATGACCTCTGACATTTTCTTTTCTACAGTTCCTCCCAGTTCTGACATCCAGTGTTCTAAGGCCCCTCCCAGTTCTGACATTCTGTGTTCTAGGACCCCTCCAGCTCTAACACTCTGTGTTCTAAGGGCCCTCCCAGCTCTGACATTCTGGGTTCT
>NW_020954662.1:6380815-6388970 GCF_900497805.2 Vombatus ursinus | reverse complement strand
AAGGTTCCTTCCAGTCCCCAAGTTACGTGATTCTAACTCATGCAACCATTCTGAATCTCACTTGCCTCATCTATAAAACAAGAATAATAGCATTTCTCTGTAGGCACATTTTGGGAGTGTTTTGAGGATGAAGTGAGAACAGAGATGTGGAAGACGGAGAGTTGGAATTGGAGCCAGGAAGGTGTGGGTTTAAATCCTGCTTCTGTCACTTACTAGCTGCAGGACCTTGGACGAGTCACTTAGCTACTTTGAGGGAGAGGGAGAGGGAGAAAGAGAAGGAAGAGGGAGAGGAGACGGAGAAGGAGAAGAAGAGAAGGAGGAAGTGGAGAAAAGCCTTGTGACAAATATTTCTATTCCAGCAATACAGATTCCCACAGTGGCGTGCCCCAAAATGTGTCTTATTGTGCGCTGTGAAGCCATTCCCTCTCGGTCAGGAAGTGGGTAGCAAGCTTCATCAGGAGTCTTCCGGAAGCGTGGTTGGCCATTGTGTTGATCAAAGTACTTCTGACTTTTAAAAGTTGTCTTTACAATGTTGTGGTTATTGTATAAATTGTCTCCCTGGTTTGGCTCACCGTCCTCTGCATCAGTTCATAAAATGGATGACCATTTGTTGTCCGAATTGTTATATAGCTGTTGATAGGATGGCCTCTAAGGTCTCCTCCAGCTCTGGGGTTCTGGGATTCTTTCACATCCAGAATCATCCAGGAAATCAACAGCCCCACTCTCCCGGGTCCCTGCCCCTCCCACCTCCATGTACACACCCGGGCGGCCTCCCAGTGTTTCAGTTGGTGCCATGGCCACGTAGCCCTTGATGCTCCAGCGCAGCTCATCCTCGAACCTCCAGAACCCAGACACCCCCTCCAGGCACTCCTTACATGTGTCCTGGGGGGTACCACGTGGCCCCACTCCACCTGCTTCGAGCCTCCTCCCAGCCACAACTTGTCAGGAAGTAACAGAGGAGCGGCAGGGGAATAAATCTCACTCAGAAATTAATGTAGCTCAGGGGGGAAAAAAGTCCATTTACTTATTTCAACTTCGTGTAGCAAGGTTCATAAGTGAATAAATCCAAAAATAATGTAACGGAGACTCGGGGAGAAGCTACAATAAATGCGAGCCCGTCGCCCTAAATGAAGACAAAGGCTTCAAAGCAATATTAAATCCGGTCCCCGAAGACCCATTTCGTTTCAGCTCCGGATTTCCACCAAATCGAGTTTTCCAATGCAGCTTCACCCTACTCCTCTCTTCTCCTCCCCCCAGCCTGACACCCCCTCATTCCTATCCCCCCAATCCCAGCCACTCAGTCTCCGTGGTTATTTTCTCCTCCACCTCCTCTCCCCAGAGCACTGATTGCGTCGGGCTCTCTGCCCCATCCGCCAACTGGTCCTTCTAAGACTTGTGCAAAGTCTGCCTTTTCTAGGAAGCCTTAAGGGGTAACCGGGTATGGGTGTGGGTGAGAGGCGAGTAGGAACAAGACCAGCACTGAGGGTTCGGATTCTGGCATTTGACACCGATTAGCCAGGTGACCCTAGGGTAGTCACTTCTAGATGAGAGATATTTTTTGGACATGGTCATTTCAAATTTGTTTGGCTCCACTATGTATATGTCTTCTGAGGGTTTTGTTTTTGCTTCTTAATGGGAGCAGAGTGGTGATAGGCAGGAGGGCAAAGTGTTTTTAAATTGCAAAAAAAAAAATTAAAAAAGTAAGTATATCAGATTTAAAGTCTGGGGTTTCTGTTCTAATCCCAGCTCTTCTAGTTATTACTAATGAGAATTTGGGCAAATAGGTTAGTGCTTTACATAACTAATCATATCAGTTATTATCTATTGTGTGATCCTGAGCAAACCAAATCTCTGCCCCATGTCTCAGTTTCCTCAACTGTAAAATGGGGACAATTCTCTTGATACTAATCTCATAGACTCATGGTGAGAAAAAATGAGATATTGTTATTATTAGAAATCTACCTGAATTTGACCACCTATGAAATCAGGGTGGTAGAGACAGCCTTCTTACTCAAGCATTTGTACTTGTTAACACTGACATGTGGTCAAACAACCTGACAGTGCAAGATCTGGCTGTCTTTTGTTGTTTGGTTGTTTCTGACTCTTCATGACCCCATTTGGGATTTTTTTGGCAGAGATACTGGAGTGGTTTGTTGTTTCCTTCTCCAGCTCATTTTTACAGATGAGGAAACTGAGGCAAACAGAATGAGGTGACTTGCCCAGGGTCACACAGCCAGTAAGTGTCTGAGGCCAGATTTGAACCAGGAAGATGAGTCTTCCTGACTCCAGGCCCAGTGCTCTATAAGCACTATGACACAGTTTAGCTGCCCCATTTGAATCTATTTGAATCCAAATGAATTGTTCCAATCAATTAAATATTTATCAAGCACTTACTGTGTATCAGGCACTGAGGATACAAACACAATGAACCAACTGTGTATAGGCTGTGTCCTGCTACAAGATCTTTTTTTTTTTTTAATTTCCTAGGTAACTAGTCAACAATGAGAACAAAATGGCTACTTCTGTAACTCCCTCTTGATGTCATTTTATAATTTGCTAAATGTTTTCTTCCCAAAGACTCTGCAAAGAACCCGGGATGGGGTGGGGTGAGGGAGACAGTTTGGTACTGGGGACTTGTCCATTGTTTCTGGAATTGGTGAACTTGGGTTCAAATCTCTGTTTTTCTGATGCTTATTCATTGTTACCCTGGGTACATCACTAATCCTCCCTGGGCCTCAGTTTTCTCATTTGTAAAGTGAGGGGTTTGGAACAGCTCTCCTTAGAGGTCCCTTCTAGCTGTAGACCAGGGGTTCTTAACCTCTGTGGCTGTTATGGACCCCTTTGGAAGTTTGGTGGCCTCTTTTCAGAACCATGGACCCCTTCAGTTGAGGATCCCTTTTCAGAACAATGTTTCATTGCCTACTTTTAAAATTGAAGGAAATGTAAAATTTCATTTAGAGGTTAGTGAAAATTAAGGCATAATTTTCTTTTCCCATCCAAGTTTACAGACCCCCAGAAATCTCTTGATGGAACCCCTCATGTTAAGAACCTTTACTTGAGACCTATGATCCTTTGTAAGTAAGTAGCACTAATACTGTTACTCCCAATTTTATGGAGGAGAAAACAGGCTAAGAAAGGTGAAAGTTATACAACTAGTAATCAGAAGAGGCAAGACTTTAAATAATATCACCACTCAGGACAAGACAGAAGACAAAGGAGACACATTGTGGCTTGGAAGTCTAGACATCTGGGTTATCATTCAGCCTTCAGAAGCATTTCATGCTCTATACTACTTCCTTCTATCTGAGGGGAGATGAGGGGTTTGGACCAAATGACTGCTCAATTCTCTTCCAGCTCTTATGAAGATGATCACTGGATATGCCCTTTGATTTGTGTCTTGGTCATAGGGATGAGCTGCCCTGAACCATCCCCCGTCTCTTACCTGGGACCAAAAGCACACATTCTCCCCCCCCATAATATAATGTCTGGGATTTGAGATGAAGTTTATAGCTGAATATCAGAAGGTTTCTATGTGCAAAGTAACTGGGGTGAGGAATTGAATCTTCACCCTTGGATCTCTGGATGGGACTCAAGAGTACTCCTCCAAGCTCCAGTTTATCAAAGAGAACAGAGTGTTTCTTTAGGGAAAAAAAAGGAAAAAAATGAAATAGAAAAAGAGATCTATAGAGGCATAGGGATGTCCTAGACTATGAAAGGGGTCCAAAGGGTGAACATGGCACAGGAGGAGAGGAAAGCAAGCAAGTTAATACTCATGAGTCTATTCCAGAAGAGGAAAGCTATCACGCCTCTGGGGAAGGAGCAGTTGTCTGTGCTCCAAGCAATAATAAAGACTTTCCCAGGTGCTTTCAGGTGAGAGACCTAAAAGTGATGAGTAGTGATTGCTGCTGACTCCCTGCTGAGGGGTACTGAAGCATCAATTTGTCAATCTGATAACAATAGGGAGGTCTGTCATCTTCCTGGGGCTTGTGTACAAGAAGTGACAGGAAACCTCATAGGATTTGTCAGAAGGCATGACTATTACTGACTTCTGGTGATCCATTTGGACACAGATGATTCTTTCAGAAGGAATCTAGAAGGTGTTACAAGAGGTTGTAAAAGTCTTGGGAAAGAATCTGAAGGACCTAGGGGCACAGGTGGTGTTTTCAACACTTCCACCCATTAAAGACAAGTGCTTCAGAATGGAAACAAGTCTGAGAATATATTGCTGGAAACAGGATTTGGATTTCTGGACCATGGATGAAAATACAGGACAGACAGGCTACTTGGCAAGGATGAAACAAATCTAACAAAGTCTGGTAGAAATACAAATGCCCAGAGTCTTACAAATCTTATTACAATCCGTGACCCAGAACCCCACCCTCTGGGCTTAAATGCTCCAGGTCCAGTATTGGCTCAACCCCCTATATAATTATAGAACTCGGAGTCTCAATTAATGTAACTAACAAGATGCTCTAAGCCCTGATACTGTTATCAGATGAGAACAATGCCTCTTTGATTGAATTACGGAATCAATCAATCAATCAGCCAAATGTGAGAACTAACTGTGAACAATTCCTAGACACCCCACTGAATCAATCAATCAATCAGAGGTGCAAACTAGATTTACTGAGTGAAGTGCTTCTAGTCATTTGATGAAATCAGATGACAAAATGCATCAGGATTGGTTGAAAGAATTAAATGTACCTCTGGGCCTAGGTATAACAAGAGAAAGGATTATAGCGAGAAAGCAGTTAATCTTCAGACCCTGTTGAACAACCAGAGGGCAGCACGTGATGTGAGCCAGAGAGGTACTCCCCCCTTCTCCCCTCCATTGACCGTGCCAAGGGAGAGACTGGACTAGTAACAAACAAAGCACCCGGCTGGAAGCTGAGGAAGGACAAACCAGAGAAGTTATAGGATGGAAGCTTCAGGGAGCCTGCCCTCATCAGTGCAGAGAGAAGTGCAGCTTCACAACTCTACGAGGATCCTTGGGGCCCAGCAAGGAAGCATTGTGAGGATTCCAGGCAGGGAGAAAAAGACTTCCATCCAACCAGAGCCTGTGAATTTGTCGTGCCCAACTCTTTGTGACCCCGACTCTTCCATGACCTGTATGAGGTTTTCTCAGCAAAGATGCTAGAATAGTTTGGCATTTTCTTCTCCAGTGGATTAAGGCAGACAGGTCAGAGAGTGTAACTCCAATGGACTGGCCACATTGTTTGAATGCCAAAAGTATGTTTGTCTAAAAGACTATGTCACAGAGAACTCGCATGAGGCAAGCTTTCACATGGAGGTCAGAAGAAGTGATAACAGGGACACTCTCAAGGTCTCTCTGAAGAACTGTGGAATCGATTGTGAGACAGGGGAGATACCGGCACAGGAACACACAGTGTGGTGTGCCCGCATCAAAGAAGGTGATCTGCTCTATGAGCGAAGTAGAATTGAAGTAGCTCAAAAGAAATTCTGAGATACACAAATTTAAAGACATCTCTACTCCAAATGTTTATGCAGATTATTTGTGTCTGACCTGTGGTAGAGCTTTCCAAGCTCATATAGGTCTGATCAGCCACAGTTGGACACTGTACCTTGACCCCCCCCCCCACATAGTGTTATCATTTTGTTCCTTGTCAAGAACAAAGAACAACCAACCAACCAAGGCAAACAGAGGTAAAGGGTCCCACAGCTAGCAACTGTCTGAGGCCAGATTTGAACTCAGGTCTTCCTGACTCCAGATCTAGACCTCTATCCACTGAGCCACCAAGCTGTGAATTACTCTTTATCAAACGTGTTCCTTAAGTTGGGCCTACTTTCCCCTGGACATTCACAAAGAGTTGTTCTAGACTTTTGGGGGGAATATTATTTTATTCTTCTTAATGTACCATCTGAGTAAGTACTCCTAACTGGCTAATTGTTATCAACTGGACAGTCAGTGGGAAGCACACCAGTGGGGCTCAAGAAGGATAATAATAATAATAATAATAAACCATTCAGGATTACCCCTAGAACTCTGAGGTCCTGAATTCAAGTAGAGATTCAGGAAATTAGCTGTAGAGGAGATGTTACATAATAAAGAGGGCTTTAAACTAAAAATGAAAGGGAAAGGAGAATTTGATTCAAACCAACAAGCATTTATTAATCATTTAATATGTACTCATTGCTATGTTAAAATTTGAGGAAACAAAGATAAAAATGAAATAGTTCTTACCTCAAGGAACTTAACATTCAACTGGAACATGTATACAGATAAGTCAAAGCAGAATGAAATATATACAAGATAAATACAAAGTGAATTTTGGGGGGGAAGGAGGAGGGAGAACTAACATAATGGGGGACTAGACAAAAAGCCTTGTTAGGAAGTAGTGTGTGAGCTGGGACTTGAACACATGTAGGGATTCCAAGAGGGGGAGGAGAGAAAGAAATGCATTCCAGGTATAAGGCACAGCCTGTGCAAAGGCATGGTAAGTAATAGAAGAAGGAAATGTGATCTATGGGGAACAGTTTGACAGACATATAGAGGATGTGATGGGGAATAATGTGAAATGAGGCTAGAAAGACAAGTGGAGGTTAGGAGGAGAAGGAGGGCTTTGAATTCCAGGTTGAAGAATTTTCATTTTATCCTAGAGATAATAAGGAGATGTAGAAGCATCTTGGGCAAAGGAGTGATGGGTAAGACTTGCCCTTTAGGAATGGCCACTGTATGGAGGTTGGATTGGAAAGGAGAGGGGTTAGAGGCAAGGGAACCAATTAGATTATTCCACTAGTTCAGGTGGCAGAAAACTGCCTGTGCATATCCACTTAACCAGAAACCAGAGAAAGCAGCTACAACAGATGGAAAAGAATTGTTAGCAGACATAGCCAGAAGCTGGTGGGACATACCATTTGAGAAGGGAGTGAGTAGACATGTGGGAGGGAAGGGAGCCAGAGATGTGTGCTCTCAAGCTCACACAGACACCACAAATAGTGACAAATTCAAAGATGCACATTTGACCTCACCAGCTCTGAAGTCAGAGGGTCTGGGTTCAAGTCCACTTCTGATGCTCACTATGATCTTGGTCAAGTTACTTCTTCTTGGCCCTCAGTTTCCACATCTGTAAAATGAAGGGGTCGGAATAGATAATCTTCGAGGACCCTTCCAACTCTACAACTATGATCCTATTAGCCATCATTTATTTAGAGCTTCAAGGTTTAAAAATGCCAATGGCCCTGTGAGGTAGACAGTTCTGGTCAAGTTCACAAGCATTTATTAAATACTTACTGTATTTCAGGCACTGTGTTAAGTGCTGAGGACACACACACACAAATTAAAAGACAGTTCCTGCCCTCAAGGAGCTCAGTCTAGTGGGGAGATAACAGGCAAACAACTATGTACAAACAATATCAATTGGAGACTATCTCAGAGGGAAGGTGAGCAAATTAAGTAATTACAGCAATTTTATATGCGACGAAACTATGGTTCAGTGAGACTAACTGTTTTCTTTCAGGATCAACCAGTTAGCAAAACTGGGATTCAATGCTTGTTTTCCCACTGACTCCACAATACCTCATCAAATAGATCCAGGTCAGCCCTGGATTAAGAGGTCAAGTTCATCCAAATTCACCAGGGAGACAAGCACCCTCACAGGAGCTGATGACCACAAATCTGATAAGGATTGAGAGAGAGGGAAGGACAGAATAACCTGGCTTGTTGTCATTATGTTCTTCTTTGGGATGACATGAGAAACCAGGATAAGTAGAGAGGCATTGGGGTCTGCCAGAAGCACTGTAGGATGCCCTGAGCCCAAAGGTAGGGCATTCTCCAGGTGTCTGAACACCTAAAAAGACTAAGAAGGATGGGATGTAAGATTCAGCAGGAACAAAGCTCGCCCTGCCTCAATCATCATGCCTCAAACACCCAGGAAGAGGTCAGCCACCCAAGCTCCAGGGCTTTTTCCTCCTTCTTTTGTTTCCAAAGTGGTGTTTGAACATAGATAGACAAATGTTGACACAAGCCTTTCCCTTCAGGGCTGAGTCTCTGTTGTCACTTGGCAGAATCAGGGAGAAATATTCCCGACCAAAGGGAATTGTAAATGAACCTGGGAAAGGAACCACAAGAGAGGGAGAGGAGGGAGGGGTGTGTGTGTGTGTGTGTGTGTGTGTGTGTGTGTGTGTGTGTGTGTGT
>NW_020954662.1:6354345-6380805 GCF_900497805.2 Vombatus ursinus | reverse complement strand
TGTGTGTGTGTGTGTGTGTGTGTGTGTGTGTGTGTGTGTGTGTGTGTAGATGTGGACATGTGCGCCAGGCCGCACAAGCTCATTTCTTCCCTGTCACAGCTGGAGAATGGAAAGGAGATCCTTTCTCCTGGATGAGTCAGACCTGTCCCCAGGAGGCCAAATCGTGCAGGAAATAATGGAAGCTTCCAGACTCTCAGAATCTCAGAGCTGACAGGGACTTCAGAGGCACTGTACAGCCTAGACCTAAGCTCGAATCCCCTCTGCTCTATCCCCAGCAAGCCATCCTCCATCCTATACCCGAGGGCCTCCAATGATGGAAGCTCTCTACTTCCTCAGTCAGCCCATGCCATTTCTGGTTGGCTCTAATTGTTTTTCTTTTCTTCTTAAATCACTCTATTAATTAAGCAGCTTTCACCAAGCATTAGAACAATTTGCCACATTATTCTGGTCTGTTAGGCAGGTAAGTGGTGCAGTAGATGAAACTCAAGATTTGGAATCAAGAAGACCTGAATTCAAATCTTTCCTCAGAGACTACCTAGCTGTATGGTCCTGGGCAAGTCATTTAACTTCTCCCAGCCTCAGTTACCTCATCTGTAAAATGGGAATAATAGCTCTTACCTCATAGGGTTATTGTGAAGATCAAATGAGTTAATATGGATAAAGCACCTTGTAAACCTCAAAGCATTATCTATAAATGCTAACGATGATGATGATGGGTTTTACACTTACATTATTATTACAATGGGCAATATAATTGTATATTCAGAGGAAATAGAGGCACAACATCTTGTGAGGTTCAAGTATGTTTTTATTTCTCCCTTAACCTCATCTTTGCCTGCCTTCCCCTACCTCCTTGCCTCCCTGCTATTAATAACTGCTTTACTAAAGAGAAAGGTATTTTATGGAAGTCATATGGCTCTAGTTGTTAAGAAGCTTTCCCTTGCATAGAACTTAAATCTGCCTTTCTGCGATGTCCTACTATTGTCTCTAAATTTGAGGCCAAGAATAAGTCTTGCCCTTCTATGAGGAAATCATTCAATTATTTGAAGACTGTCATTGTGCCTTCCCTCCCTGACAGCCCAGTCTTCTCTGAGCTAACAGACCTAACTGCCTTAAACCATTCTCAAATGGCATAGGTTTGAGCCCCTTTGCATTCTCCCCATCTTTTTCTGGGTGACCCCCTAACTTGCTATTAATGTTCTATGTAAAATGTGACTCCCAGAACAGGACGTCCCCAAGGGCCAGCAGGATTAGTTTGATGCTTCTCAGAAACTGACCTCAAGCATCACTCCTATTCCCAGATTGATTCCTGATGTTCAATTGTTAATTCATAGAATTACAGAAACATCTGTGAGGAAGGACACTAGGAGATCACAGTGGATTCAAAGCAGAAAGTGACCTTAGAGCTTATTCAATTCAACAGTCCTCATTTTACATATGAAGAAGCTGAAGGGAGGGGACTTGATCAAAGTGACAAAGAATAAAGCCAAGATTTCGGTGCAGTGCCTAGAGTGCTAGACCTGGAGTCAGGAAGATCTGAGTTCAAATCCTACCTCTGACGTTTACTAACTTCCTGACTCCAGGCAAGTCAATTAACCTCTCTCAAACTCAATTTTCTCATCTGAAAACTGGGGATAACAACAGCACCAGCCTCCCAAGGTCTTCATGAGGGTCAAATGAGATAACATTTGTAAAGTGCTTTCCAAAACTTAAATGCCGGCTACTACTACTATTATTAAGTCCAGGTCCTCTGACTCCAAATCCAACCCTTCCTGAGGTGCCACCTATTTCTGGAAGACAACCAAGTTGTGTTGTGTTGTGTTGTGTGTGTGTGTGTGTGTGTGTTTGTGTTTGTGTATGTAGTTGATAATCTTACATGATTGTGGCTGTATTGTTAAATGTTAAATTGTTAAAATGCCTTTATTACAATACTAATGACTTTTGTCTTGCCACTGGACTTCGATGACTCTGGAGGAGAGAGTTAGGCTGATGACTTTTGTGCAGCTCTGCCTCACTTGAATCCAATTCACACTCAAGTCAAGACATTACCCTAGGGTTGTCACTGATCTTTAAGAACGAAGGATGAACAACAACAGCAATGGGGTATGCTGCATGATTAGCTCACAGCTCAAGGTCAGCGACTTTATCTTGTGAGTCCCTTTGTTCTCCTTCTTGTGATACTACCAACAGCAGAGCCCTGGGTATTAGAGAAAACTTGAAAGGCCTGGAATGACCGAGGTTCTTACTAATTTGGAACGACGTGTATTTGAAGCTAGGCTCTAGCATTTACATTAATAATGTGACCATGGGCAAGCGACTTGACTTGACCTGTCTGGGAGATAGTTTCCTCCTCTGTAAATTGGGAATACAAATAGGTCCATGCCAATCTCACAAAAGGTATGTGGCATTTTTTAAATCTTAAAGCAGCATAAAAATGGAAGTTTCTGCTTTAGCATTCTGCAGCTGGGGATGCAATAGATAGAGCTCTGAACCTGGAGTCAGGAATGACATTGGTGTTCGGTCATATCCGACTCTTTGTGATCCCATTTGAGATTTTCTTGGCAGAGATACTGGAGTGGTTTGCCATTTCCTTCTCCAGATCATTTTACAGATGAGGAAACTGAGGCAAACAGGGTGAAGTGACTTGCCCAGAGTCACACAGCTAGTAAGTGTGTAAGGCCAGATTTGAACTCAGGGACTCCAGATTCAGTAGTCTATCCACTGTACCACCTAGCTGAATATTTGAGTTCAAATCTGGTCTCTGACACTTATCAGCTGAGTGACCCTGGACAAGGTATTGGACCACTCTCAGCCTCAGTTTCATCAACTATAAAATTAAGATGATTAAAGCACCAACCTCCCAGAGTTGTTATAAGGATCAAATGAGATATTTGTAAAGCACTTAGCAAGGTGCCTGACACCTAGTAAGTACTCTACAAATGCTTATTCCCTCTCTCCTGTTACCAAGAAAAGTATCTCCCCAAAGCCTATCGCTTTTTGGAATTAGCCTTCATCTACCCTTGTGCCCTCCACCAATCTTCTACCACTCAAAGACCCAGAAATGAAACCGCCATTGAGGGGAGGGAGTTTTGTGTGTGTGTGTGTGTGTGTGTGTGTATGTGTGTGTGTGTATGCACACATGTATGTGTGTGTGAGTAAATGTGGACACGTATTCCAGGCCAGGCAAGCTCATTTCTTTCATGTCACAGCTGGGGAATGGGAAGGAAATACTCTTTTCTGGGTGAGTCATACCTGTCCCCAGGAGGCCAAGCCATATAGGAAATGATGGGGGCTGCCAGACAACCTCCTGTCCCCTGAATCTTAGAGCTGGGAGAGACTACTTCAAACGCATTATACATTCTGGACCTCTACAATATCCCCCTCCACCACTCCTCCTGAATGTTTGGTTAAGGGAAAGCCAGTTGCATAACTGCGTCCATAGGCTGGCGGGTGCTAATTTTAGCAAAACGTGTCACTCTCCCAGCATAGCGTCCCTTAATCAGGCAATTACTCAGTGATGTTTCAGATTGTAGCAGAGAAAGAAAAAAAGAAAAACCACTTGAAATCTCAAACAATATCTCAGAAAGAATTAATTTGGTAAATGTTTGACTTGAGCTCAGAAATACCTTTTGTTTCCATTTCAAAAACAACAAAGAGACTCAAAAGAAAGGCATTATTTTGGTATTAATCAATCTTCTTCATTAAAATCAGCTCCCAAGACAGAGAAGGCACCCTGGGAATGTTGAGCTTTGGAAGAAAGTCTGGGCCAATCTTTTAGACTTGAAGGGGTGGGGAACCTGAGGCCTGGAGGCCACATGTGGCCTTCTAGGTCCTCGAGTGGGGCCTTTTGACTGAGTCCAAGTTTTACAGAACAAATCCTTTTGTTAAGAGGATTTGTTCTGTGAAGTTTGGATTCAGTCAAATGGCCTGGCTTGAGGACCTAGAGGGCCACATGTGGCCTCCAGGCCAAAGGTTACCCGTCCCTGGTAGAGGGTTTGGAACTTCCAGATGTCAGGAACAGGGAAAGGGATGGGGTGAGAGAAAGGGAGTAGAATGGTAACTAGAGGCCCTGAGGCTCCTTTCACCCCTCTGAGGTTCAATTTTCTCTTCTGAGAAAGGGAGATGATCATAGAGTAGAAGAAAATGTATTGAAGGGGCAGCTAGGTGGTACAGTGGAGTCAGGACGACCTGAGTTCAAATCTGGCCTCAGACACTTAGAAACTGTGTGACCCTGGGCAAGTCACTTAACCTTGCTTGCCTCAGTTTCCTTATCTGTAAAAAATGAACTGGAGAAGGAAATGGCAAACCAGTCTAGTATCTCTGCCAAGAAAACCCCAAATGCCGTCACAAAGAGTCGGACATGATTGAACAACAACAATGAGTCAGAAGACCTGGGTTCCAATTCTGATGTTGCGATTTAGGATCTGCGTGGGCTTCACGTTTCTCTTTTATATCAAGAGGGGACTCAGATAAGATGACCTCTAAGGTGTCTTCCAGAGTTTTCACTTTCATGATCCTCTGACTCTACTTACACTACCTACATATTGTTACCTGTGGCCCGTCGTGAGCTATAAAGCACCAAGGGAAATGTGAACAGCTGCCAATGTCGTTCCAGGCCTTGTGCTAAGCGCTTGACCGATATGATCTCATTTGATCCTCGCAACAACCCTGGGAGGGAGGTGCTATTGTTAACCCATTTTACCATTGGGGAAACTGAGGAAAACAAAGTTTGGATGACTTGTCTGGGGTCATATGGCTAGTAAGTGTTTGAGGCCGCATTTGAACTCAAATCTTCCTGACTCCAGGCCTCGCATGCTATCCGCTGCGCCACCAGCTGCCTTGGGGCTAACTTGTTTTGAATCCTGTGACCCCCACTCCCTTCCAAGCACTCATTTCATGGCCCATCTTCTAGCCCTCAGTGAAACTAATCAATTCTCTCATGGTCAGTCTCTTTGGCTAGTGGTGTCAACAGGGTCTGCTGAACTGTACATAAGGATCCCGGAGGGTCACATATTAAATTAGCTTAAAAATGTAATATTTAAGGTAGGGTCACCCTAACCCTAAATTCTGTGATCTAAGACCCCTCCCAACTCTGACATTTTGTGTTCTAAGGGCCCTCCCAGTTCTGCCATTCTGTGTTCTAAGGCCCTCACAGATTTGACATTCTATGTTCTAAGACACTACCCCCTACCCCCTGCTCTGATCTTCTATGTTTTTTTTTGCGGGGAGGGGGGCAATCAGGATTAAGTGACTTGTCCAGGGTTACACAGCTAATAAGTGTCTGAGGCCGAATTTGAACTCAGGTCTTCCTGAGTTGGCTGATGCTTTGTCCACTCAAGCACCACCTAGCTGCCCCTTGATACTCTTTCTATGTTCTAAAGCTCCTTCCAGCACTGGCACCTCTGTTCTAAGGTCCCTCCAAACTCTTGACATTGTGTTGCTATGATTTATTTTATCAAGAAGAAGCCTGTTAAAATGCACACATTACAGGGCAAAGGTAACCTATTTACCATCTATGAACTATGGGATACACCATAGGACAGGTATGTTTTGGTGGAGGAAGAGCTTCCAGGGAGCTCTGTAGCTTGGGCCACTGCCTGGGAATGGCAGGTCAAGCATCAGATTGACCACTCTGGACCACTGGGGGCAGCATGAATGCCTCAGGTTAGGGGGACTGAATGCACAGACGAAGGAGTTCCTCTTGTGACTTTTGGCACGGGTCACTCCCACCTCTACCTAAACTGCATGAAGTAACATCACATAATGTGCATAATAGGTGCTTAAGAAATTCTTATTGACTGCTGACATCCCTTCCCATGCAAAGATTCTATTTGAAGATTCTGAGAGTCTGGCACAGTGGAGAGGGCAGTGAATTTGGAGTCAGAGGACCTAGGTTTGAATCCTGACTCTATCATTTACTACCTGTGTGACCTTGGGCGAGTCTCTTAACTTCTCTTGCCTCAGTTTCCCCATCTCATTTCAGAAAAAAAAGATGAAGTTGATGCAGAGGTGAAATTTGATGGCTCTGAAGCCTTGACTGTCTTAGTAATCACATCTTCCAAAAAATTTGAAGACAATTGACTCAGAAATATCAAATTCTATTTATGTCCCTTTGAAAATCTGTTTCACACAGAAATATACATCTCATCGTAGCAACCCAAATACACATCTCACTGTAGCAGCCCAATAAAACAAAACACGCCAAAAAACAATTGAGACCTGGAATGAGGGCATTGGACTAAATTGGTTCTGAGGTGCTTTTAAGGTCTGAATCAATTATTCTAAGATTGCCTAACCCAGCTTAGCCCCTACTCTCTAGTTTACTTCTTCCCCTTTCCTCCTTTTATCTATTGTCTGATCCTTTTTAAATGTTGTCTTCCTCCATTAGAATAGAAACTTCCCGAGGACAGGTAATGTTTTTCTTTTTGCTTATATTTGCTTATATTATATTGTATTATATTATATGTTATGTTATGTGATGTTATGCTATGCTATGTTATGTTATGTTATATCATATCATATTATATTATATTATATGCTATGTTATGTTATGTTATGTTATGCTATGTTATGCTATGTTATGTTATATTATATCATATTATATATTTGCTTATATTTGTTAACACAATGCCTGGCATATATTCATTAATTAAAAAACTCTTTATCTAATCTTCAAGTCAAAATTTTTATAGAATCTAAGGTTCGGTGATCTTAAGATTCCATAAGTAATGACTAAAGTTCTAACTCTAATATTCCATGATTAAAATTCTTAAGATTCCATAATTAAGATTAAGAGTCAACAGTTCTGTCGCCAGGATTCTCTAAGTCTATAGATCTAAGGTCCTATGAGTCTTTCGTTCTGTTCTGATCATCATTAACATGAACCTGTCTCTGCTGACAGCAAGTCTGTCTGCTTCCACCTCTGAGTGGAGGCATGCTCAGGGAGAGCTTGGCCCCTATTAATAACAATATTAATAGCAGTCTGCCTTCGGCTACTTTTTTCACTTTCTAAATATCATCCACTGAGATGGTCTGATTGGATGTCTTATGTTCTCTATAATGCAGCCAAATTTGAGCTGTTTTCCAAATCTGACACTTAATTTCCTGCCCCTGTGCATTTGTACAAATCATCAATTATGCCTGGAAGGCACTCCTTCTGTCAAGGGTCAGTTCAAGTGCTATAAAGCCTTCCCTGATCCCCCTCCCCCAATTTTCAGCCATTCATAGAATGAGAGGTCAGAGACAGCAAACAGAAAGGGACTTTGGGGGGCATCTGGTCCAGCTCTTTCATTTTAAGGGTAAGAAAACTGATCCCCATGTTGTGGTTTCATGTTTTGTGTTGTGGTAGGACCAATCAGACCACTCTAATCCATGTACAGGCATTTATTGAGGATTGATGCCCCTCAGAAGCAGGCTAGGTTCCAAGAGGAACCAGCAGCTTAGTAAGACAACACAGGCAAATTTATAGTGCAATGATACTGATTATACAACAGAAATTATGAATATTAAAAAGGCAGAAGGGGTTTGTTAAGGAATCAGGTAATGGGAAGGGGTTCCTTCTATGGTTCGATGTCAGATATCCTGGTTGTGCTGCTTTCTGATTGGCTAGTTATTGTGGTCCTCTCTGGTCAAGATGAATAGTTAGGTATTGTGGTCCTGTCTTGGGCTAAATGAATGGTGTGATTGTGGTTGAGTACAAGGACACACCTGTTTAAACATGAGAATTGGATCTGGGGGCAGAGGTTATCCAGGGGTTGTGGCTTTACTGAGTCTGGGGGCCGCTTTATTAGGATTCCATCACCCAGAGAAGTAAAGTGATTTGTCCAAGACCAAACAGTAACTGAGTGAACATCTGAATCCAGGTCCTGCAACTCCAAATCCACAACACTTTTCATGCTAGACTCTCTCCTCCCTCCAATCACCTTAATTTATTTATCTGTGTAGTAGCCCCAGAGCTCACTCCCAGTAAGCTTCTTGAGGACAATAACTATTTTTTAATTGATTTTTGTATCCCCAGTACATAGCAATAATTTCTGTATAGCAGGTTCTTAATAGATGCTTATTGAATTTTTAGGAGTTAGGAATCATTGTTTTCAGTTGTGTCTGATTCTTTATGACCCCATTTGGGGTTTTCTTGGCAAAGATACTAGAGTGGTTTGCCATTTCCTTCTCCTGATCACTTTACAGATGAGGAAACTGAGGCAAACAGAGTAAAGTGAACTTGCCCAGAATCACACAGGTAGCAAGTATCTGAGGCCAGATTTGAACTCAGGAAGATGAGTCTTCCTGCAAACAGGGCTTCAGTGGCAGGTCTGGGACTCAGAACTCAGGTCTCCCAAATCCCCTTCCAGGGTTCTGGGCACCACACTGTACCCAACTAGGGACAGTAGGTCTCCTAGAGGATAGGGGTTAGAAAGTGGGTTTATGCATGGCCTTGTACTCACCTTTTCAGGAATGGAGGAAGCTGTCAGAGGGTGCAGTGCCTGATGGACATTGGTCTCCAGTTATTTGCTCACTCTGATGAGGGGTGGGTTATTTTTGCTGCCCGGGCAAGGGTGTGCCAAGACTGTTTATAACAGAGCCATGTGCTGTTTCAATTGATCTTGTTATTCTCTCCGGGTAATTATAGCCTCCTTTGTTATCAGGCAATCAGCCTTCACACTCCACTGTGCCACGAAGAAACATTGGGGGGGGGGGAGGGGAGGAGGGTAATGAGGAGGGTCATTTCTAAAGAGGTGTTCGCCTGGTGGATAATAGGAGGTGACAAGGCCTGTATAGGATAGATGTTTGGGGGGAGGAAAGGAGGCTAGGCTTCTATTTCTGGAAGGTAGAGGTCAATGGAAGGTGACTGGGGATTGTGGCAAGGAAGGAACTCTCAGAAATGCAGGTAAAGGGCTGCAGAAAGAGGCTGGGAGAAGGCCAGGTGGTGAAGTGGATAGAGCTGGTCTGGGAGTTGGGAGATCCTGGGTTCGAACTCTGGCTCTGCTGCTTACAGGGGGGCCAACCTGAGCAGGTCCCACAAACTCTGTGCCTCAGTTTCCTCCTCTATAAAATGAAAGGGGTGGTCTCTGAGGTGTGTTCCTTCTAAATCTATAATCCTATGACCCTAGCCTGGTAATGTCACCTCTCTGGGAGTCAGTTTCTTCCTTTGTCAAACGTTAAAAATAACTCACCCTACCTGCCTGGAGGCTTTGGAGATCTGAAAATGCCATAAAGATGTGAGCCATGGTTATCCCCTGATTTGGGACGTACTGGCCATGAAGGCAAAGGGCACCAGGATCTGTACCTTTATGACTGTCATCATCAAAGGAAGGAGTATGTTACGGTAAGAAGCCTGGGACTCCAAACTTGGCAGTGCTTCTTGCCCAAGGTATGTTCTCTGTCTTTGCCCCAGATACCTATTTGTAAGATGAGGCTTTGGCCATATGACTTCTGTGGTCCTTCCCATCTGACACGCTGTGCTCTAAGGCCACTCCCAGCTCTGCCATTCTGTGTCCTAGGGCACCCCCCCCCAGTTCTGACATCCTGTGTTCCAAGGACCCTCCCAGCTCTGCCATTCTGTGTTCGAAGGCACATTCCGACTCTGACATTCCATTCTAAGGCCCCTCCTGGTTCTGATATTCTAGGTTCTAATGTTCTGCTTAACCATGACAATCTAACCTTCTCTTCAATGCCTCTGACCCCTGCTTGCCTTGATTTGCCTTTCAATGACTGATGGGCAATAACAACACCCCTCTACTACTGTTGGAGAGAATCCACCCACATCCCTTCTAGAGGCTTTTCTTGAACACACTCTAGAAAACAACAATGGTACAATGACCATTTATTAAGTGCCTTGGCTGTGCACACAGCAAATATTTGTGTCCATTGTACTGTTTTGTGTCTCTTGCATTCCAAAAGAGAAAGAAAATGTGTAGTTCCTGACCTATTCATTTCTTTGGGGATAAGACACAAATACCAACACAGGTCATTTATAATCCACAGTATTACATAGCCAAAGCATGAGAGAGGTGGGAAAACAAGATGTCATGTAAGGCCTGAGAAGGAAGGCCATTGCCACCTGGGTCATTCGGGAAGTCTTCATAGAAGAGGTGACAATTGAATTGGGCTTTAAGGAACAAGTAGGAACAATTCAAGAAGCAAAGTTGGGGAGGGAGAAAATTCAGGGTCCGTTCACATGCAGAGAGTTTTCTGGTTTGGTTGAAGTTAAGTATAGAGTCTGGAAAGACAGCAGGATATCAGATTATGGAAGACCTTGGAAACCAGACAGAGGAATCTGAAATTTACTCAGTAGGCAGTGGGGAGCTATTGACGATTTTTGAAGAGAGGACTGGCCAGATTTATATGTAAGGAAGGGTATTTTGGCAGCAACATGAAGGATGTATTGGAGGATATTGGAGACAGCGGATGTGGAAGACCAATTAGGAAGGGCTTGCAATAATACTGGGAACCTGTACTAGGATGGTTGCTATTGGATAAGAGAGATATTTTAAAGATAAAAGTAGGGAAGGGAATAAGCACTTATGTAGTGTTTATTGTGTGCCAGGCCATTGAATGTAGCTGGTAACTTATTAGTTATGAAAGGTAAGGCAGCAGGAAGTGTTAAAAATAAAACCAAAATTATGATTGTGGGAAAACAGATGAAGGAGGGGTCCCAGACAGGAATAGTGAAGTCGGATGGAGGATGATGGAAATTACGAAATACCAGCTTTTGACGGAAACCTCAGAGGCTATCTGACCTAATTTCTAAATGAAGAAAAATCTTCTCTACAATTTAGGATGTTTGGTTGACTGAGAATTAGGAGGGAGTTTCTTGTCTGTGCTTTATAAGAGTTAGTTGTGAGACCAGCTCTCTTGATCTTTCACTCTTGCACTTGGAGAAGGCAGATCAGCATGTAGAAGAGCACATTTGCCCTCTGGTGGGAGGTGGCAGGGTTGGGGGGATCTGCCCACTTGCAATTTCCTTCCCCCAGGAGCAGTTAATTGTAATTTGTGGAAGAAGCACATGGCATAGGCAGTCATAGTCATATGCTTATATGCAGACTTGGATGGTAGTTCATGGACAGCGTTTATGGATTCCATCTCCTTTGTAGAGGGGGAGGGATTCTTAATTCCCTAGGCAACATGGCTCTAGAATCTTGGGGAAAGAAAAGAATATTCCTACATAGTCCTGCCTCCTTCCCCCCTAGAATTGTGTGGCCATGGGAATAAAAAAAATCCATTCTTCTCTACAAGGGAGGCTGGCGAGCATGAACGCTGTCCATGAACTACCACCTAAGTCTGTATATAAGCATATGACTACTTATGTCATGTGCTTCTGTTACATTCATCTTAGGACTTAAACTTTCTCCAGAAAGTAAACAAAGTTTGGGAGCTGCTGGGAAGCAACAAAGAAAGTCTCTTCCCATCATATCTTCAATGTACATATCACTCGCCTTGTTTTTCAAGTAGAATGGCCCACAGGGACTACATGGATGACTCTCTTCTTTCTCTAGGAACATGATGCATCCGAAAATGACCTTCTATTCTGAAATCTGATTCCCAAACTTAAGAATCCTTGAACTTACATTTACCCAGTGAACATTTTGTAAAGCTGATATTGCCTGGGAAATCTCCCTTCTCTGGTTTGGAGATTAGATTCAGATGCTGAAAGATCTGGTGGATGGGGTTTCGAATCCATTGTCAGAGATTTCAGAAAGATTGTGGAGAATGGGATAAGAACTTCAGGACTAGAAAAAGATAAGTGTTCCAATTTTTTTAGTTTTTTATTGATGTTTTCTTTTTTTTTTTTTTACATCTGCATAGTTATACCTTAGTATCTCTCTTCCTCCCCTTCCAGAGAGCCATCCTACATAACAAATAGTATTTTCAAAAGAGGAAATAAAAATTAGCACAGCTGATTGATACATTGAAAAAGTCTGCAGACAGGTGCAATTGGACCTCCATGAAGGGGTGTCCTGTCATAGCGCTTCACACAAGGCTTGATCTTTATCATTTTGTTGTATTCACTTTAGAGTTTTTGGTTTGTGTTCTGATTTTTCAAAGAAAGGAAGAGAATGAAGATGGTAAACTACATCAATGAGCTTGACCTCAATGGTTGGCAAATTCTTGAAAGTATTACCTAAAGGATGGTTAATGATCACTTAGAGGCAGCTAGGGGGCTCCATAGTGCATAGAGCACCAGACCTGGAGCCAGGAAGACCTGTGTTCAAATCAAACCTTAGTCACTTATTAGTTATGTGACCCTGGGTGAGTCATTTAACTTCTGTCTGCCTCCATTTTCTCAACTGGGACATGAAGATTATAATAGCACCTACCTCTCAGAATTGTTGTGAGGATCAAATGAGGTAATATTTGTAAAGTGCTTAGCACAGCGCCTGAAAGATAGTTAGGTATATAATAAATGCTTGTTTCATTCTTTCCTGGAAAGATCACCAAGAGCCAACATGACTTCATTAAAGCAGGTCATACCAGATTAATCTCATTTCCTTTTCTGGACAGGGTTACTAGACTGGTAGATTAGAAGAATGCTGTAAATATAATTTCTCTAGATTTTAGCAAAGTATTTAAGCAAGTCTTCCATGCTTGTCTTACGGATAATGACAGAGAGATTGATGATAGCATTGCAAAGAATAGTCAGACTGCCCTTGAGAAGGGCTTTTTGTCCCCAGGAAGGGTTGGTTTTTATTGGCACCATGATCATGATAGTGCTACTTTTAAAACAAATAACAAAGCAGAGGCCAGAAATCATCACCTCAATGGGATGTTTGTAAGGGTGTGGCTTCTTGGTTTCATGTTGACATGGAAGGAAGTCTTCAAAGAAATCTCTCAGAGACCTATGCTTGGTCTTATGCTGTTTACATTTTTAACAATAACTTGAATGAAGACATCCTGATCAAGCTTGCAAATGAACATGGAGAATTGAAGGATAACTAACCCACTCAATAATAGAGTTGGGATCCCAAAAGATTGTTGATGAACCCAATGACAAGCTGAATTTAATAATAATAAATTTAGCAGTTTTAAAATTTTAACTTCATAAATACAACATAATTATGTGGTTTATCTAGGCCTGGAGACTTGAATTCCTCCAGGACAATTAGGTACTCTACTTGGTTTACTTATCAGAATTATAATGGAAACTAAGACTCTTTTATTACATAGATAAGGATACTAAGGCCTTGAAAGGAAAAGTGACTTTTCCAAGGTCACCCAACAAATTAGCAGCAGACACAGGATTAGATTTCAGACTTCCTGTATTTTTTTTTTGTCAGTTGCTCAGTTGGAGAAGGAGCACAGAATTCCTAAGCACCCATGCTCCTGCCCTGCCTCAGCACTGGCTGAGCCCCGGGGCTGTCAGGAGCTAACATTTTTAGGATCCAGCTCTTCAGAAACAGGATCTGATTGGCTTAAAGTGCAGGGAGGAAACATGAAGCTATGCCCCATTGCACACTCAGATGGATCTGGCACTGCACTTGGGGGCTGAACTGCAGTGGGGGGTGCTGAGGGAGCCAGCTGGGTTGGGGTGGGAGGGGTATGGGAAGGGAGAGGATCTCGCTGGGAGATAGCACAAGGTTTCCATTTGCAAGCTTTACACTCGATGGCTGCCTGACCCACAAGTGATAGAGTCAGGCTCATTAGTGGCAAATTAGTGTTATTATTCAGCTCAAGTGCCATGTCAGGAGGCACTTCCACAAGAGAACCACAAGGTGCCAGGGCTTGGATGTCCTTGCCTAAGACTTTAATAACCTCTGAAGATTTTCTGATATAATAATAATGAACATGTGCCCAGGACAAGGCAGCACTTGATCCTAAGGGCCTCCCCTCCCCAACTCTTCGCCCCCATCCCAAACTGGCACCTGTTCTCAAGTGGAATAGACTTTGGCTTAAAAGAAACCCAGGAGGTAGAAGTGATTGTCAGAGGACATAAAGTCCATCTTCTTGTCTTTAGACATTTCAGATGAAGAGAGGGGGTCACAGAAAGCGAAACTCTGAAGGTCCAAGGGATCAGAGATTCAGAGCTGAAAGGGATCTCACAGCCCGCCTAGTTACACCTTCTCATTTTACAGAGAAGGAAACTTCAGACCAGAGAAGTAATGACTTGTTGAAATTCACACAGATACTAAGTACTGGAGTTGGGATTTCAGCCCAGGTACTCTGCTGCCAAACTCCATGCTATTGCCAGTGTATCACACTAACTCTTTGAGATCATCTTACCTAGCCTCTTCATTTCCTAGATGAAGAAACTGAGGCACAGAGATAGGAAGTGTCTTCTCTTACTTGACTCTTCATCTCATCTCCTTCAGGAGTTTACTTCCTTCATCCTTCATCTCTTTTTCTCCTCTTCAATCTCTAGCTGCTGACTCCTTCTTTGCTACCTGTAGATCTCCAACCTTTAAAAAAATCCTTCACTTGGTCCTGCCACTCTCTCAAGAAATCATTCAATATTTCTTCTACTTTTCACAGTCAAACTCCTCAAAAGGGTTGCTTACGTTACTTGTCTAATTCCCTCCCTTCCATGCTTAAAAATTCCTCACAATCTGGCTTTGGATCCCACCACTCAACTGTGACTGATCTCTTCAAGCTTGCTAATGATCTCCTAACTGGTCAGTTCAATGACCTTTTCTCAGGCTTCATTAGACTTGACCTTTCTGTAGTTTTTAGCTATTGACTTCTCCATCCTCCTAGACTTTCCATCCCTTTTGTACTGTCTATTATCTTTTCTATGGTTTTCCTTTCCTGTTTGACTATTCCTTTGCTGGATCATCATTCTTTTTTTTTGCCCACTAAGTGTCATTTGTCCAAAGCTTTGCCTTGGACTCTCTTCTCCCTCTACCTTGGTGATCTCATCAGCTTCTGTGGGTTCAGTTCTCATCTTAATACTGATGACTCCCAGTTTGACATCCAGTTCTATCTTTCTCAGTCGCAGTTTCATATCATTAATTTCTTGCTGAAATTCATCATCATCTCTACATAGATAGACATTTCAAACTCAACGTATCTCCAACAGAACTCAATATTTCATTATCTTGCTCCTAAAAGCCACCCTGCCTCCAAACTTCCCTGTTTTTATTGAAATAAAGCCTTACAGTCACCAATGTGCACAACTTTGAAGTCATTTATGACTCTTCCCTATATCTGTCATCTGCTGCTGTCTAGATATGTTTCCTTCTCCATTAGAATACAGTAAGTCATTCAGCTGAATCTTCCTGACTCCATGTCCAGCACTCTGTCCACTGTGCCACCTAGCTTCCCAAACTATCCCCTTACTTTACATAGAGATGAAGTTCACTTATCCAATCTGGCTATCTAGACCACCATTTGAAATGTCTCTCATCTTTCATTTCCTGGAATGTCATACAAGTCTTTGGATTTCAGTTGACAAAATCTGAAACATTCTCTCCTGTAGAGAGAAATTGTGGTGCAGATGAAGAGCTGGCCATGAAGCCAGGAAGAACAGAGTTCAAGTCTTACCTCTGACAATTGCTGCCTGTGTGGCTCTGGGCAAGTCATTTCACTTCCACAAACTCTAGGCAATTCTGTAAGACTGTAAGTTGAAGAGAAGGAGCTGACCTGCAATGGTAGAGGGAGTGCCTCACCCTGGGAGTTTCCCATACTCATATAATCACAGGCTCATCCTCTATCCTTTATCTCTCTTGCCACATCTTTCCCCAGTTTCTGGCCTGTGTAGATGAGAATGGAATAACCTGTTGTGTCTTAAGGAGTCCCTGCTCTAGATGGCACTGCCTTTCTCCTGGTATTCCCCAAACTTCTTGGCTTCAAAGACCAAAAGCTGCCCATGGTCTCTCTCATGGGGTGCCCTGAGAGAGAAGCTATGCTGGGTACCCTTGGCTCTGGCCATTGAGGTAGGAAACTCAGACTTGCTCAGGTTCTGGGACCACTCAGTTTCTCACCTCCATTTCCAGGACTTGGGGGTTGGTAATAGTTTGGTAAAACCAGTTCACACACAAGAGGAGTAACCATGAGGGAAAGTGGTGATGGACAACCTGCACCCAAATGAGCAATGACCCTGGACAACAGGGAGAATATCTGCACATTGTTCTCCTTGTTTCCTCTCTCCATCTCCATCTTCCCCTTAATCCTCATGGCCTAACATTCCAGATTCAATGTTCCATTCCTATGTTTATTGAACAGTGCTAGGCACTAAGGGAAATGTCATTGGAATAAAATGATGTCTGTCCTCAGGGGGCTCACATTCTAATAAAGGGTTAAAACATCCCCCCCAACACACATACCAGTGATTCCATTGGTATGGAAAACTTCTTTCATCCATGTAGATTATCACCTGGTTCATAATTTGAAGTCATGAGGTACTGAGGGTGATGTCTCTCTGCGACATAGAGACTTCCCCAGGTCATGCAAATGTTATGTAGTAGTGGAGTTGATAAGGCACTAGAATTGGAATCAGGAAGGACTGGGTTCAAATCCCACTTCAAACACTTCTTAGCTGTGTAACCCTAGGAAAGTCACTTAAAACTTTTTGTACTTCAGCCTCCTCAACTGGAAAATGGACTTGATGGCTTCTAAATTATCTTCTAGCTCTTCAGCTATGATCCTATATATTGGTGGCAGAAATTGGCCCCAGGCTTTTCTGAAACCAAGATTGGCCCTCAGTTTTCTCTGCCATGCCCCTTCTCCTGTACAAATATGATAATACAGTATGAATTTTTTGAGAGATTTAAAACAAAGTGCTAAGTGAGACTTCAGAGGAAAGGTTATTCTCAAGCAAGGGATCTTGGGGAAGGCTTCCAGGACTACATTGAGCTTCACATTGCTTGAAAGGAAGAGTAGGAAATCACTGGGTAGAGAAATGGAGGGAAGGCATCCTAGATGTGGGAAATTGTGGTAGCAGAGGCCCAGGGATGGGAAAGGCCAGGGCATATACCAAGGGATGGCTAGATACCCCTTGGCTTTGACAGAGGGTAGATTGGATGGCTAGAATGTCAAAAACTCTAGGTTCCAGTCCTTGGTCTTAGAGTAAGCTTTGAGAAGCAGTGTGAACTATTCAGGAAAGAATGCTGTATTTGGAGTAAGAATAAGCAGGTTAAAAACCCAATACTCACTTTGCAACTCATCCTACCCATGGCAATTCTTGAAGATCATTGAGGGGCCCCACACCATTGAAACCGTGGCAATGTACCCAAGTCATATCTCTTTAGTAGAATATAAATTCCTTGAGGGCAGGGGTTGTTTCATTTTCATCTTGGTACCCCTAGCACCTAGGACCAGCTAGGTGTGAAGGGTGCTGTCCTTGCAGTTATGAGGAACTGGGTTCAAATCCAGCCATAGATATTTACTAGTTGTGTGACTCTGAGCGAGTCGCTTCACCCTGTTTGCCTCAGTTTCCTCAACTGCAAAATGAACTGGAGTAGGAAATGGCAAATAACTCTAGTATCTTTGTCAAGAAAACTTCAAGGTGTAGCTAGGTGGCACAATGGATAGAACACCGGCCCTGAAGTCAGGAGGACCTGAGTTCAAATGCGACCTCAGACCAAACACTTGACACTTACTAGCTGTATGACCCTGGGCAAGTCACTTAACCCCAATGTCTAAAAAAAAAAAAAGAAAGAAAAGAAAACCTCAAATGGGGTCATGAAGAGTCAGACATGACTGAATAACAATGACCCCTAGCACTTGGCACATAGTAGATGCTTAATTAATATTTGTTGGATTGAATATACATACATACATATCCAGAAGTATATATTTAGTATATACATATACGTATATACATATACACATATATATACTCAGGAATCATGTTCCAGGGAAGCCCAT
Source organism: Vombatus ursinus (assembly GCF_900497805.2). Lineage (NCBI taxonomy): Eukaryota > Metazoa > Chordata > Mammalia > Diprotodontia > Vombatidae > Vombatus > Vombatus ursinus. Next base: position 6,363,006 of record NW_020954662.1, on the reverse strand, counting down.
TAGGTGTGCAGATAAATAAACCTATCTCATCCCACACTAGATGACTCTATTGTTCCCAAGCCTTCTAACATTAATGTTCCTAGAGGCCTCACCGGAACATCTGGATTCCTCCTGAGCTAGAGTGGCAATTCGCCTTAAGAGAGGTAGCTAGGTGATGCAGTGCATAGAGCTCTGGGCCTGGAGTCAAGAAGTCCTGAGTTCAAACCTGGACTCAGTCACTTACTAACTCTGTGACCCTGGGCAAGTCAATTACCTTTGTTCCTCTCAGTTCCCTCAGCTGTAAAATGGGGATAACAATAGTACTCTACCTCCCAGAGTTGTGAGGATCAAATGAGATAATTATTATAAAGCACTTAGTACAGCACCTGGCATATAGTAGGTACTTAATAAATGCTTATTGGCTGATGGAATGACTCTATCAGTGAGACCTATTATTATTAACTATTATTAGATTAATAAATACAAATTGGATTTTTGAAATTCTGAATGTGCGGAATGGCATAATGAACAACTGGGGTCATTTAGGAAATTTGGTATCACTGTGCCTGCTCATTCATTCCAAAGCCCCTAAGGAAAATGGCAGCCTCTTTTCCAAACTCTGGGCTCTCCAATCCAAGTCCCCTTTTAGCCTATAAGGAGACCTCCTGAAGGCAGAGCAAAACCGTGATACTTGGTTTAAGGAGGCAGATGACCTCTTACCTGAATATTAGACAGAGTCATATATTGGCAAGGATACTAGTTGAACTCAGAAGACCTGGATTCTAATCCAAGCTATGCCATTTACTACCTGTGTGACCCCAGGCAAGTCACTCCTCCTTTTCTGGGTCTCTGTTTCCTCATCTGTAAAATGGAACATGTAGACTAGGTGATCTCTAAAGTCCTTCACGACTGCAAAATCCTGTGATCCTGAAATACAAAAGGGCAAACGGAAGAGATCCCATACACAAAAGATCCAAATCATTAAACCATACGCAGGTCACTTCTAAAGTCAGAGAAGATTTCTTCACATTCTTGATGGATTTCTTATGGGCCAGGCACTGGCAAGGCACTAGCATCCACAAAAATGAAGCAGTCCTGCCCTCAAAGAGCTTCCATTCTACTGGTGGAAACAACACATATACCATCTTCTGGCATAATGGGAATGACTTTAAGATGCAGAATGAGATGGACTTGATTACCCCCATGAAGTGTGACTTAAGGTAGGGGAAGGACAGCACAAAAAGATTGTCGAGGGCCTTGAAAGGCAGGCTAAGAGATCCCAGATCCAGGATGGGGCATGTGTGGGATTCTAGGCTATGAGTAAAGCCAGTTGATATTGGGAGGGCCTAGGCACTCGCATATTTCTTTGGCTCAGCTTCCAGCTACTGGACAGGGGTGATTAATGGAATATATTGGGAGAGAGGGTGTCATCAATAAGGAACCAACTCACCAGGAGCAGAAAAGAATGGCAAAGGGTACAGTGGATGCCCAGAGTCTGCCCCATGGCATTCCTAATTTTGCCTTGGGGTCATAAGGCTTAAAGTTAAAAGAGGCCTTAGTCCCAATCCTTCCTTGTTACATTTGAGAAAACTGAGGCCTAGCAAAGGGAAATGACTTACCCAAGGTCACATTAGGAGTTAATGACAAAGGTAGGGCTCACCACCAGGTTTTGACTCTCAATCCAACATTCACAACAATCCGCTGTGGCATATTGCTAGCCATCAATGGGATTTACCAATTAAATGGCTGTTTGGGGCTTTTAAAACCACTAATCAGATCTGCCAAAACCCTTAACAAGAGCCTTTTTATTTCCTTCCCAGTTTTTTTTTCCTTGAGCGTGTTTAAAGGTTCATTAGAGATCTGCAAAGGACGGGGAGGCACTTCTCCAGCCGCACATACTTCTCCCGCTCAGTAATTAAGTATGCGGCTCCCCCCTTTTTTCCCCCTCCCCATTAGCTTTCATTCCTACCCCATTGGCAGCTGAGAATGTGGACTGGAGTTCAGAAGAATCTTGTTAGCACGTCTGCCTTGCAAGGAATCACTCATTAATGGGGGATGCTGGGAGTTGGTAATTTGGTAACTCAAATGCTGTTATTGTCAGCCAACAGCTTTCTCCAGCTCTCAACTCTGCTCCCGCTCCTTGGCTCATGTACTCTACTGAGCTTCTCTGGAAAGCAATCAAGGAAGAGTTCCCCCGGGGAGGCCTGGTCATGTGTGTTCACTCAAGGAATAAGTGGCATTCAGGAAATTGCAACTCAATTTGCACAAGTCCCACCCTCCATCTCTTTCCTTAAACTCAACTTGGGTCACACATAGATCCACAGTCCTCAGTCTTCCCTAGTCCCACAAGGGCAGGTAAGAAGGTGAACACCTTATATTTGTATGCATGTTTCTCAGATGTGTTTTTATAAACTTAAAATCACTGAATCAGCACTGGAGGAGAAAGGGACCTTAGAAAACAGAATAGAACATAGAATATTGGAACATGGAATACAGAATGTTGGAACTGGGAACAATCTTAGAGCATAAAATGTCACAGTAGGACATTGAAAATGTAGTATCAGAATAGGGAAAGATTTAGAACATAGAATGTTGGAGTTGAAAGGGCCCTTGGAACATAGAATAAAAAATGAGAGGAACTTTAGAATATAGGATATCAGAACTGGAAGGCGATTTAGAACAGGGAATGTCATAACTGGAAAGAACTTTAGAATATAAAATTTCATTTAGAAAGGATTTTAGAACAGAATATCAAAGCTAGAAGGCACATAGAAGATCTCTTAAAATATAGACTGTCAGAGATTTAACAGCTCTTATTACACACAGAATGTCAGAGCTGGGAGAGGCCTTAGAACACAGAATACCAAAGCTGAGAGGAGTCTTAGAATGTAAAATGTCAGAGAGGGAAGGATCTGAGCATCAGCATCGGGGAAAAGATGTAGACTTAGAACTAAAGAATGTCATTTAACCTCTGATCCTCAGTTCCCTCATTGGGGTTATTGGAAGGAACACATATTGTGAACTTTAAAGCACTAAATAATCATGAAATAGTACTGTTATCCAGTGAAACTCCATTGTTTTATGGATAACAAAATTAGGCTCAGAAAAAAAAATGACTTGTCTAAAATGACACAAGTGGAAAACACTGCATTCCCCTTGACTGTAGTCTTTGATTCTCTGAAAGATCCACCACCACCTTCAGAAGTAAACTGGGAGCTGTCTGGGGTACTGAGCACTCCACATTCCAGAGGTTGAGAGCTCCACATGTTTCACATAATCTGGAAACAATTATAACCTACTTGCCCATCCCCCCCCCCCAGTAAAGGCATCAGAATCTAGTCCCACTCACCCAGAATTGGCACATAATGATGACTAGCATTTACCTAAATTTCGAAGTTTTTGCAAAATGCTTTACAAATGTAATTTCATTTGATCCTCAGAACAACCCTGTAAAGTAGATGCTATGATTATCCCCATTTTACATATGAAGAAACTGAGTCTGAGAGAGGTTAAATGATTTGCCCAAAGTCAAGTATCTAGGGAGAGCTTGAAGCAGATTTGAATTCAGGTCTTCCTGACTTCAACTTCAATGATTTATCCATTGGACTACTCAGCTACTAAAATTTGTTGCTGAATAAATCTGGCTTCACCTCAACCCAGCTTAAAAAAAAAGACACATTACTTTTAGATGTCACTCAACTCTTTAATGAATCTCTCCCTTACATCTTTGGACCAAAATGGGAAGAGGTCAACACGACACATGGAGAATACACAACCTCAGAAATCCTCAGGGGAAGAGCCAGTCATTAAACAGAGAATGGGGAAGCTAAATCTCTGATATTAAAGATTCCTCAAACTAATACAGGAAGGGACAAAGACATTCAAAGAGAAATAGTGACAGAGATACACATAGAAAAAAAGAATTAAGAGAAGAATAAGGGAGAGAGGGTAGAGAGTGAAGAGACAGACTCATTGAAACACAGAGATAGGAGACCGACAGACACACAGTTGATGAAGGCAGACTGATGGGGAAATATATTTAGAAAGAAAAAATAAATAGAACTAGAGATACATAGAGAAGAGACAATAAGAGAAAGACAGGACTAGAGACAAAGATATGAGAGAGATTTACCCAGAGAAGAGACAGAGTAAATGAGACCAACAGAGAAACATGAGAAGAAACTGAAACAGAGATGGAGAGAGATTGAGAGAGAAAAAAGAAAACACCAATTCCCTGGGAAACATTTTTGAAAATAACATTTCAGTGTACAATGAGCATTTTTGAGTCTCCTGCTGGCAGTGGGTGAGCTGGTAAGCGACCTCATTTCTGACACTGGCATGATGCCCGTGTGCTGCCAGGCAAGTGGAAATCAGTGACAACTTGGGTGTTTTTTCCCTGAGCAGACAACGTCTGCTGGGTGATCTGAGAAAGCTATTTCTTCCAAATGCAGAAGTAAGCACCAATGCCTGATCAGTCCTGCTGGGAACCTGCCAGGAAAAGTCATTCCCCAGGGCAATTTCATTTTCGATCAGCTGCCCTGGCCCAGAGAACTCCAGGAATCCAGACTTCTCATTTTCTGAAGGCTGAATGGGAATGGGGATATAGGTTAGGAGGAGAGTGAGAAAAGGCAAAGATGAATACCTAATAACAGAATGTCATCATTGAAGAGACCACGGAAACCACTTAGTCCAACTCATATCTGAACAACCATTGCCTCTGTAATAGCAGTTCTCAAAAGTTTTTGGTCTCAGGACCCCTTTACGCTCTTAAAATTATTTGGATGAAAATAATTTTATTAATAATAATGTAATAATAACAAAATAATTTTTTAAAAAATTGAGAACCACAAAAGTTTTTGTTTATGTGGGATTATATCTATCTATCTATATATATATGCAAAAGCTTTTTTGCAGTTCTCAATTTTTCTCAATATATTTATATTCTCAATGTATTTTTATTTATATAAATAAATACAATAAAATAATATATAAATAAATTTGTATAAATAAAATTCTCAATATTTTTATATTTATCACATACGAAATAAAAACATTTTTGTAATATTATGAAAATAGTTTTGACCTCAAGGACCCCCTGAGAATGTCTTTGGGACCTCTAGGGGTACCTAGACCACACTTTCTTTTGGCTTTTTGGTGAGGCAATTGGAGTTAAGTGACTTGCCCAGGGTCACACAGCTAGTAAGTGTCAAGTTTCTGAGACCTGTGTGTCTGATTTGAACTCAGGTCTTCCTGACTCCAAAACTGGAGCACTATCTGCTGTGCCACTTAGCTACCCCTTGGACCACACTTTAAGAACCACTGCTTTACAACATACTAAAACAAATAGATTTCACTTGAAGTCAGCCAGTGATGAGGAGCTCACTACCTCTGAATGAGGCCCATTCCACTTTTGGGTACATCTAATTGTTGGAAATGTTTCTTTTCATCTCCTTACATCGAGCCCAAATCAATACCTTCCTCCCCACCTCTACCAATTTACTTATCCTAATTTTGTCCTCCAGGACCAAGTGGTATTATTCAGTTGTTTTCAGTCATGTCTGACTCTCTGTGACCCCATTTGGGGTTTTCTTGGCAGAGATACTGGAGCGGTTTGCCATTTCCTTCTCCAGCTCATTTTACAGATGAGGAAACTGAGATAAACAGGGTTTATTGACTTGCCCAGGGTCACACAGTAAATGTCTGAGGCCATATTTGAACTTATGAAGATGAGTCTTCCTGATTCCAAGCCCAGTGCTCTGTGCCCTATGGTGCCACCTACCTGCCCTTAGGGCCACATAGCCCAAGCTTAATCATTCTTCCCCATAATAGCCCTTCAATCACTTGGGAAAAAAAAGGCATCATGTCCTTCCTACACCCCTTTCCCCAAGTCTACTCTTCTTCAGGCTAAACATTCCCAGTTCCTTCAACCAATCTTCATGTGGCATGGTCTCAAGCTCCTCACCACCCAGGCTACGCTGTTCTGGGTGTTCTCCAGTTTATCAATATCCTTCTTAAAACATGACTGTCAGTATTAGACAGAGTACTCCAGAAGTGTTATGAGTAGAGCAGAAGGCTCCTTCAGAATACCAGGCCTAGGGTGATGCAAGCTAAGATGGCATTTGCTCTTTCACCTACCATGTCACAGTGTTGGCTCATATTGAGCTCACAGTTCATGAAAACCTTTAGTGTTTTTTTTCCATGTGCATAAACTAGTATCTACCCATGGACCCTTTTGGCAGTCTAGTGAAGACTATGGAGTCCTCCGAATACCATTTTTAATTAATAGGACGTGCTAAATGTCAATTAGAAAGTAATGAGAATTAAAATGGATTTTCCATTCATTGTTCATGGACTCCTTGAAATCTATACATAGTCCTTTTGTTGGTCTGTAGACATTAGATAGAGAATCCCTGCTCTAGCTTATTGAGATCCTTTTGGTTCCTAATTACACCATCCAATATGTTAGTTATCCCTCCTTCCCACCATTTTTTCTTCCATTAATTTAAGAAGCATGTCATTTATGCTTTCATTCAAATAATTGAATATAATGTTGACCAGCATACAGTCAAGGTCAGATCCCTGAGGTTCTCCACTAAAGACTTCTTTCCTGGTTAATGTCATATATACATCAATGACTATTCTTTGGGTCCAGTCAGTCAATCCAGGTGGGAATACTTCTAATTCCATATCCTAAGATCTTTGTACAATGATGCCTTCCCTTTGCGATTACCTCCAATTTAGCCTGTATATATCTTGCCTGTACACAGTTATTTGTAAATTGTTTCCCTCACCAATTAGTCTGTAAGCTTCTTAAGAACAGGGACTACTTTTTACCTTTCTTTGTATTCTCATCTCTTAGCATAGTTGGCCCATAATAGGTGCTTAATAAATACTAGTTGACTGACTAACTGATAGCATTGAGACATGGTCCAATGCCTTGTTAAAATCCAGGTCTATCTTCTGGAAGCATCCACACCACCACTTCCCTCCCTTTTTTTAGGCAATCAGGATGAAGTGACTTAATCCCAGGTTCACACAGCTAGTAAGTGTCTGAGGCTGGATTTGAACTCAAGTCCTCAATTCTAAGGCTGGTGCTCTATCCACTGTGCCACCTAGCAGCCCCTAATGCACTCTCCCTTTTTACCTTTAAACCCACTTCAAATTCCCTTCAAGGTTCTGCACTGTGAATGCTGTCCTTCACTCCTGAAAATGCTGCCCAAAGCCCATTGGTAGCATGAAGCTTGCTCTGAGGTATTTCCAAGACAGTGAGGATATGGAACAATGCATCATCTGAACTCTCTTACCCCATATCTTATTTTTATCTTGGGTCCATAGTGGTGAGATTGATGGCAGGGAGCAGGGTCAATGGCTAGCTGTGGGAAAGAATGAAGTTAGCAGATCTATCGGAGGTTCAAATCCATGACCAGTTAACACTATGCTAGAATCACTTAGCAACCAATTCAGACATTGCAAAAACACCAGAATGGAAAAAAGTTGTCATATGTGTCAAGGATGTTGACTGCATGATAACTACTATCAAGGTGTCCAAATTAAAATGCTTGGTTTTCGACTCCTTGTGATCCCATGGCCATGAAATGAAAGGATCCCAGCCTTAGCTAAAAATTGAACCAATGCAACGAATATTTCCAAACTTACCTACCTCCAAAAGGAATATATAGGAAACAAAATTATTGGTTTCTTTAGGTTCAGAAACTGCTAGATTGGAAGGGGCATTAGAATGAAGAAAGTTAGAGCACAGATTTCCAGAGCTAGAAGGGACTTCAGAATATAGAATGATAGAGCTGGAAGAAATTTTAGAACCTGGAATGTCACAGCTTAGAGAGTCCCTGGAACAAAATCGTAGCTGACATTTACATAGTACTTTAAAGTTTACAGAGTGTTTTGCCTTCATGATCTCATTAAAACCTCACATCAACCTTGTGGAGGAGATGCTATTATTCTGGTTTTACAGATGAGGAAAATGAGGCTCAGGGAGATAAAGTGACTTGCCTAGGGTTACTTGACCAGATAGTATAAGAAGAAGTTTGAACTTAATTCTTTTTTAATTTTGGTCTAGCAATACTAGTCATTACACCACATTGACTCTCTTGAATGTTAGAACAGGGAAGGAAGAACCTTAGAATATAAAGCACAGATCCTAGAATATAGAATGTCATAACTGGAAGGGATATTTGAAGCTAGAATATGAGAGATAGAAGGGATCTTGGAACATGGAATGTCAGAGCTAGGAGGGACCTTAGAACATAGAATTAAGAATTGCAAGAATATTTAGAACATAGGGCACCATAAAGATAGAACACAGAATTGAAAGCATCGAGGGAGAAGAGATAAAAGAAAAGTGAACTGCACAAAATAATGAGAGGGTAGTGAACTCAAGATTGGGTAAGGATGAAAAAAGCATTCACTTCCCATATAATATAAATGACAGGCAATAATAATAACATTGACTTCAGTGTAATGAGAAAGACAACAGCAACAGAATTACCTTCATAATAGGTTTTTGGGTATTGGGGGGTCATTTGTTTGTTGAGTGAAGAGCTGAAGGCTGTACTCTCATTTACTTCACTCTCTCCCTCCCTCCTCCTTCGTGCCCTCTCTCTTCCTCCCTTCCTCATTCTTTCTTTCTTTCTTTCTTTCTTTCTTTCTTTCTTTCTTTCTTTC
>NW_020954662.1:6310868-6354335 GCF_900497805.2 Vombatus ursinus | reverse complement strand
CTTTCTTTCTTTCTTTCTTTCTTTCTTTCTTTCTTTCTTTCTTTCTTGCCCTCTCTCCCTCTTCCTTCCTCTCCCCTTCTCCCTCTCCTCTCATCTTTCTCCCACCTCCTCTTCCTTCCCCTCAGCTATTTCTGTCCATTTGTCTATGTCTCTGACTTTTCTATGTCTCTTGCTTTTTATATCTCTTCATTTTTCTCCCAGTATTTTGTTTTGTCTCTACATTTTTGTCTCTGTTTATCTGCTTCTGTCTTTGTGTCTATCTTTATCTTTTTCTGCCAGCATCTGTCTTTTGTAGTCCCTGTCCCTCTGTCTTTCTCTGGACAAGAGTCATCTTGAAGGGGACAAGGGACATAGAGGGTCAATCATCAGAGGACACAAATTCAGGTGGACAAGAATGCAAATACTATTTGGTATCTCAAGATAGGTCTGTCTCACCTTGCTACTGGGTCTAACCTGAAGAATTGTGGCACAGGGCACATGATGAAGCAAAGCTAAGGGTTTGCCAGATACTCACAGACTCTTAAACATCATTTCATTGACAAACTGGCAGAAGATTTCTGAGGCAGGAAATGCTGCCCTGAGGGATGGATGTGCTTCCCTGGGTCTGGCTGTTGAAGAAGCAAGAGTTTCTTGTAAGCATTTGGTCAATCCAGGCAGCTTATTGGATCTGAAGACACTATGTCCTGGGCTCCATTGAGATGGGTTGATAAGGAGGCACCATCTTTGAGAATGCCCACCCCACAGACCCAGCACAGAGACATAGTAGATAGAGGTGGCAAAGCCAGGAAGACCTGAGCTCAAGTCTTATTTCTGACATAGAGTAGCTATATGATCCTGGGAATATCACCTAACATCTCAGTACTTTAGGTGAATCTCTAATTTACAGAAGTTTCAATTTGCATTGTTGGAAGAATGAAGGAAGGAAACAAGCATTTATTAAGCACCCACTATTTACCAGGCACTATGCTAAGTACTTTACAAATATTATCTGACTTGATCCTCACAATAACCATGGTGCTATTGTTATTTCCATTTTACAGATGAAAAAAGAGAAGAAGACAAAGGCTAAGTGACTTGTCCAGAATCATGCAGCCAATAATAATCTAAGGCCATATTTGAACTTAGGTCTTTTTGACTCTAGTCTCATGGCTCTATCCATTGTGCCACCAGCTTTCTTGCCTTGAAATGTCCTAAACCAGGGGTGGAGAACCTGCAGCCTCAAGGCCAGAAGTTTTGACTGAATTCAAAAAGGATTTGTTCTGTGAATTTGGGATTCAGTCAAAGGACTGCACTTGAGGACCTAGAGGGTCACATGTGGCCTCAAGGCTGTAGGTTTCCCACTCCTGCAAACCAAAGAAATCACAGTCCTTTCTCTCTCCAATCTCATAGAATCACCAACATTAACAAGTATTCCTGGGTCTGAGATGTGTTTATAGGACAAAGTACAGACATGAGTTTACATTATAGAATATTCTTTCCTTAAAGACTTTCAGAGATTGTCATAATATAGGGCTGATAAGGACATCTCAGTCATTTAGGTGTGAAGGAGGAAATCCATGAGCTGCAAAACAGGTTAGACTAGGTCAGAGTTATAACTTGGAATCCTTTACCTTAGGGGATAAAAACAATTGCTTGGGAAATGGGGAATAGGGGTTGGAGCTAGAGACCAGTGTGCCACAGAACAGTCTATCCATTGGTATTGTTGCATTGATAGGGCTGGCTCATCTCCCAGAGAATACAACCTGTGCCTCTTTAGGCTTGGGGGAAATTGGGACCCAGGAAATTTCTTGAGCTGCAAAATAAGAATAACAAACTTATGCTACTCGTTGAATAGGGTTGATGTAAGCAAAAGCTCTAGGGCACCTCTGACCCATGTGGGTTGTATAGCCTGACCTCTTAGCTCCCCCAGGAAGTTACAGAGCAAGTGCTGACCTGCTTTGGTGAAGGGATTTTCCTCCCCTGGAGTTACCTTTGCCAGTGACATCACGAGTGCAGTCAAACCAGGCTCTTAGAAGTAAAAGGTAACAGTATGTAAACTGTTTGCTTAGAAAAACTGCCTTAAACCCATTTGCTCCCCCAAGCCTGAGAGTGAGATTCTATACTGGTGAGGCATCTCAGTGCCCAGACACAGATAGAGACTTTGTAACCTTCAGCGTGGTTTATTGGAAAGAGCATTGCAATGACAGTAAGAAGAGCCAGGTTCTAGTCTTTGCTCTGCTGATTACCAGCTGTGTGATCTTGGATGCTTAACTCACCTCTTGGAGCGTCTGTTTCCTTATTTGGGAGGTAATGGATTGGAGATTTGCTTGGAGGTTCCTTCCAATTCTAAATTGATGATCCTCTGAGCCCCCTACAGGCATTTGCTCTCAAGATCCGTTGGAATCAGGAAGGTCTCCCTTAAACTTGACCTGCACTCCTCTTATTCTGATACCACATCTGTAGCCTTGGATAGGTCATTTCCTCTCTTTGAGCTTCAGTTTCTTCACCTGTAAAATAGGCACACCAATCCTTGTGCCAACTAACAGCACAGGCTCAGTGTGAGCTAAGAAGGTTTTTGCAAACCTTAAAGCTCTCTCAAGATGTGAGCAGAGGGAGCCCAACAGTGGACCGTGTCAATAGATTGTAGAATTCTTCTTCCTAACAACTCTTCTCCTCCTTCATGCTCTCCTCTACAACACAACTCTTTCAACCTTTCTTCATGAAAAGGACCATTTCCCAGACCTTTAATCATCCAAGTTGCCATTGCCTGGATTTTCTCCAATTTTCACCTTTCTTTGTATGTCTGCATAGATCCTGCTCCTGGTTAAGCTTCTCCCTCCCTCCCCCCAGTATATTTTATGCTAAAAGTCATCCTAATAGCACTTACAGCTTTAAAATGTAATTCATGTGTGAAAAGACAAAGCCATTAAAAATCACAGAAGCTTATAGTTGGAAAGAAACTTAGAGATTATCTAGCCCAACTCCTTATTATACAGAGGTGAAACTGGGACCTATTATTGGGGGGCGGGGGGAAATGACCTACCCAAGGTCATGCAGTGAGTTGACAGCATGAATGGGACTTGAAACCAAGTCTGACTGCTGGGTCTATGCTCTTGAATACTCCAGGTCACTTCCCTTGAAGCATCTGCTCATGGAACTTCTCTGCTGAAAAATCTTCAGGGATTCTCTATTGCCTACTGAGTGAAATTCAAACTTTTTTTGCTTGGCATTTAAGCCCCTCCACAATATGGTATTATTCCATCTTTATTTTATATTTCTTTCATCCACATACTCTGTACACATTATCATGTCAGGCAGTTGACTGTCTCCAGATGCATCACAAGCTATACTTCCTATCCTCATGTTGTTTCCTATTCTTGGAGTGCCTTTTCTCCCCACCTTCATCCATTAAAATAGTTTTTTTCTTTCAATTGGGACCCATAATCTCATTGGTATGGGGCAGAAATATCAAAGACATGGCCTGCAACACTTCCAAGTGCTGCCTGAACCAGATTAAAATGTAATTGGGAAATATTTAACAAAATGAATAAAGATACAGAATGCAGATAATGCCATTATGTGGTCTTCTAAGTCAATGTGTGGTCCATAAGGATCGTTGTATACAATTTAGTTGTCCTATTTCCAATTAAGTTTAATGCCCCTGTAGGAAGTTCCCTGTGACTATATTCTCTGCTAGTACACCCCCACCTACCCCTAGCCTCACACCACCATTCTGTGGAAAAAAGAAACAGAAAGTTTTCCCCTTTCATGCCCCCCACCATGTGAAGGAAATAGAAGCATATAAAAATAGAAATATGCCTGTCTGGAGTGACAGTGCTAAACCAAGGGAACTGGAACAAAGGGCTAGGGTGCATGGTGGGGGGAGTTAAAGAGTTGCCACTAAACCTGAAAGAAAGAGGCCTGGCATCCAGGTGGGGCCAATTCTATCCCCGCAAAAGTCACTTGGGATAGGAGCTGAGGGTGATGTAAATGAGCCCCCCAGCACGAGAGGAGGCTAAGACAGCTTTGAGGTATAGCCTTTAAGGTATTCACCACCCAAGAGGAAGGAGTCAGAAAGTGAGAAATAAAAGGAATATAAGGGGGAAAGACTGAAATTACCAGAGATCTCATGAGGAAGAAAACTCAGTTAAAAACCTTGAGCTCAAGCAGATAAATCAACAGTGGACATATTAATAGGGAAGATATTAATAACAGAAGGGAAGATGGCCTCCTAAACTACTCAATAAGTATGATGCCTCTGAAGAGGCAGAGGACCCCATATTTCCAAAAGAGCAAGAAACCACAGCAAGACATTCACGAATAGTTCAGTAAAGAAATAAGATTCATGAAAGTAAAATTTATAGGCCGCACAGCAGAAATAATTCGCAGAATAGAAAAAGAAACTTGCATCCATGGTAAAATGTTTCTTCAATGAAATGAAAGAGGGAATGGATGTTTGGTAATACAAATTCACAGAAATGAAGGACTATCTGGAAGAAGAGAAGCAAGAAGTAATAATGTTAAAAGGACATATGATCTCTACACAAACAAAACCTATTGATCTGGAAGACTGGATGCATAGAGACAACTTAAGGATCACAAGTCCCTCGGAAGAGAAAAATAAGTGTCCCTCCCCTCCAAAAAACTCTGAATACTACAATGCAAGAACTAATATAAGAACTTCTGAATACATGGGAAAATGCCAATAGAAAGAATCAACAAATTATCTCCAGGAAAAAAAAAAACCCTGTGCTACAAACTTCACCATACAGTTATTACATCTGACACTATTGCCCCTCCTTGAGTCCCTACCAGTCTTTCAAGCCTACTTCAAATGCCACTTTCTCCAAGAAGGCTTTCCTGATCCTGCACGTATGTAATTACCATCATCCTCAGGTTACTTAATCCCACTCACTTTCCTCACCTATAAAACTGGGGCTTAAACTTTGGACTAGGCAGCCTCTGAGGTTCCTTCCATATCTAAATTTGTCAATCAAGAACAAGCATTTATTAAATGCTTACTATGTTCCAGGCACTAAACTAAGTTTTGAAGATACAAATATGAGTGGAAAAAAAAGAAATATAGTTGCTGCCCTCAGGGGCTTATATTCTAATGGGGGAATACAACATGTAAAGGGGAGCTGAAAAGCATAGGGGTGAGAGTTGTAGTTGGAGAGTCAAAAGCAAAGCCAAGAGAGTAATGAAAGATGGCTGGGCCACTCGTCAAAATGGAGTTTCCAAGAGGAATTCATCAGTAAAAGAAGACCTTGAGCAAAAGCATGTCTCAGGGTGAGAAGGCTGCAGGGTTGAAGGAATTTCTAGAGTGAAAAGGGGGCCAATACAGTGTGGCAAAATCCAGTGAGTCAAAAGCAGAGTCAGGAAAGAAATCTGGTATGTGGGGTCATTAAGGAATAGGAAGTAGCATCTGGAGCTGTTCTTTGAAAGTGGCAAGGGATTCTGTAAGGTGGCAGCAAGAAACGAGGAGTACACTGAGACATGGAGGACCACTTGGGCAAAGTCAAGAGATAAAATGTTGTCTGGAAGGAATAATTACCATAGCAGTTTGACTAAAATGGAATAGGATCACAGATTAAGAGTCAGAAGAGGAGATATTGGAGAAATGAAGGATGGCTGGCCTGGACCCTTCCTCAAAACAGAAGTTGTAGGAGGCATTCACCATTGGGAGAAGAGGGCTGTAGGAATGGAGGGAATGTCCAGGGTGAGAAGTCAAGAGAACCATGGTAGTGAAGAGCGTTAGAAGAAGAGCCAGAAGAAGAATGATCAGTGATCCTTCGGCCTCATATGATACATCGCTTATACTTTCCTGAAGCAATTACCGTGAAGTGTTGTAAATAACCCTTCTCTGGGTGGATGTCTCATCCTCCTTTTAGATTGTAAACTCCATGAGGGCAGGTATTTTCTCTCAGCTAGACTTTGCATGGTGCTTAATACATGCTTATAGAATGAATGTGGTTGAATGGGTTATTCTAGATGTGGCAAAGGATAAAGTGGGTTGGAATAAGTGGGTTGCCCATCTCTCTGATGCACCCTTTCACCTCATTTATACAGTCTAGGGTCAGTACTCTCTCCATTGCCCCAGCACTTCTACTAACTGATCTGAAAGCAACAGTGAGACAGTGACGTCAATTTCAGGCCTTCTAGATTTAACATTCGGCACCATTCCCAGCCTAATCTGGAAGTGATTCAGAGATGACACACAGGAGAAGAAAGAGGAATCATTTCCCCACCCCAGGGCCCCTTGTCTATTTCCAGTATTGAGTCTTGACAGGTGTTGTGGTTCTGAGTGGGGCTGGATGTGATGACAGGTGAGCTCCCTGTTTGCCAAGTTCCCAAAGCCATTTTAAAATGTAAGAGGGATAGCATCAAACTGGGGAGTCAGTACACATGAGTTCTAGTCCTGGCTTTTTTCGCTAACTTGCTGGGTGACGTTGGTCAAATTACGTCTCCTCTCCAGACCTCAGTTTCCCCATCTACAAAATAAGAGAATTGGACTACATGTCCTCTCAGGTGCCTTGCAGCTCTGACATTCTAAATTTTGAGGTCCCTTCTAGGTAGGACATTCTCTGTTTTAAGATCCAGTGCTGAAATTCAAAGTCCTAAGGTCCTTCCCAACTCTGAATTCTATGTTCTAAGGTCCGTCCAACCTCTGACACCTTATGTTTTAAAAATTCCTCAAACTCTGACATTTTATGATTCTAAATGAATACAAACCCAGAGACTCCTATGATTATGAGAAAGCAGACAGCATGCTCAATGGTCCTACAGTTCTATGGCTCTGTTCACTTACAGTCAGACTTTTCCTGATTACTAGATTCTTCTGTCTCATTACTGACCACTCCCCAACATAACACCATGGCCAGAGCTCCTGGGTGGGGAGTCATTTATAGAAAGAAGCAGGTAGATTTTTAAAACTTTTTAATATTGAGTTTTATTGATATCTTTTATTTTATAAAATAGTAATTTGTGAATATATCCCTCCCTCTTCTCCTTCCCAGGGAGCCGTCTCTTGCAGCAAGGAATGAAAAAAAGAGAAAAAAAAGGCAATTCACTCAAACCACCCAACCAACATATTAATGGAATAACAGGTATCTTTTTAACCCATAACTTTCCCATATTTTTTATGGTTTCTTCATAATTTTCACTCAATATTCTGCCATTGTCATTACAATATCAGTATAAAGTAACCATCATTGTAGTATGGTTCTATATGACCCTTAGGATGAAACAATAATACATTTGTAGACTATCAGAGTTGGAAGGCACCCAAAAACACAGAATGGTTAAAAACTGGAAGAGATTTTCAAAAGTAGAATGTCTGAGCTGTTAGGGACCTTAGACAGAGATCCTAATTTCCCTAACTGATTCCTGTACTATGTATGCAACGTTGCATTAAGACTAATCATCTATGTAATAATATTGTTTTACATACTAATAAAACATGAAAATTAACATTTTACTATTAGCTGGTAGATATAGAGTTCTTTCATTTTCACATTTTTTTGTAGGCTCTTGTGTTTCTTTATAATAGTAAATGTATACCAGTAGCTAGTTTTGTTATAAGTGGGCCAGCTCCTAGATACTCCAACATATATAGGCATGCATACCTCTACATGGAAATGTGTTTGTTCACACATGTATATGTACACATGTATACATCTTCACTGTGCATTTGCCAAGGTACAAATTGAGATATAGTCACGTATAAACAGCAGTTCTCAGCATATGCAATGGCCAAGCACACACACATCCCTGCAATCACATGGACACACTCATGGGCATGTGCACACACGTGCAACTGTCTGTATGTATAAGAAGCAGGCCAGTGTAACCATCTGTCAGTTCTCACAAGAGACATGCTTCTGAAAACAAAACACCTGTGTAAAGGAGACTGAGAAGAGAAATAAGATATAGGATCTTGTGCTTGCCTGTGGACCTACATGGGGAGTGGGGTATACAAGAGGCTTAATGTGTTTAGTTGTGCACAATGTTCATGAACACTATGCATGCGCCACTCACCAGCTCTCCAAGTCGGTGTTACTGCCCAGTGGGTACAGGCAACCACATCCCTGATTCTCTTAGGAAAATGGATTCTGGGGTCTGAGAATGAAGGTTTAGGGAAGTAAGTTAGTAACTATAATGATTATAATCTTAAGGAAGGAAGGAAGGACATTTAGTTCCAACTCCATCTCAATTCTCTTCACAAAACGTATAGTAAGTAGTCACAATTTCAGTGCTTGATGACATTTCTGTCAGGGAACTTATTTTCATTCCATTTCCAGATAATTCTCTTTATTAGGAAGTTTCATGAAGTATTGGATAGAGAGCTAATCTTAGAGCCAGGAAGACCTGAGTGTAAATCCTGCCCCTGCCAGATACAGGCCGCATGAACCTGGGCAAGTCACTTAATGTCTCAGTGCTCTCTATACTTCCCTAAGCTGATAAATTGTAAAGAAGGTACAGAGCTACAATGGGAGAAGGAGTTTCCTTATCCAGGAATTCCCTCTATAAGAATATAGGGAGATGTTAGTAAAGCTGAAATGTCTGACAGAAACACTGAACTGTCATGGAGAAAGCCTTCAGTGCAAAATAGACATTTCTTATTTTAGAAAAGTTCAGAGGCTTGGATAGTGTAATTGCATATGAAGAGGCCAACAAAGACAATGAATTTGCTTATGGGGCACAGGCCATGGCATTCCTGTCATTGTCCACCCCCATTCATCTGCTTATGATGCCAAGAGGAGTCAGGGAAATGTAATTAGCTAAATTGGGATTGATCACCCTAAGCCAAAGCAGAGTCCTTGTCTGAGGGAACTAACTCCGAGGTAGCATGGATTGGTGAAAAGGAGAAGTTACATGCCTCCCATTTCCTGCCAGGAGGTGGCAAACTTCATAGCCTCAGCTCTAAGGGACTCAGAAAACGAGAGGCTTCTGCCAATGCTATGCTTAGAACCACTGCTCTAGATGAAAGAGCACATGAATACATGAGGCAAAAAGAGCCCTGTAACACTCCAGATGGAGAGAACATAGTATCATCCAGCCAAGCCCATGACTGAATGCATCTAAAGATGTCAACTGCCCATCAACAAGTGAGCTCTGGGAATATAGTGGATCAATTCAGCCAGCAAATAGACAGCACTCTGAGAAGATCTCAGCAGCTGAACTGCCTGTCTGGACCAGCCTAACAGCAGCATTCATGCGTATTGAGGATAGCTCAGCAGCCAAACAACTTGCTTGACCCAATCCACCATATGGACCCGTCTAATTGAGTTGTTGTACCCCATGAGTAAATAATCCAGCTGAGCAGCAGAATGACTCATCTGTCACTGATACCACACCCCACAGTGAACTTTATGAGATCCCTCTGAAGAAAGAAAAGATATCAATGTCTTGCAATTGCCAGAATTGTGAGTTGCTTTGGTGACTCATGTTCCCTACACACAGGTCTCACTAACCTTGTACTTTAAGTCCATGCCTGACACCATTTCCCACCCCAGATTCTTTGTGTATCTGTGAGAAAACCCAGGTTTTGGGGAAAATACTTTTGAATAAATTAATTGAGTCTACTGGCTGATTGTTAAGAGCAGAATACTGGTGGGGGCTCATGAATTAGTATTAGGTTAGCCACTTTAGAATTATCTCTGGAACCTTGGGATTAGCAGCAGCTTCCTCTATGACTCTAAGGAAGAGATATATGTTCAATCTGCATTTTTCTTTGAGGTTTTGTTTTTAGATGTTTTTATATCATTGTATTCTTCTGATTATATGTCTTGAGATTCCCTGTCACCATAGTAGCTTTTTACAGTCAGGTTCTTTTTTGTGGTTGTTGTTGTTTGGTCATTTTACCAGCCATCTATTGGCTTTGAACTTTATGTTAGGGTTGGAGTTTGCTTATCTGGGCAGGAGGTGGTCACTTTTACAAGCTTCAGGTTTTTTCATCTTGTTGTTTTCACAGCTAGTTCTAGGAGTCTCTAAGTTTTCAGTGCTTCTAAGGTGGTGTGATCTGGGAAGAGGTGTGGTTACTACTCTCCTGATCTGCATTCTGGTCCTTACTCAGGAAAGAGCCTTGTTCCTTGGAAGTGCTAGTGGTCTTCTTTCCTTCCTGGAACTGTTACTAAGAACTAGGGCTCCTTCTCTCTCTCTATTCCAGAAATGTAACCAGGAAATGGGTTTTGGACAATGTAGTTACCAATCAGTGTCTAACCCTGCTCCCAGCTTGCATAGGAATCCTTGGTAATCACTTTCTGACAAATTGTCCAATCTCCTTACCATCTCTGGGTGGTGAGAGCTCCCAGAATTGTTGCTGTTGCTACTGTTGCTGTCATGGTAGCCACCTTCCAGGCCCACAACTGGTGTTACTGCTGTGCTATGCTCCAGGACAGTCCCCACCTCAGTGTCACAGACTTCTTCCAATCTCTGGAATTGGCTTGAGCTAGAAAAATATTTCACCTCAATCTTTATTGGCTATGGTACTCCAGAATTCAATTTGACAAGTTATTTTAAGTTTAAGTTTAAAGTAGAAGAATGTTGGGAGAGTTCAACTGAAACATTCCCTCTAGTCCTCCAT
The DNA here is from genome assembly GCF_900497805.2 of Vombatus ursinus. Lineage (NCBI taxonomy): Eukaryota > Metazoa > Chordata > Mammalia > Diprotodontia > Vombatidae > Vombatus > Vombatus ursinus. The sequence goes on along the minus strand of NW_020954662.1, from coordinate 6,343,771 downwards.
CTTGGTTCTTCCTTCAAGAAGAGACATATGAAACCCATGCCTAGTACTTTAAAGAAATAGAGGCTTTTGGAGATATTGCATTATATATGTCAATATTTTTGATGCAATAGTTAGTTTTTCTTTAAGTGTATTCTCTTTTAAAATTCTTTTTTATAAGGGATGGCTCTTTGAGAGGGGTGATAAAAGAGGAATACATACATTGGGAAATGCAGGTGATATAAAAAACAAAATATCAATAATAATGTCTCAAAAAAGAAATTTCAGTGCCTTAAACATAGTATGTTTTCAATAAATGCTTGTTGATTGATTGATGTTTCTTCTTCCCTCCAGCAAAATTCTTCCCTGATGCCACATCATGGCATGAAAATGACCTGATCTCTCCAAGGTTATGCCAGCTGAGATTCAGCTCTGATGTATCCTGGTAACTTGGAAAGGCTTTGAGTGTGGACCTCATAATGGTTGGTGTATTGTTGGAAGGCCAACTTCCTGAAGCATGGAGAAGCTTATCACCAGGTTGGCCAGAGGGTGAAGAATTTGCCATTCACAGCCTCACTGGAAGACTATCTACCAAGTTCTAAAGAGGTTGCCATCTTTACGAAGGGGCAAGAGCTCTCACAATGATGGACTCACATATCCTTGTAGCACTGACACATTTTCCCCTGAGCTGCCTAAAAGCTTCTGTAGACTAGAGAGGAATGCTTGGTAGGGCAGCCATCTTGATGGTCCCATATATCCAAGAGCTATGGTGAGAGGGAAAACTCTGGCACTGACCTTTCCCTTTCATGTATTCTTATTTCTGTGCAACCTGTTCATTATGCAATATTACCTTGCCAGATGACTTTTCTTATAAAATTTCTAAGAGATGGAGAATGCAAGTATCATTTTCCCCATTTTATAGAAGAGAAAACCAATGCACAGAGAGATGAAGTCCTTTAGTTCCTCTGAGATCAGTAGCCTGCAGCTCTTCAGACTCCCCTGTGAGTGGCAGGGGTTTTCTTTGCTTAAATAAAGAAGCTTGTTACCAGAGAGAATGCCTTGGCAAGCAAAAGTATAGCTGTCTTGTTCTTTGAAGGATTGCTGGTATCATTGTTCAAGCTAACACTCTGGAGCCCAAGAGCTCCATGCATCTGACAGCTGCTCAGCTTTGACTGCTTTCTTTAAGACTGCTTGGTGATTTCTCAAGTCTTTATCTCTTGGTAATAGATAGAAATCACCTTTCCAGAGGCTGCTGGGTTGCCTCCACCATGTTGATTTCCTTGGTATTCCTCTATTGCCAAGAGCTCATTTCCAACAGGTTAGAAGCCGCTGGCCTACTTATTCAGCAGTTCCTTGGTGAATTGGAAATAATACTAGATTTGGAATCAAAGATCCTGGCTTCACATTATGGTTTGACCCAGATGGCCACTGAGGTCTCAATTCTCAAATTCTGCTTTTGTGAATCCCAGATTAGCTAATTATAGCTGTGTGACCTGGGATCAAATCACTCCTATCCTTGGGCCATTGGTTTCCTAATCTGTAAAATGAAGGGCTGGACTAAATGATGCCTAAGCTCCTTGCTAACTATCTCCTGTGACTCTATGACTACCTAACAGGTCTGAAATCTTATAAAACTATATCAAGAGCCCACTGCTGGCATTCACCTATCTATTCATTCAGCTAGTTGTAAATTGGATCATTCACTCATCATTATTGCTCAATTGAGATTCTGGTAGCCATTGTTTCTGACCTCCAGGACACTCTTCTTCCTTCCTCAATGAGTTCAGTGTCTGACACACTCTTTCTTTCCTCCACAACTCCTATCCCTTATACTGTGGAACTTCAACATGTACATCGATAGTCCCTCAAACACTCTAACTTCCTAATTCCTCACCTTACTTATTTCCTATATCTTTTTGCAAAGATATACACAGAGATGGTTATGACCATCACCCGTAAGCCTTACACCTTCATGTTCATGAACTCTGAAATCCCAATTATCTGATTACAATCTCTTGTCATTCCACCTCTCACTCTGTCTTGAAACTTCAAGTGTTTTTATCCATCCTCATCATGACCAACAATCCTTCTACCCCTAGGTTTTTTTGCCAACTTATCACCCATCAACTGATTCTACTTTCTTCTCTTTCCCATCTTGATTCCTTGGTGAACTAGTTCATCTCTGTCCTCTTGTCCTGAGTCTCTTGCTCCTTCATCTCATTAAAGATCTTGCCCTATCAAACCTCAGCCTTGGATTATTCCTACCAACCACTCTCATCGCTGCTACTTACATGCTGCTGAACAGAACTGGAGAAAACCATGAAGCCATGCTGACTGGGTCTTCTACAAAATTATATTATATAATCTCAACTGAGCCCTCGCTGAAGCAAGAGAATGTCTTTATGCCTCCTTAACCCATTCACTATGCCATTCACTACAGCAGCTCTTAAAACCTTTTCATCCCTTTTCAAACTTCCTTCCCATATCTCCCTCTCATTCACCCTCTGAGCTGAGAACCTTGCCTCATATTTTTCTGAAATAAATGAGACCATTCACTGAGAGCTTCCTCTTCTTCTATCCTCCTTCCCATCACTCATATTCCTTCTTGTCCTCATTTCACATGGTCCTTCTTTGCCAAGGCATACCCCTTAACATACACAAATGGTCCCATTCCATCCAGTCCTCACCAGCAGATTGCCCCCTCTATTATCCCTCTGCTCTCATTTACCTTCAAGCTCTCCTTGTCTACCAGCTATTTCCCTACTCCCTACAAACATGCCCATATCTCCTCTACCCCCAACAAATTCTCATTTGGTCTGTACATCTCTGGTAGCTATCATCCTATGTCTCTTATCTATTTCATAAGGAAACTCCTTCAGAAGCTGATTTACACTTCTTTTCCTCTTAACCCTCTGTAGTCTGGTTTCTGACCTCATCATTCAATTGGAATTGCTCTTAATTTTCAAATCTACTGGTCTATTTCTCAATCATCATCTTTCTTCACTTCTCTGCCATCATGGACACTGCTGATCACCCTGTTCTTTTTTAATATATATTTTTACTTCTAGATTTTTGTGACATGGTTCTCTTATTCTTCTACCTGTCTGATCACTCCCTGTCAATCTCCTTTGCTGGAACTTCACACAGGTCATGCCTGCTAAATATGGTTATCCCACAGGACCCTGTCCTAGGCCCTTTTCTACCCTTCCTCTTCTGTTGTTGTTGTTCAGTCATTTCAGTTATAACTGACCTTTTGTAATCCCATTTGGGATTTTCTTGGCAAAGGTACTGGAGTGGTTTGCCATTTCCTTCTTTAGTGCATCCATTTTTGTCAGGAAATCAGAGGTTAAGTGACTTGTCCAGGGCTGCTCAGCCAGGAAGTGTCAGAGACTGTATTTGAACTCGGGTCTTCCTGACAACTAGGCCCAGTGTTTTACCAATTGAGCCACCAACTGCCTCCATTCTCCCCCTTTACTATTTCACTTAGTCTTCTCCTCAGTTCCCATGGGTACATTTATCAGCTCTATGCAGATGATTCTCAGAACTATTTGTCTCTCTCCTGACCTCCAGTCTCACATCTCCAACTCCCTATTAGATATCTTAAATTCAATGTCCTGTAGACATCTTAACATCGTGTCCAAAACTGAACTCATTGCCTTTCCTCTCTCTCTCTATATATATATTCCTATATGTAACTATTGTTACATATTCCTATATGTAACCATCATCCTCCTAGTCATTCACAACCTGGATGCCACCTTTCACTCTTCATTCTCAGCTTCCATAACCAATCAGTTGTCAAATCCTTCCATTTCTACCTTCATAACATCTCTGCTTCTCTTTAGATTGTTTTAACAGCCTTCTGGCTGATCTCCCTATCTTAAGTCTCTCTCCACTCCAGTGTATCCTTCACTTAGCTTGCCAAGTGATCTTCCAAAAACACAGGCTTTACTACGTCATGCCTATATTCAATAAATTCCAGTAGTTCCCTATTACCTCCAGGATTCAATAGAAAATCCTCTCTTTGGCTCTGAAAGCTCTTCATAACCTAGCCTTTTCCTACCTTTCCAGTCTTCTTGCACCTTGCTCACCACCACATACTCTTTGAGCCAGTGACACTGGCTTCCTTGCTGTTCCTTACACAAGACTATTCATTTCTCCCCTCTAGGCACTTTTATTGGCTGTCCCTCACACACGTATTTCTCTCTTTCTTGGCTTCCTTCAAGTCCCAGCTAAAATCTTAACTTTCCTGATCCTGCTTAATTCTAGTGCCTTCCCTCTGTTGATTGCCTTGGATTTATCCTGTTTATAGCTTCTTTGTACATAGTCATTTGCATGTTGTTTCCTCTATTAGATTGTGACCTTCTTGAGGGCAGGGACTATCTTTTGCTTTTCTTTGTATTCTCAGTGTTAATTACAGAGCTTGGGCATAGTAGATGCTCCGTAAATGCTTATTGACTGACTGACTTCCTGCATGATAATGTCTACAGTATCTTCCTCATGGGGTCCTTATGAAGATCAAATCAGATAATGTAGATGAACATCTATGTAAATATCATGTTTTATTTAGATAAATTTTGTATCTTCCCCACAGTGTTCTACCTCTGTAAGAACTTAAATTCTTGTAAAGCAGCTAGTTGGCACCATAGTGCACAGATCACTGGACCTGGAGTCAGAAAGACCTGAGCTCAAATCTGGCCTCAGATACTTACTAGCTATGTAACCCCGAGCAAGTCACTTTACCTTGTTTGCCTCAATTTCCTCATCTGTAAAATGAGCTGGAAAAAAATGGCAAATCATTCTGGTATCTTTTCCAAGAAAACCCCACAGACAGTATTGGCATGCTGTGGTCCACAGGGTCACAAAGAGTCAGACATAACTGAACAACTGAACAACAACAACTCTTGACTTCAAGACCAGCACTCTTCTCAGTATACCAGGCACTAGACATTCAGAAAAAAGGAATTCTCACATACAGTTGAGGGCATGGATCAGCAAAGGTTTAATGAAAGATGCAGCATATTTTCTCTGACCTCATATTCTCTATGATTTCCTGCCAAACACTATCACCTTACTGATGCTCAGCTTGCATTTCTTGATAGATGGATTTCCCATGCAGAACACATAATATGCTCTCTCATCCCCATGGTTTTATTCAAGCTGTCCCCTATATCTGCAATACCTTCCTTTAATTCATTTTTTAAAAAAACATATTAAATGCCTTCTATCAACCAGCCATTGTGCTAGGTTTTGGGAGTTGAGACAAAACAGAACATCCCTTCACAAAAGGCTGAGAAGTAATAGTAAAACAGATGGGAGGGAAACCAGGAAGAACCAGATCATAGAAGGCAAAGAAGAAGCCTTGGCTATAGGAAGAGAGGCAGTACCCAAAGTTGCCAAGTGGAGAATGCACTGGGGAACTGAAGAAATGACCATAAGATTTAGCAGATCATTTATGAGATCATTGGTAACCTTGGAAAGAACCATTTCAATCAAACTGTGAGATCAGGAGCTAGACTGCAAGCGCTTGAGATAGTGAGGAAATGGAGTCAGGGAGTTGAGATACTTATGACAATGAAAGAGAGGAGAGTATAAGATGGACACTTGAGGGGTGGCAGAGTCAAAAGGTTTTTTAGGTTGAAGGAGAACTGGGAACAATAGTAAGAAGGGAAGAAAAAATAAAGAACTAAGAAGATATTAGAAGGAATTATGGAATGGGCAAGACCCCAGTTGGAAAGGGAGGAAAGGACAGGGGAGTCAGTCAACAAATGATTGTTAGTGTCATTCCAGAAGATAAAGTCTGGGAATATAAAGACAAAAATGTGGTCTCCTCCCCCAAGGAGCTCATATTCTAATAAGGGAATGCTGGGGGCAGTGTACATAAAAGATCTATGCAATGGGAATAAAAGGTAATCTCAAATGGAAGGCCTTAGAAGAGGGGAGAGGACAGGGGACTGGGAAAGATCTCCTGTAGAGATCTGTAGAAGGTAGAGTTCAAATTGATTCTTGAAGAAGCCAGAAAAATCTAAAGAAGTGAGTGAGAGAGAGAGTATTCCACTCATTGGGGGACAGACAGTGAAAAGGCACAAAGTTGGAAGATAGAGTATCATGTTTAAGAAATAGCAAAATCACAGAGGAAAAGGCTAAGATGTCACCTCCTCCAGGAATCTTTCCCTGATTCCATGAGTTGGAAAGTTTATCCCCTCAGACCACAAATAGCACTTTTTAACCACTAGGTGGTGCTGCTAACCATTAATCAGATCCTATTTAAAGTATCAATGTCTTGGAAATCCCGTGCTTGAACTGGTGCTTAGGACTTTCTCACATTGCTGTGGAAGTCATAGTGAAGTGCCAAAGTTACTATATTCTCATGGATTGGATGACCTTTTGTCAGGTCCTTTATCTATTTCTTTCTGGCTGTCTATGCTGACTTCTCAGTCTCGGAGGTGATGAATCATATCAGAAGTTATGGTTAGTCTGGAATTATACTGTCAGCATTAGCTTTGAGCCCCCATCCCATGAATAAAATTCTACTATTATATTTCACTAAACAAATCCTAAGCATGTGACTTTGGCACAGTGGAACCATTACCCACAGGAATGGGCAGGAATATTTGGATACTATATACAGTCATTCACTCTTTCATAGAAAAAAAAGTAAAAGGAATAATGTAAAACATCAGTGTGTCTGCAGTTCCTCTTAGATGAAAATAATTCCAGATAGTATATAGGCCACTCCAAACCCAAGCATTCTAAGATAAGGCCAAATCTGTTTGCTTAACCCCCTCAAAATCCTTGAAACTCATGCAATCATGTTTTACAAGTTTTATCTCATTATTCAATGAAGTAATATTTGTAAAAACCCTTAACATAGTTCCTGGCACATTGTGTCTTATAAATGCTTTTTCCTTCCCCTTCCTCCTTCTATGAGTGGGCAAAGGTACGTAGACAACACAATCCAATTTCAACCTGGTGTTTAACTCATATCATCGGGTAGCACAAGCCATTAGATGAAGACTCCAGAACTTTGAACCTGTAACCTGGTTGTTCTTCACAACATGGGGCATGAACACACTGGGACCTGGTACAGACTGAAGCTCAGACATTGGCTTTCTATTTGGGGTCCTGTCACTGGTATGGACCTTCAACTGCATCTCATTACAGCTAAGCCGTGGTTTGTGGAGCAAGGGTGTGGGCAAGAATGGTCCAGATATGGAAAGGGATTCTCTTTGCTCTGCTTACTCAATATAGTTTCTCCTCTGTCCCTGACCTTAAAACCTTTAGGTGAAGTTTTTGGTATTTAAGAGGTATGTCGCACCTCTTCTAGTCCTCTAGCTCCCCTCCACTTTTCTGTTTTATGGGCAAGGCTGACCCAAGACACATGGACCCTCTTATACTTTGTTTGTACTTCTATAAAGAACTCACCATGTAATATTGTGTATTATTTTCTCTCTTGCTCTCTTCTCCAAGACATGTGTTCTAGTCCTGCCTCAGACACTGCCTGGTTGTATGATCCTGACCATGACTCTTTCAATCTCAGTTTTCTTATCTTTAAAATGGAGATAGTAATAACATCTGTCTCACAGGGTTGTTGTAGGGCTCAAACGTGTAAAGTGTTTGCAAGCTCTAAAGTGCTATATAAATGTTAACTGTTACTGTTGTTATTATCAACCTGCTATTGGACTGTATGCTGGATGAGGGCAAGAACCTTGTCTTAGTTAAATTGTATCTCCGCTAGGCCTAGCAGAGTTCTCTGAATGCAGCAGATGTTTAACCCATGTTTGTTGAATGCATACTGAAAGCAGGAGAAACTAGGAAGAGCTCACGGAGGAGGGAGGACTCCTGAGGTCCTGGCATTCCTGAGTGATATGACCACCTTGTTGCCTGATGGAGAGGCCCACCTAGCGTCTGTCTTCCTTTTGTCAGATGCCTGGACCCCAGACTCTAATCATGAAACCCTGCCAGAACCTGTTCCCACCCCTCCTTTTGTCCTCCCTTTTGGGGAGTGACATAATTAGATTTTGCTTTGCTGCAATAAGAAAAATTGTTCGAGTGGGGGGGCACCTTCAACAACCAACAAGAAATAATTAGCACACATTGTGTCATTAAACACTAGACTTTAATTAAATCGCATGGAGATAAATACTTCTAACGACTGGAAGCCTGGAGCCCATAGACAGCAGAATACTCAGCATAATGGAGTAATAGACCCTGTAAATAGCGTCAAGTCAGGGATTCTGACTTGATTAAGAATCCGCCTAAATTGGGTTGTCACCTCACAGGCAGCACCCACTACCTGAAAATTGCTCATTATCTTCCCCATTTGATCTCTTGGGAGCTAACAAGCCTTTGGGAAATCGGTCCAGTGATCAAAGGGCCCATTTATTTAGATTTCTCCTCCCTGTCTTTGCTGCAGTAGCCTTCTCCTTCTCCTCTTGTTTTGTTGTTGTTGGGTTGTTTTTAATTTGAGATGAATCATAGCCTGGCAGGCACCAGTGGGGCGGGGAGGCTGGGCTGCAGGTGACCTCGGCATTTTTCTGGATGTCCTTACCTCTTCTAACTCTGGCTGAGCTAAGGAAGAGCCTTGCCTGGTGAAGCAGAGGAGTGCCCAGTTTAGCCTGTATCATAGAGATCAGAGTTGTAGAGCTGGAAGGGACCTAGGAGGCCAATGGATCCAATAGAGTCACTTTCCAGGACAGGAAACTGAGACCCTGAAAAAGGAAGTGACCTGCCCAGGGTCACACAGCTAATAAATATCTGAGATAGGATTTGATCAAATATTTGAGATAGGATTTCTGACTCCAAGAGTGGTGCTCTAGCCATTACACCACCTAGGTGCCTTTGAGAAATGCAAATAAGTTCAGGGTATAGCCTGTGCTTTCAACAAGTGGGCAGTCTAGTCAGGGAGACAACATCCCACTCCCACAAAAGAGCACAGGGTAATAGTATTAAAAGACCCCAAGTCAGCCTTGCAATTACACAGTTAACAATGAATATTTTCTAGTTGCTTAAAAGAGAAAATAGGGAGGCTGATCTTCTTCGCTTTGGCTTGAGCAGCAGGACTAGTCCCCAGTGGATCATGAATTGTGGGGGAGGCTTCTTCACACTCAGTCATTTTTCAGTCTTGTACAACTCTTCCTGATCCCACTTGGGGTTTTCTTAGCAAAGATACTGGAGTGGTTTGCCATTTCCTTCTCCAGTTGATTTTACAGATGAGGAAACTGAGGCAAACAAGGTTAAGCAGCTTGTCCAGAGCCACACAGCTAGTAAGTGTCTGAGGCCAGATTGGTACTCAGAAAGATAAGTCTTCTTGACTCCAGGCCTGGCTCTCTATCTACTGCACTACCTAGCTGTCCCTGGGAGGAGGCTTACTGTTATGAGCAAGGTAGGTTCCACTTGATTCAAATCAGTCACCTCTAATGAATTTAATAAGGAAGCTTTCTGTTCTTATAAGCTCCTTGAAAGCAAGGATTGTCTATTGATTTTTTTTTAAATCCCTAGCATTTAGTACAGTGCCTAGCATATAGAAGTGCTTAATAGATCCTCATGGATTGACTGACTGACCAATGGGACAGAACCCTCTTGATGTACAGCTGATAGATTTGTGGCAAAGCTTGGCCTCTAGAGAAGATATTACCTCACCCCTGAGGAAGGAGCTGAGGAGCAGGCTTGGATCATAGCCAGAAGGCACATGACTGAGAGCCTGGGACCTGTTGTGACTTAAGTCTAGGTGGGGCTTCAGACAAGCTTTCTGAGGACATTATTCTTGACCTGTGACTCTCCCTTCCCTTCTGGCCAGCCATGAGTGACTCACAAAGCATCCATCTGTCCCTGCTTCTGTCATACCTTTTTTCTCCTTTGGAGGACAGAATGGGGAGGCTCCTCAACTCATCCACAGGCAGAGATGGACAAAAGGATACTCTCCTGGTGGGAAGAACAGTGACCATGAGTCTTTTTTCTTTCTTTCTCTCACTAGGAGTTAGGAAGTTCAAGCACCAGCTGTTAATATGACTAGTGGTCTAGTACCCCAACACTCTGGGCTCATATGGCTTAGCTCCAACCTTGGGGACTGTTAAAAAAGTCAAATTTCATTGATTCATTTTGCCACCGATGAAGAATTTTCTCTGAGAATCTCAAAACATAGCTCATGTCAAGGCCTATAGATGTGGATAAACATAATCACAAAACAGTGGCTGATGCTTGCATAACAGGTTTATAAGCACTTTGCAAACATTATCTCGTTTAAAAGCATCCCCAATTTCTATGCAAGCATTCAAGGCAACAATTCATCTCTGGTACAGGACAATTTTTATTTCACCTCATAGAAAGTATATAACAATATAAAGGCACAAAATAGCTCAGAAACATTTGATACAATTCTTCTCCACTTTGTGTTCCACCTTTGAATCCCATATTCACTCCCAGTGACCCATATAGACCTTTAGCTTTATGATACAACTTTCAGGGTAAACTTGCTCCAGAAACTCAGATCCTAGGAATTATCCTGAGACCGTGTGGATAAGGGACTCTATCATTGCCTGTCACTGGCACTTCTTGGGCCAGGTGAAGTGATCTCATGTGTCACTCCAATGTACCTTTGCTCCAAGGCTGTCATTAATAAGTTGTACAGCTGAACATAATTTTCCTTTCCCCCATGTCCCCAGGTCTCTGATTTGTGCTCAACACTATCTCTGGATGTCTCTGGACAAAAGGGACAACTCTACACATAACTCCCCCTTTTCCCCTGGGGCCAGACACAGAGAGTCAGCTCCAACCTTCGACAATCTAAGCCAATCAATTCATTTCCAATTGCTGAGACTTTAAGAGATGTCCTCAGACTTCTCTTAGGTATGGGTAACCAATGGGTAACCAATGGGTACATCCATACCCTTCATAGGAAAATACAAAATCCCAGCAAAGATTCACCTCTACATAAATTCATTAACTTGAGCAGGTTCCTTTGATCAATGCTCCTACACTAATTCACTGCCATCTTCTTTCCAGGCATAATTGTGTCTTCTATTTTTAAGATTACTACTACGGATTCTATTTTCATTATCTAGGAGTCATTTATGATAGATCTGCATGTTTTACTGAGATAGGAATTTCCCCTAATAGTCTGTGTGCTTGATAGTTGTCATTAAATATCACTTTCTCTTGAGAAAAATGATGTCTTTATTTTGTGGAGTTCATCTTCCAGGTACTCTAATGTCCAGTGCCTAGATCCTGAGAGTCCTGGCTCTCAATACATTTAGGATACAAGCAAGCTTCATAAGAATATTTCCATCAAAGGTCTCCATCCCCCCCCCCCAATAGAACAAGTCTAACAGCAATGAAAAAAAAAAACAATGAATTAAGAGGGTGAATACCTATGCCGGGGACTTCAAATCAAGACTGGGTAGATCATCTCCAAGATCTCTTCTAACCTTGCCATTATATGTTCTAGGTTTCTTCTTGCCTTCTAAGTCTGTCATTTTGTTTTTCTTTAACTTGACAAGGGATTTTTTATCAATATAGGGCAGGTCTTGAGCCCAGGTCATCTTGGCTTCATCCAAGGTCAGCTCTCCATCTATGCCATGATGCTTTCTCTATAATTTTTATAATCCATTCTATGATTCTCTATAATCCTAAGATCAATAGGATTATATTATTATAGAGGTAGAACTGGAAAGAACCTTAGAGGCCATTGAGTCTAACTCTCTCATTTCCAGATGAGGAAACTGAAACACAGAGAAAATAAGTGAACTATTCAGGGTCATGAAATCGGTAAGTATATGAGGCAGGATTTGACACCAGTTCTTCTTGACTCTAATGCCAGGGCATTATTCATTATGCCATACTGCCTTTCATTTTGTGTATGAGTATAACTAGGGGTATACTGTAGCCAGCTTGAACCCTTTCTCCAAAGCCAATTTTTAATTTTTTTTAGTGTGAGCACAAAAAAAAAAATCAGGGCTTGGTTTATTGTTTTCTTGATTGTCTGACTTAAGAAAATGATGTAGAAAATGTCAACAATGGAGACTAAGCTTAAAAGTACATACATTGTTTGAAGAGCTTTTACCAGCATACCACTGAATATTACTAGCAGCAAATGTAACAGGTGCTGGAAGGAGGAAGAGGCCACTATGGACTATTACAATCACAGAGCATTTCCTAGAGAAAATAGGACTCGTGTTAAATTTTCAGTGAGTATTTACATTTCAGAAATTGGCAAACACTACAAATCAGGGCTTGATTTATTGTTTTGTTGATTGGCTAGACTTAAGAAAGTGATGGAGAAAATGTTAATGGAGATTAAACGTAAAAGTGTGCTGTCCAGTTTTCTTCCAGAAAGTCAGTTGTTATACATTTATGAGCATACTTCTACATCTGTAGGATAAATTTGGGGTAATTGATAGAAAGAAGGGACTAGCCTTAAGAGCACCGAGAAAAGTCTTCTTGCAGAAGGTGAGGTCTTAACTGGGGCTTAAAGGAAGTTAGGGAAGCCAGGAAATGTAGATGCAGTGGAAGAGAGCTCTAAGCATGGGGGATGGCTACTGAAAGTGCCTCCGTGAGTCAGGAGATAGAATGCTTCCATTGAAGAGTACATGGAGGAGAATAAAGAGTAAGAACACTGGAAAAATGAAAAGGGCCAAGTTGTGAAGGGTTTCAAATGCCAAATAGAATAGAGAATTTTATATTTGTTCTTGGAGGTGATAGGAAGCCATTGGAATTTATTGAGTAGGGGGCTAGAGCACTGGGCTTGTAGTCCACAGACCTGGTCTGAATTTCAACTTTACTGTGGACCATCTGTTTGACCTTTGTTGAGTCATATCTTACAGATTGAGGAGACTGAACTAGCCTGTGAGCACCCTTTCAGCCCTAAATCTATGTTCCTGGTTCCATCAGTTTTTGCTTTGCTGGTGTAGTCTTTGAGAATGCAGGGTCACCTCCATGCCAGGATGAGGTATCAGAGCAGTAGTTTGTGGAGGGGATGATCTGGAATTGTAAATCTTGGGATACCACAGTCTCTGAGGAATAAAAATTGTGAGTAACCCAAAGGGCAATGGAGAGACTCATGGTGGGCACCTTTCCAATAATGGCCTACTTTCAAAAAGTGGTATAAGGGAGATTGCTGAGAAAATATATGGTTTGAAAATTGGACAGTTTGGTCATGAGGCATGAACACAGGATAACAAACAGGCGATCCACATGCTCTCTTGGTATCCTTGAAATATATAAAGACCCAGAGCAGAGGTTTTCAACTTTTTTTGGGGTGATGAGCCCCTTTGGTAGTTTGGTAAAGCCTCTGAACTCCTCAGAAGCATGTTTTTAAATGTGTAAAAAAAATTAGAGGATTGCAAAGGAAACCAATTGTATTGAAATACCCTTATTGAAATAGTTTTTTTTAAAAACTCACAGACCCCAGATTAAGAACCCTTGACCTAGAGAATGGCCTCTAGCATGTTGAGAAGATCCTCTGTGGAGTAACTAAAGAAGTCATGTGCAGACTCTGGAAAGGTAAGTACCAGGAAAAATGTGTGGTCTTTGAAGTGGGTGAGAATTCTCTAAGGTGGAAGCAAAAAGAGAGGAGTGTCCTCAGATGTGGAGGACTTCTGGTTTAAAGGTATGGAGGGAGGAGATAGAACATTGCTAGTGGGGAAGAGTTAGCACACCAGTCTGATGAAAATGGAGAGAATCATAGATTGAGACATTGGAAGGGACCTTGGAGGTCAACAAATCCAACGCTCATTTATAGAGGAGGAAACAGGTCTAGAAGAGTGAAATGACTTGCTCATCAGCACACCATCCTGCTGAAGGCAGGATTCAAACCGAGGACTTTTCAATTTCAAGTAGAACACTCCAATCACTCTATGCTTTGCTATTTCCTTCTCCAGCTCATTTTATGGATAAGGAAATGGAGGCAAAGGTTAAATGACTTGCCCAGGGTCATACAGCTTGTAAGTGTCTGAGACTGGATTTGAACTCAGGAAGATGAGTCTTCCTGACTCCAGGCTTGGCACTCTAGCCATTGCACTGCCTATCTGGCCCATGAAGGAACATAATAAGATACAATTCTGAAAGGTAGCTGGGACAAAAATTATGGAAGACTTCAAGGGCCAGGCTGAGAATTTTGTGTTTTGTCCTAGAAACAATGGTAGGCAACTAGGTGGTACAGGGAAAATAGTGCACTGAGTTCAAATGTGGTCTCAGACACTTTACTAGCTGTATGACCCTGGGCAAGCCAACCTCCATCTGCCTCAGTTTCTTCATCTATAAAATGGGGGTAATTATAGCACCCACCTCCCTGGGTGGTTTTGAGAACCAAATGAGGTAATATTTGTAAAGCACTTTGCAAACCTCAAAATGCTATAGAAATGCTAGGCATTGTTATCAATATGGAATTTCTGAAGAATTTTTTTTTAATGTCAGCACCATGGAGAGCCTATGTTAATCATGCAAATATTGAGACCATGGCAGCCAAAATGTAATAGCAAAAACATTATCAAAGCTATGGAATGCTTATGCTTCTAAAATCAAGGTGAGACACCAAAAATATCGTATGGTACATGCACAGCTGTGTGGGGAGCTCCCAGTTCAGAGTCTGATCTGGGTGGAGGCTTCACTGAGCCAAGGCAATAATCTTTGTATGAAATCTGATTCTTTTTCTAGGGACCAACTCAGCAACTGGGTCTTGCCCATTAGGTGTCATCAAATGATTAAGCACTTGGGGGTTACATAACATTTAAGGATAAAGAGAAGGATTCCATTGGCCAGGTTTCAGGCTGATGTTGCTGTATGTATGAAACCAAGGAAGGTCTTTTTGTTTAACTTGACTTTACAATAATATACTCTTCTGTAAGTTCTCTGTCTGTTGGAGCTTGGTAGAGATGGCAGCATGGTCAGACATTTGTTTTTAGGAATATCAAACTATTGATGTATTAATGAATGTGGAGGATGGATTGTTGGGGCAGGGAGAGTGACTGGGAACTTTGAGACCTGTTAGGAAGCTGTTGAAGTAGTGTAGGTAAGAGGGGATAAGAGGCTTGATTGGGTGGTAACCATGGGAATAGAAAGGAAGGGATGGATCTAAGACAGACAATGAAGGAAACTTCACAAGGATTTGTCGACTGCCTGGGAAGGGAGGAAAAGAGAAAGAAGTCAAAGTTGCTTGGAGGGTTTTCAGCCAAAGAGACTAGGAGAGTGATGGTACCATTGATTCACAGAGACAAGAAAGTGAAGAGGATCCTCAGAGGTTTGCTTTGAGATTTCCAAGTTCAAGAGTAGGTCAGCACCAGTCCATGATGTCATCTGACTCGGGGCGCTAGCCCACCCTGGTTCCTTTGCATAGAGACAACACTCGATTTTCTGCCACTGGATTATCTGCTTTACTTGGTTCCTAATTTATTGGCAATTAACACTCATAATTGCTCTGCTTAATTACTTGTTTATTGGGGAGAAGGCTGGTGTAGGTTGACAGAAGGAGGTGTCAACAGAGCAAGTAATTAAATGGAGCAGACAATGGAGAGGTCTAGCTATGTGTCTGTGTTACATCACCTGTTGCAGAAAGAGGTTTGGATTTGGCATCAGGAGCCCAGGGTTCAATTCCTGACTCTACTAAGAGCCAGAAGCATTCATCTGGGAAAGTCACCTAACAATAATAACCATAACTGAGTTTATATGGCCCTTGTGCTTACCTCATAGTAACTCTTTGAGTTAGTGCAAACATGTCTGTTCCTATTTCACAGATGCAGAAACTGAGGCTCAGAAAGATTAATGACTTACTTGTTCCTGGTCACACAGCTTAAAAAGTGAATGACATGGGATTCAAACCCAGGTCCCTGAAGACCAAATGCTATACAGCCTCCTTACCCAAGGAAGTGTTTCAGTTTTCACATCTATAAAATAAGGGGGTTGGATTTCCAGCTCCGACATTCTGTGTTCTAAGACCTCTTTATGTTCTAAAAGCACTATCTATTTTTTAATGTTCTGTTTCCTAAAATCACTCCCAGCTCTGACATTCTCTGTTCTAAAGGGCCCTCATAGCTCTGACATTCCATGTTCTAAAGGTCCTCACAGCTCTGACATTCTTTGTCTATGGAATTCCTTACACCTGAGCATTTGAAGGCAAGTGCACTGAGGTAATGAGGCTAAAATCAAGGGCTTGCCTACTTTAGGGACCATTAGTTGCACTCTTTTCTGTCCCTTGATTTCATATCTTACCCTTACAGATGATGTGTTTTGCTAAAGTTTGGTGGCATAGTGACTACAAGCTATACTTGGAGTCAGAAAGATATGTGAATAAATTCTGGGTCAGACACTCACTAGCTGTATTACTCTAGGACAGTTAATTCACCTCTGTGTGCCTTAATTTTCCTCATCTGTAAAGTAGGAGAATTGGACTTCATGACCTCTAAGTCCCTTCCAGTCGCAAATCTCTGATCCCATGATTGTGTCTTTAGTGATAAAAGAGATCAAGTAGAAGATTAAGGAAACCTTATTGAAAATGCAGCCTTGTTATTGGGGCATGGAATGGGAAAAAACCCACATTTGTAGTGTTTTAGGGCTAACGTGCTTTCAACACCCTTTTCAAGTAGGTAGTGTGGACCTTATTATACAAATATTACAGATGAGAAAACTGAGGTTCTGAGAAGTTCCTAGAAGTTAAAGAGATTCTTACAACTTCTCAGAACCTCAGAAAGCTGGAGTTCAATGATTGGTCTAAGGTCACACAGGCAGAAAGCAGTAGAACTGAGACTCAGATCTAGTTCAGAGGATTTAAGGATGGAAAAAAACAACCTGGAGATCATCTAGCTGAACCCTACCATTCTACAAATGAGGAAACTGAGATCCAAAGTCTTTCCCAACATCACATAGGTAGTATCGGAGCTAGGATTTGGATCCCTAGTCCTGTGGCTCCAAAACCCAGTGATCTCCCCATGACACCCCTCTGATTCTGAGGAAGGGTCCAGATTAACCATCCTTCATTCTCCAGACTTTGACACCAGGCCTTCATGGGTGCACCTCCTCTTACCCTTCCTCTTTTTCAGCTCCCTTTTAAGTCTTGTCTTCCCCAATTAGAATGTAAGCTCCTTGAGGACAGGGGTTGGCTTTCTTTTTGCTAGTATTTATATCCCCTGCACTCAGCATGAGCCTGGCATATAGTGAATACTCAACAAATGTTTGTTGACCGATTGATTCCAGGTCCAATGTACTTTCCCCATTATATTACACTGCCTCACATCCCACCAAGGGTGGGTCAGGAGAGACATCTTTGTCCATGAAAAGCAGATATTTTGATTTGTGGAGAAATTTGAATTCGTCAGAAAATGTGTGATTGGAGGGAAAGAGCCCTAGCTCTGGAGTCAGAAGCCCTGGGTTCAAACTCTGCTTCTAATGCTTGCTACCAGTGAGACCTTGGGAAAACTGTGGGCCTCAGTTTCCTCCTCTGCAAGATGAGGGTGTTGGACTTCTAAGATGCCTTCCAAATTTAAGTTATAATCCCATGAGATGGAAAGCTGGACCCAGACCCAGATGCTTTGAACTGCCCATCTCTGACTGTTGGTGTAAAGGGAGGAGATCCAGCCCCAGCACAGGAGGTGCCTAAAGGAAATAACCAAGAAACCAGACAGACCCTCAGTGTCTCCTCCACCAGTTGCACCCCCAAAGCTAGTTCTAAAAGCTCACTCCAAGTCCCTATCTGCCCATGTCAGGGTACAGCAGCTGCTGCAGAAATGCACTCCTACTTGTGCAGAAGAAAAACTCTCCCCTCCAAGGCCTGGATTTCAAAGACAAAAGAAAAGGGGTGAGGCTGGTTCATCTTGAAATGAGGAGAGGGGAGAAGGAAAGTCAGCCTGGGAAGAAGGGCCTATTGTGATGCCAGAAGGAGAGTAAAGCAGAGAAGACAACCCCAGAGTCAAGTCAATAATTTACATGGCCTGTGAAATATTTATCTCTTTGACTGTTTTAAGATAGAGAGCTCTATCTTGAAGGGGGAAAATATATGTATATATTTATATATACACATATATATGTACTCATACTCACTATATGTACATATAACATATTTTATATATATATATATAGTTACACACTCATAGAAATTAGCTAATGAAAGGGAGAGAAGAGGGAGAGAGAATATGAAAAGCTACAATCGATATTCAGAATTTTTTTTAATATGGGCAATCCTGCCGTTAGGTACTATGACATCAGATAAAGGCGAGGCACTAATTGAAGGAAGGAGCAGGAACAGGGAAGCCTTCATCAAGTGGAGGGGGCTTCACTGGGCCTCGGTGAATGGATAGCATATTAGCAGCTTGCTTGTCAGCTGTACTACAAAGGCAATTGGATTGGGACTTTGATGACCTAAATGCAAAGCCCAACTCTCCCTCCCTACACCCCTCCATGGCCCCTCTCCTCCTTTTCAGCTGATAACCTCACCTCCTTCTTTACTGAGAAAATTGTGATCATCCATCATGAGGAGCCTCATCCACCCCGCATCTCAAAAAACCTCTTTATCTTCACCCTGGCTTTTCTCCTTTGCTCTGGTATCTGACAAAGAGGTGGACCTTCTCCTTGCCAAGGCAAATTGCTCCATTTATGTCCCCAAACCCATCTTCTCTTGGCTTCTCCTGGAACTTGCCCAACCAATCATTCTGTTTCTATGTCTCTCTTTGTCTCCCTGTCTATTTTTCTGTTTATGCCTTGTTCTTTCTCTTTCTCTCTGTCTCTTTGTCTCTGTCATCTCTCTCTCTGTCTCTCTCTCTGTCTGTCTGTCTCTCTCTCTCTGTCTGTCTGTCTGTCTCTCTCTCTTTCATTATCTCTCAATCTCCAACTACTGGCTCCTCTCCTCTGTGTCTACAAATATATTCAGATCTTCCTCATCCTTTAAAAATCAATGCTGCCATCTCTAACTAACCCCATCACCAACATCACTCCGATAGTCAATCAGCTACCAAGTCCTGTCCATGCCTTAAATCAATTCCCTTCTCTTCAATACCCTGGTTCAGTTTCATCATCTCTCATCTGGATTATTTCAACAGCTTCCAAAATGGCCTTCTTGCTTCCTGTCTCTTCTCTCTCCAAACTCATCCTCCACATAGCTTCCAAAATAATTGTTCTATGTCACACACCTAACCACATCACAAGCCTAGACAAAAACTTTCCAAGGCTCCCTCTTGCCATTAGAGAGACTGAGACTCAAAGCCTTTCATAACCCAAAGGTGATAGGTCTGTTTAATCTGCCCGAGTCTGATCACCTCTGGGCTATGGGTTCACCTCTGGGTGTCACATTTTAGGAAGGACATTGATAAATAGGACAGTATCCAGAGATGGGCAGCTAGGAGGGTGGAAGAACATCTGACCCCATTGTTCCAGACCCTTTGAGAGTATTGCATGTTGTACTAGAAAATGCCGTGGGATAGTGCAAAGGCATAGAAGGCCAGAGGAAGAAGCACCATGTGGAAAGAAAAACACTGGGTCTAAAAAGCAAAGCCCTGGGTTCAAGTCCTGACTTTGCCTCTAGATCATTGTGGGACCTTGGGCTAGTCCTTTCACCTCATCTAAACTTGAGTTTCCTCTTCTGTCAAATGAGTGGATTGATTCAGATCAGGGGTTCTTAATTTGGGGTCAATGAACTTGAATTAAAAAAACATTTTGATAACTATATGTCAATATAGTTGGTTTTCTTTGAAATTCTATTTTAAAATATTCTGAAAAGCAGTCCATAGGTTTTGCCAGATTGCCATCCAAAAGGGCTAAGAACCCCTGGTCTAGATTGTCTGAAAGACCTTTCTTATTTTAAAATTCTGTGAATCTGTGAGACACTATAAAGAAGTTCTAATTCCAATGGGGCCAGGTAGCCTCATATTCAGGTTAACCCTGAAGATCCTCTCCCGCCCTGGGACATGTGATGGGCACACTGCCCAGCCTTTTGTGAGTTCTGCTCCCAACCAGACCACATCTAGCAATCTGAGAAGCGTGACAAGGGACACCCTGCAGTCTTTACTCCATAATATTGGACATTCGTGCCTTCTGGCCAAGTGACCCTGGCACTTCTGATCCAACCTGGCCTTGGGACACAGCCTCTGCCTAACCCTGAAAATGTTGTTACCATCTTCTACCTCCATGCTCACATTCTATGCCCATTCTCCAGGATCCTAAGCCAGAAAAGAGAATGAAATCAGTCACCCAGACTTCAGTCCCTTCCTTTCAGCACCATTTGCTAGGTTTTTTGTGATTCGTCACTGCTGGGTGTGTGAGTGAGACAATGTTTTTGTGGCTGTGGGACAGAGACCTTCCTTCTCTGATTCTCAGTTTTCCCATCTGTAAAGTGGTAATCAAGATACATCGGTTCTCTGTTATGAGAAATTTGCTTTGTCAACCCCAAGGTGGCATTGAGAATTAGGCTGTTTTATCAATCATTATCCCCAACTAGACTAACTGTTAAGCTTTCTGAAGGGATGGGCAGGATCTCGTTCATCTCCATCTTCTTCAAACTTCAAATAAGGAAGTCCTTTCACAGGAGACTGTGGGCTTAAGACCTACTAAGTGCTCAGCACCCTGGAGGGGCTTACACTCAGTAGGTACTTAGTAGTAGATGGGAGCTTATAAATCATAGATTTAATTCTATTTTTAAAAATCATAATGCACCTGCTATGTACAACACATTGTGCCTAGGCACTGGCAGATAAAGACAAAGACAAAAAAAAAGATTGTCATTTCATTGGGGGATTTGTGTATAGTAGTACAGTGTTCAGTAGATGGGAGTTTACACATAATCATTACGCATAATCATATGCCAGATATTATGCTAAGCTGGGGAAATGGAATCAAAGATTAGACTGGAGGGGCTTGCACACTGTAAGTACTCAATAGATGGGGGCTCGCATATCTAACAGATAAGAGCACATTAAGGGCCTACTATGTGCTATGTGCTATCCTGATCCCTGGAGACACAAAGTCAAAAATAAGATAGTCCTGCCCTCAAGGAGCTTGCATGCTCTCACATAGTAGGTACTCAGCAGAAGAGTCAGGGTGGGGTGCTTAGAAGCCATGGATGGGGGTGGGGAGTGGGGGTGGAGATCAGACTTTTCCCATTGATCTAAGGCCCTTTGGAACACAAGTTTATTCCCCTATCCATTCCTTTAGGGTCCTGCGGGGTGAATTATAGCGTGATTCTCACTGCTGAAGCCCTATCTCTGAAAAGGCTTTTTATAGCCCTCTCCATGACTAGGGAGAAAATAGTAATTACACTTTTAATGCCCTGAGAAGTCAGGGAAAGGTTCACTTCCATTCTCATATATCAGAACACCTGGTGCCTGTTATAAAAGATATCACAGGAAGGAACATGTTTGTGCATGCTTGTTTTAACATGTGAGTGTTACATGTGTATGGAGAAACAGGAGTGCATGTGTGTGTGTGTGTGTGTGTAAATTAAGGGTAGGACTGATCTTGTAAAGTCAGAAAAGTTAACCCCCTCCCCCAGCATCCTCCTAGCTCCAGTTTCAGAAATCCTCCCTCCACCCCCATGTCTACCAATCCCTAATGCATGTATCTCCTTGTGTCTCATTCCCACAAGGCCTTGCTCTCTGGGAGCAGCCAGTGTTAGTGAGAATACCAGAAACCAATCCCCCAGGTGTTAGCTGATAAGATTTTAATATGGGACTGAATTCTGAAAAGCCTTCAAATTCCAGTAGAAAGAGAGACAGCAGGATATAACGGAAGATGTGCAGGAACTGGAGGTAATGGACATGGGCTGGAATTTCGGCTCTGACGCTGACAGGCTGTGTGACCTTGGACAAATCAGAGCTTTGGCTTCCTCATTTGTAAAATGGGGGACATGGGGTGTCAGGAACATGCTCTGGAAACCTTCCAAAGCATGACGGAAGTGGGAGTTCATATTGTTTTCTAATGGCGTAATCTGAGGCACTGTGATTTTCAGTAGGGGAGATAATTTGGAATATTTAGTCAACGGCGTGATATGGCAGTCAACAAAAAAAGCTGCTAGAGTCTCGGGGTGCAATAATAGAAGAATAGCTTACAGGAATAAGGAGGCAAATGTTGCAAAGAACATAGCCAAGACTCATACAGAAGGGGCTCGGCACACTGAAGTGAGAGGAGATTAGTGGAAGTTCTCCCCTTCATCCCTTTTCCCACTCTGGTTTGGGGGCTATTTTCCTAGGATCTTAAAGCAGCAGACATGGAGCTGGGAGGGAAGCTCTCAGAACCCATCTCGTCTAAACCTCTTATTTTGTGGATGAGGAAATTAACACTCAACAGAAGTTGTGAGCTGCCCAGGGTTCCACAGCTAGTGTCGGGGGTGGCATTTGAAGGGGCCCAAGTCTTTCAGACCCCAGGTCCAGCACTCTACATGTAGATGCTGCCGTGACTTCTGTGCCCTGTTGGGATGAATGTCAATGTGGTAACCATTGCCAAGGCCCTATCTCTCATAAGGCTTTTTACAGACCTCTTTGCAACTGACCCCTGACTCCCAGATCAGGGCTCATTCCCCCGCACTGTGCAGCATCTTTCTAACCCAGAAGACAGAGACAAGGAGATAGAGAGATAAAAGGCCATCAGACTCCGGAAGGAAGGCACAGCTGGGATGAAGAGTCATGGTGACTGTGAGGATATCTGCAGAGAATGGGACCAACAGAGATTAGGTTTTTGGGAACTGAAGGTACAGCCCCGAGGCAACCTTCCCTCTCTTGGTCTTTCTGGGGATTGGGAGTTCCATACTCATCTCTGAGGTTTCATATTCAAGAGACCTTTGAAGTTAAGCCTTCATTTATTATTTCTTACTTTCTCCTAGGATGTCTAGATCTGTTGAATAGGCTGCTCCTTACGGGGAGGGCAGGGGCTGCACCTTGGCCTTCTCTCCATCATTGAAGTCCCAAAGTCATAGGAAGATCCTTTTCAATCAATCAATCCTGCAGGTATAAGCACCTACTATGTTCCATGCACTGTGTGCTGGGACTAAGAAAACCAAACTGAAATAAGAATGAGTCCTTGTCAGGATCATAGATTTAGAGTTGGGCAGGGCTGTTGAGATCATCTGTTTCCACCCAAAGAATCATAGAATGTTGGAGCAGAAAGGAATCTCATAAATTAATTTATTAGTCAAAAAGTATTTAGTAGGCACTGTGTTCAGCCCTGGGAATACAAGTACAAATAAAGAAACAACCCCTGTTGGCAAGGAGTTTGTGTTCTAAAGGGAGAGACAACAAATTGCATACTGCATAAATAAAAAGTGAGTAAATATCAACATAAACAAACCCTTAATACAATCAATGAACAAGTATTTATTAAGCACCTACTAAGTGCTAGACACTGTGCTAGGCTCTGGGTGTACTAAGATGAAAAAAAGACAGTCTCTGCCCCTCAAGGAGTTTATACCTGACTTATTTCACAGGTGAAGAAACAATAGGGTTAAGTGACTTGCCATGGGTCACATAGCTAGTAAATGTCTGAGGCTGAATTTGAACTCAGGTGATCCTGATCCGACTAGGGGATACAACATTTTTACAGAAAAACAAATATACCATACTGTGGGGATGGCTAGGTGGTTTAGTGGATAGAACACCAGCCCTGGAATCAGGAGGATTTGAGTTCAAATCCAGCCTCAGACATGTACTGTCTGTGTGACCCTGCGCAAGTCACTTAGCCCTGTTTGCCTCAGTTTCTTCATCTGTAAAATGAGCTGGAGAAAGAAATGGCAAACCACTCCAGTACCTCTGCCAAGAAAACCCTAAATAAGGTCAAGAAGCATTGGGCATGACTGAAAATGACCAAGCAATATAGCGGCAATCTCTAGAAGGGGATGGCACTGGGGTGGATCCTTGACATTTTTTGAGATGAATTAAACTGAATTGACTGGACCCCTCCATGGCATTGGCTTGGCCTTAAGCAATATTCCCAGCTCACACTGTCCCAAGGTGTACTCCCTCCATGTCATCCCCCACCCTGCCCCATTACAAAATCCAAAAATCACAGCTCTGAACTAGCATCCCAACTACAGTATTGGGAGAGGCCCTGGACCCCACCTAGTTCAACCTCCTGGTTTTGCATAAATGAGAAAACTCTACACAGACAACAAATGGAAGAGCCCCTGAAACCAAGTGTGCATTTCTGACACGCTGAGACTTTCAGCCAGGAGATGGGGGGTGTAGAAGGGGCTCCTTTTTGTCACTCAGGTACCTTGGAAAACCTTTTCCCCAAGGCTATCAGTTTGAGGGGGACTGGGGGGAAGATGGGGAAGAGTACTAGAAAGTCACGGAAAGAAGGGGAGAGCTGCAGGGTACTTAGGGAGAGGCAGCCCAGGATGATGCAGGCAGAGCAGACATTGCCCATCCGCCTCATGTCCCAAAGGGTGCTTGGAGACAGAAGACATCAGTTCTTCTCACCCTGCAGAAACTCGTGTTCCTCTAGAAAACATCCATTCGATATAGTTTGGTCAGTCCCATTGACAAGACGAATGATGAGAACTAGAGATGTAATGATTCTGGTTCATCCACCTAGAGCTGGAGGTGGTCCAGAGGCCCTCTGGTGCAATTCCTACCTTCTACAGTTGGAGAAAAAGAAACCCACTGAGGCTGAGTGACTTCCCCATGGTCACCTAAAGGAGGCAAGATTTGAACTCTGGTTCAGGCCCAGGGTTGGCCACTGACTGGGCATCTGGACTTAAGTCACTTCCCTTCTCTGTGCCTCCATTTCCTCATCTGCAATATGAGAGGCTTGGAATATTTTAGCTTTAATATTCTTGTTGTTGTTGTTCAGACTTTTCAGTCATGTCTGACTCTCTGGGACCCTTTTTTGGGGGGGTTTTCTTGGCAAAGATACTGGAGTGGTTTGTCATTTCCTTCTCTAGCTCATTTTAGAAATGAGGAAATTGAGGCCAACAGAGTTAAGGGACTTGCCCAGGGTCACACATCTAATAAGTATCTGAGGCCAGATTTGAACTCAGGTCTTCCTGACTCCAGGCCCAGTGTTCTATCCATTGACCCACCTACATCTTCATGAGTTCAAATCTGGCCTCAGATACTTACTAGTGGTGTGACCCTGGGCAAGTCACTTCACCCTGTTGGCCTCAGTTTCCTCATCTGCAAAATGACCTGGAAAAGGAAATAGTAAACCATTCCAATTTCTTTGCCAAGA
This sequence comes from Vombatus ursinus, assembly GCF_900497805.2. Taxonomy (NCBI): domain Eukaryota; kingdom Metazoa; phylum Chordata; class Mammalia; order Diprotodontia; family Vombatidae; genus Vombatus; species Vombatus ursinus. Next base: position 6,318,661 of record NW_020954662.1, on the reverse strand, counting down.
AAACCCCAAATGGGGTCACAGAGTTGGACATGACTAAAAAAGACATTCTCACAGAAACATAGTTTTCAAGATGGAAGGGAACTTAGAAGTCATTCATTTTACAGATGAAGAAACTGAGGCACAATGAGGTTGAATAACTTGCCCGAGGTAGCATTGGTAGTGAGTGCCATAGGCTGGATTCAAACCCAGGTCCTCTGACTCCAAATCTTGTGTTCTTTCTAACTTACCACGCTTTTCTTCTTCCTGGTTTCTATCATTGGTGTGAATTTGGACAGAAGTGAATCCTGCACATATAGAGGTTGCTTTTGACCCTGCTGTCAGTGGGAAGCGTGCCCTGAGCACAGGTTTCCAGCAGGGCTGAGGGGCTGCCTCTAGGTGCCTACATGCTCTCACCCCTTGTGACTTATAGCAGTCATCTGCCAAACAGCTGGGCAGGGTGAAGGGGTGAAGCTGGTTACTGGGGAGCAGAAATTTTTCCTCTGTGTGAAACTAAGTGGCCCATATGGGATCAAACCCAGAGACTCTGTCTCATTAGCACCAAGTCAGAGCCCCCTGAGCTTGCTAGCTGTCTGTACTGAGGAATGCTCAGATGGAAGGCCCCTCTCTACCTACAGCTGGCCTCATTATCTGTCTGCTGTTGACCAGAGGTCTGAGGCATGGTCCAGATGCCCAGATAAACTTGCAACAGAAATAACTTCTAAATGGATGGGTAGAATAGAGAGAGTGCTGCATTTGGAATCAGAAGACCTGGGTTCAAATGCTAACTCAACTGGCTACTATATGACCTTGGGAAAATTATTTCCTCTATGGATCTCAATTTCACTACCTGACCACTTCTCTCACTCCCCTCCCCCACCCCCGCAATCCATTTTGTTATGTCCTCTGTACTACAGACAAAGTGGGCTATTGAGTGTTCCTTAAACATTGCTCACCTTTCCCTGACTGTTTTTTGGACACTGTCTCTCAAGATCTGGAATGCCCAGTATATTGGAGATAGCACTGGATACAGAGTCAAAGGATCTGGGTTCAAAACCAGATGCTATCACTTATCTTTGAGACCTCAGGCAAGTCACAGCCTCTTTAGGACTCAATTTTCTTCCTTATTTTTCTTTCTTCCTTTTCTTTCTTTCTCTCTCTTTTTCTTTCTTTCTTTCTCTTTTCTGTCTTTATTCCTTTTCTCCCTCCCTTCCCTCTCCCTTTCTTTCTTTCCTTCCTTCTCTCCTTTCTCTCTTTCCTCTCTCTTTTTCTCTCTCTTCCATCCTTTCCCTAAGCTCTGAGACAGCTCTAAGGCCTGAAGAGTCTAGTAACTCTTCCCTATTAGTAGGAGAAGGGCTGAAGGTGGGGACCCCTGGGTATCTCCTGTACTAAGTATTAGGTCTTCCTTTTACCTATCTGAGTTAAGGGAAACACAAGGCCAGGAGAGCTGTATCTAGGAGAGGTTCTTCTGATGTTCCTCACAGAAGGCACTGGAGCCTATGCCCCAGAGAGGAATATGGTGGGGTTACACCATTTCCCAGGGGGAAAGTAGTGACCAGAGTCTCCGATTCAGATCCTGGAAGTGAGCCCAGTCCCGTGTGAAGATGGTTAGTCTGCACAAACCTCTCAGAACTGCCCTATGGGCAGCAGAGCAGGGAAGGGTGCTAAATACTTCACAGCCCCTCTGAGCCTCAGTTCCTCTAACTGTGAAATGGAGAAGAGATGATTATTCACTTGACTATAGCAATTGAAAGCTTATGAGTAATAATAGCACCCATTTCTATAGTATTTTAAAGTTTCCAAAGCATTTTTTCTACAATTCTGTTGGAGGAAGCAAGTAGGGAAACTGAGTCTCAGAGAAATAAAATTATTTGCTCAGGGACTTTCAGCTAGTAAGTATCTGAGGCCAGATTTGAACCTGGGTCTTTCCTGACTACATACTGCACCACCTAACAGCTTCTAACAGAGCAAGAGATTGAGGTGGTACTTAAAGTGATCCCTGAATCCTTGACTCCCAATTCCCACCTAGTCAAACCTTATTTCATAGTTGTAATGGAAGAGCTAAATCATAACTTCACAAACCAAAATGCCTGTCCCTGGTCACCACTGACCTATAACACTTATAGGTCAGCCCCTCAAGGGCAGGGATTATCTCATTTTTGTCTTTGTAACCTTACATATAGCCCAGTGCTTGGCAAATAGTAAGTGCTGAATATATTTCACTTCATTCATTCATTCACCTGCAAAATAGAGATGATATGTCCTACCCTAGGCACCACCATGTGTGTCCCAGGAAGCTGAGGGGCAGCCCTTAGTATCAGAACTGGGATCTCCTCACAGTGATATTCTAAACAGCTCTCATGTCACCAGCCGCTCTCAGATATAATCCATGATTTCATTTGACACTCACAGAAATCCCTGGAGGTTAGTCAGGGCAGAGAGCTGTGCCCCCATTTTACAGGTGATTAAACTGAGGTCCAGAGAGGAGGAACTTATTTACTTAAGGTCACATAAATGTCAGGGTCAGGATTTGAGTTCTAGTTTTTTGCCTTTCAGTTCGGTCTTCTTCCCCTGCATCATGCTGCCTTTCCTGCTCCCCATCATTCTCTGAAACTTCAAAATCCAGCCCTTTCATCTGCCTGGAAGCCAGTCTCTCTGTAATGACCAGCAGTTTCTTGTGTAGCTTTTCTCTTTCTCTCACTCTGCCCCCCTAGTTCTCCCTCAAAATACAGTTTGCAGATATTAAAACACATGCACAAAATCATTAAACACTTTAAAAAATATTCTTTGAAGTCTGACAGTCTCAAACTCAAGAAAATTAAGGACTGATAAATATGCAGACATAGTGATAGGGAAATGAAGTTGTCTAAGCTGAGATTTCTACTAGCAAAGCCAGGTAAGAGAGGAGGACCTAGTTAGAGAGGAAGTTAGAGCATGGTCTAGAGAGGGTAAAGAGAGGAATTCTGTCTGGGAAAGAGATAGATTGAGGGTTGGAGGAAAAAAAGGAACCGAAGGAAGAAGGAGGGATAAAAGAAGGAACCACTAGACCCCACTGGGAGAAAGAAGACCAGAAATAATGCAGTCTCATTGATCAATACTGCAAGGGAAAGAGGGAGGGGGAGAGATGGGATCCAAGATGGCAGCACTAATTACTACTGCCTACTACTACTGCTACTATTACTGCTACTACCAAAACTCCAAAAGGGCTTCCAAAGGCCACATCAAAGGTGTCCCCTTCCTCGTGGACCTTGGTGTAGTGGATAGGGTGTTGGACTTACGGTCAGGAAGACCTGCATGATCTTGGGAAAATTCATTGACCTCTCTCAGCTTCTGTTTTCTCATCTATAAAATGGATATAATGCCTTACAGAACTGTTGTGAAGACTGAATGAGATAATATACCATAAAGCACTATATAAACATTAGTTATTGTTATTATTATTACTATTATTGTCATTTCTATGTGACTAGACATATGATTTAATTTTTCTGAGCCTCAGTTTCCTCATCTGTAAAATGGAGAGAATAACAGCATTGGCCTCATAGGGCTGTTGCCCTATGATTCCATCGTGAAATGAGAGACAAAAAGGGCACTAGTCACTTAGTAAGCCACATACTCAAGTCCTAACAATTTCCTCAATCCCTTTTTGCCAGTGAATGAACTGGACAGAGAGAAGAGGTGGTGGAAATGTTGTAGTGTGTATGTGCACATATGTATTTATGAATGGCACTGGGAATAGACAGATGTTTGGGCCAGTTGGTAGTTCAGTGATAGTGGGGCATCTGGTCACTTAAAGTTATAGGACCCAGGGTAAGCTCTGGACCTGAGTTTCCCCTCTTCTAAAAGGAAACTAGAGGACCCCGAGATCCTTTTTGTATTTTGTTCTGTTTTAGCATTTTTTGTTCTAACTTTCTGTGTTCTAAAGGCCCTCCCATCTCTGACATTGTGTGTTATAAGGGCCCTCTCAGCTCTGAGATTCTATGTCCTAAGGGCCCTTCCAGCTCTGATAGTCTGGAATTCTAATCCCAAGTTACTTCACTTTTCTGGATACTTCAGCTGTCTCATCTGTAAAATGGACTCAATAAAGCTGACTCTTTGAAGCCAAGAGCAGGATGAGATGAACTCTTAAAGTCTTTTCCATATAGAAGATTATTATCATCATCATAATTAATCATACAATAATTAATATTTAATAGAATTTAATTAACAATAATAATTATTTTACTCCAAGAATGGTCACCTTACTAGGTCTCAATAAATTCATAGGATATGCCTGACTGAAAGAACTCAGAAGTTATTCTAATGTTCAGCTAACTGACCTCCATCTTTGTATACATAAACAGTGACCTAAAAACACAAGAGCACAAAGCAGTTGAGGACCTACCTCACTTTTCCAGCTGCCAAGACAAGTGGTGTGTATAAAAGGAGGCTCTATATAGGTCTGTGTTTGCCAAAGCACAATTTCCTTCCCAAGAGCTTACCAACACCAGTGGTTTTTTCCTGTCCTAATTTTAAATAGGGGTGGGATTTGCATAGGACATTTGCATCAGAGATTACCCAGGGTGCTCTGGGAGGTATTGCTCTCCAGGAGAAGGGAAAAAAAATCACAAAACCTTTTTCGCTTGTCAGAGGGTGAAGGGAAGCTGCTTTTAGTAACCCTAGCCACTTAAAACCTGGATAATGGGGGTTGGGGAGAGGGGAGGTTTAAGCTCCTTATTGGTCTGGGGACTGACTGAGTGAATGGGGGCCCTGTTTCTAGGCAGCAGAGTAAGGCAGACTCATGTCTAGGTACAAATTTTAGTTTCTGAGCTTAACTCATGTGTGTTTCAGGAGGTGATTTGTGTGGTGAGGGCTAGTAATCTGAGCCATCCAGTGAGACATTTTTTTTTCACCAAACTGTAATGTATAAGATACTTGGTTGGTGTGGGAGAGCAGACGCAATTGTGCCCAGGATGCCACACAACTCCAGACCCCATCCTTTGGGATACCAATCTATTTTGTGTCCTGTGACAGAATATAATCTGTTGAGGGCAGATGCTACTCCATCTTTGTATCCCCATTGTCTAGAACTGGTGCATAGTAGGTGTTTAATAAATATGTGTTGATTGATCAATAAATATTTATTGATTGACTACTCTATAATGTACTCTGTTCTTGGCACTATGAGGAATACAAAGGTGACATGGTACTTGTCCTCACAGAGCTTACAGCCTAGCTGGGGAGATAGGAAACAGGACATACCTTTATGAAGAGTGAACTAAAAACACCAGCAAGCACGGTAGAGCCAAATGAGACACATAGATAATACTTCACACAGTAATAACATTGTAGACAGAGTCAAAGCAAGAGTACTTTTCAAGCTGGGGAAGATCAGAAAGTCAGTCATACAACACAGAAATTCAGACCTGGGAGGGAATTTACAACACAGTGTCAGAGCTAGAAGGATTCATAGATTGAAGAGTAAAAGATACCTCCGTGGTTATCTAGTTCATCCTCTCCCTCATGTTTTTAATGAGGAAAATGTGTTCCAGAGAACGTGACAAGGTCACGGAGGTATTAAGAGATCGGTCAGGATTTGAAGCCAGGTCCTCTGAATGCCAGTCCAAAACTCTTCCCACATAAAACGCTAGACTCTAGAAACCTCCTCATCTTACAACAATAAACAACCGAGGTTGAGAGGCTGAGGAGTGAGTCACCTAGGGACACCCAGAAGGTCAGTACTGAGGCAAAGTCTAAGACTAGCTCTCCTCATTCTCAATTCGGGATTCTTTCCAGGACACTATGACTGTCTCCCTAGGAAGGGAAACTCTGTGCCTTGACCCCTACTCCTTAAAATTATTGGTCTCCCATCTCATTGTCCGATCAGGATCTGCCCTCTGAGCCACCTTCCTCCATATCCCGGACCTTCCAGGGCTGATTTCTCCTGAAGCCCGGACAGCTCCCCACCTGCCTAGCCGCGGCTCCACTGATCCAAATGGAAATCCTTCCTTCCCTCCAGGTAGGGAAAAGAAAGAAGTTCGCCTGCTTACGATGGCTGGCTCACTCCCTCAGCTGCTGAGAGATTTAATACTTAACTCCAGGCTCGCCTTGCTCCTTACCTGCCTGAAGAAGTAGAGGGAGGCGACGATTTGCATATTTATTAAATATCTTTTAGTAGGATACACAAACCGCATTGCTACATCCCGCTGCCGGGGAAGAGAGGAGAGAGCCGCACCGCGGCACATTAAGTAGATGTTCAGGATGCAAGGCGGGGCCGGGCTGGGTGGGGCCGCAGCATCAGGAGCTCGGAGGGCACCAGGTCAAGGCGAGAGGAGGCAGCGTGCTGCGGAAAGTGCTTCTGGTGCTGGTGGTTCTACATATCCATCTAATTCATACCCCTGACCCTGGAGAGAGCAAGCCTAGTCTGCCCTTTCTCGTTCGGACTCCATTGTTTTATGGAATGTTAGAGTGGGAAGCTTCTAAAACAGAATCTCAGAGCTAAGAGGGACCTGAAAGTTATCGCTGGGAGGATTCTGAGAGTGTGGAATATTAGAGCCGAGAGGGACCCGAAAATCCAGAATGTTAGCTCTGGGAAGGTTCTGAGAGCGTGGAATGTTAGAACCGAGAGGGACCTTAAAACGCAGAACGTTTGATCTGGGAGAGTTCTAATGTTAGAATGTGAAGGTTCAAAAACACGTCAGAACTGAGAGGGGCCTTAAAATACACAATATTAAGAGTTCTGAGAGGGTTCTAAGAACATAATATGTTAGAGCTGAGAGACTTTAGAAGAAAATGTCAGAGCTGGGAAGGTTCTTTCACCATAGACTATCAGGGCTGGAAGGGACTTTGAAGAATCATCTAGTTCCACTTGCTCCTTTTACTGCTGAGGGAACTGAAATCCAGAGAAGTTTGATGACTGACCCAGGGTAACACAGCTGGTAGTTGAGACAGGTCTCATACCAATACCAAAGTTCCAGCTCCAATGTTCACTGCACTATCCTCATGCTGAAGTCTCCCAAACCTGGCTGTCAGGAAGTTCTTCCCAATGTCTAACTCAGAGTTCTGCTGTAGACAGGTTTATATAAGTGCCATTTGCAGTGTCTTGTTTTCTGGGGGGAAATGGAGAACAGCTGTTTGCCCTGATCCTCCCCCAAAGTGAGCAGGGTCCACCTCTAGGAGGCCTGTGAACTGAGTTCCCAAGGACTCTAGCAAAGGATCCACAGGCCAGACCTTCCTCCTCTTACTGCCCTCCCACACACCTGCTGTCCCCAGCACAGTGCCTGGCATGTAGTAAGTACTTAATAAGTACCTTATATAATCATATCTAATCCCAGGAAAGCCTGCCTTTGAGACCCTTCCCAGTGCATAGTCCTATGCAATAAGGAGATAGACCACCTCCATCCTGAGTCTTTCTCCTCATATCAAGACTTACTTTTAAGCCCCATTAAAAAAACCAAAGGGTAAAATGGTCAAGTCTCAATGAACCATGTGTATAATCTGCAGTTCTTTTTACCCTCTCTCTCTAGAACCTGACTTCACAAATAGATTCGGACTATGGGGCAGTTGCTCAGTAGAGCAGAAAACTCAATGGTTCCAGAGTCAGAAGATCCATGTTGATTTCCCTCCTCTGACACTTACTATCTGTGTGACCTCGGGCAAGCCACTTCACCCTGATAAGTCTCAGTTTCCTCAGCTGTAAAATGAGTGAGTTTGACTTAGTGTCTGAAGTTCCTTTCAGCTCCAGATTTTTTTATTCTATGATTTTGGAGTAGCTGCCAATCCAAGGCTTGGGTGTGTGTGTGTGTGTGTGTGTGTGTGTGTGTGTGTGTGTGTGTGTG
>NW_020954662.1:6309809-6310858 GCF_900497805.2 Vombatus ursinus | reverse complement strand
TGTGTGTGTGTGTGTGTGTGTGTGTGTGTGTGTGTGTGTGTGTGTGTAGGGGAGGGGTGACATTGCCTCCTGCTATCCTCTCCATTCTTAGATAAAGAGTGAGAAGTTGTCTCTCTGGGGGAGCAACTGAGAGGTTCAGAAGATTTACCTGGGGAAAAGAGCCCCATCCTTGAATTGCTCTTCTCAGAACCAACTGGAGGCAACTGGGAAGAGGCCAGCCCTGCAGGCTCATAAAACAGTCTGAGACTGCTTTTAAGAGGGGAGGCCTCAGCAGGCTTTTAGCTGGTGATAGAACACCAAATATCCAGCCATAAAGTAATCTCTGTCATAAAAGTAATCTTCATAATAAAATTAATAACAGACTCCAGGAAATAAATAAGAGAGAGCTAAGTACCCATGACGAGCTGCAGGAGAGGTTAGATTTGGAGGCCTCAGGGACCCTGGCAGGGTTTCTTTCTGAAAAGGTATGAAGTCTTTGGAAAACCAAAACCAAACAGAACCAAGAGGAATTGAAGAGAATGATAGCCTGTCACAGCAGGAAGGGCCTTTAGAACAAAGAAAGGGAGAGCTTGGGCTGTTAGAACTAGGAAAGACTTTGGAAGTCATTTCTTTGAATCAATCATTTGATCAACAAACATTTATTAAGCACCTACTGTGTTTCAAAGACTGGGGAGACAAAAATGAAACATCTCATGCCTTCTATCAGGGGAAACAACAGTAAAAGCAATGTGGTGCAGTATAAAACATACTGTACTGACTATGGAGTCAGAGGACCTGGGTTCAGATTCTGACTTTGCCACTTCCCTCTACCTGACCTTAGTCAAGTCCTCTTTGGGCCTCAGTTTCATCATCTATAAAATGAGGGAGGGTTCCAGGTCTAAATCTATGAACCTATAAACACATATAAGTAAATATAAAAGAGAGATTTTCTGGGGAGAATCAGGAAAGGCCTTATATAAGAGGTGGCATCTGAGCTTAACTTTGAAGGAAGCTAGGGCTTCCGAGAGAGAGAGAGAGAGAGAGAGAGAGAGAGAGAGAGAGAGAGAGAG
>NW_020954662.1:6217349-6309799 GCF_900497805.2 Vombatus ursinus | reverse complement strand
CATTCCAGGCATGAGGCACCATCTATGTAAATGTGTGGCGATGGGAAGTGGAATTTCACACATGAGGAACGACTAGTTAGTCAGTTTGGCTGGAATGCAGAACACACATGATGTAGAACAAGCATGGGAAGGAAGATTTGAATCTAGTCACCTCATTTTACAGATGAGGAAACTGAGGCCCAGGGGAATCTTGAAAGTAGTCCATGGACACATGACCACATTAGTAAGTGGCATGCCTAGGACTCAAAGCCAGGTATCCTTACTCTTCCAAAGGTTGTTTTGGATTGACCATGTTGTGGGTGGTGAGGCTGGGAGGAGGTTAGAATATGAGGGTAGATGATGGAGATGAAAGGTGATAGGGGAGCTTGGGGGAGCAGGGCTAGGGACCAGAGTGCAGGATAAACATTGCTCTTAGGAGCAGGGAGAGTGGGAGGGAGCACGGAAGGTCCCCTTCTTGAGTAGGTCTCCCTCCCTCCATCCTCCTGCCATCCCTGGGGATGATGTGTAGTCATTGGGGTCCCTAAACGAGCTTTGTGGGTAGCTCACCTTCCTGAAGCTGGAAGCTTATTCCAGGTGCTGCCAGAGGATTCAAACAGCTAGCCACTAGCCCACTGCTTTGCACAGAACCAGCAGTCCATAAATATTGGCTGTTTGATTGATTGCCACCTCCAGCCTAAATCCCTCATGTGCCGTTGATTTCCTGTCCTTTCATTCCATCCCTGGGAGAGATGGAGAAACCTAGTGGTCCTTCTCTCCTGGATCGTAACGCTTCATCATCCACCTAACCTGTGTTACTGGTAACCTTCTTCCCTCTCCCCTTACACATCAAACTCAGCCTGTTTCTATTTCTTCTTAGAATCTTTCCTGTATCTTCATAGGATGTGTTAGGGGCCTAGGCACAAGGGGGCCTAGAACATCCAAGAAATCACTTAACCAGTGAGATTAAGCCCAGGCATCCTGAGTCCTCCTACTTAGCCCAAGACCCCAACCACAGGGAACCCTGCAGAGACAGGATGGTGCAATGGGGACACTCCCCAACTAGGAGCCGAGAGACCTAGATTCTGCCCCTTTCTCTGTCTCTAACTTTCTAAGTGACTTGAGCTGCCTGAGGCTGCGTCTTCTTCACTATAAAATGACAGAGTTGTGTTTAATGATTCCTGAGGCCCCTCCTACTCTGGCATTCATTAGAAGAATGAGTCTATCTACCTGCTGGGGCCAGTAGTGTGAAAGAGGCGAGTGGGATTGGAGAAGGATGTTCAGCCAGTGGGCTGAATAGAGCTCTTAGATCAGCAGTGGTCAGACCTTGCCTAGCCACTCTGGATCAAGAGCCAGAACATTCTGTGTCCGAAGAACCCTCCCACTGCTAACATTCTACGAAACAATGGAACTCTCCCTAGACCTAGACAAATTAGCTCTGTCCCAGTAGATTCGCAAACCCCTTGTAAACCCCGTTGTGTCTGTGTGGGTTTTTTTCCCTTTCCCCACAAAAACCTTTTGATTTCTCTGATCTTATCCTATTCCTCAAGCTTCCTCTTCTCCACTGCCCTCCCCACTCTGCTTTTCTCTGCAGTGCCTGTCTCTCTATTTCTCTATAGTGCTGACAGGCCTCTTTTCTTTTCCTTCAGGTTTCAGGATGTCATTGTCCCAAAGGCTGTTAGCATCAGAGTCACAGCTTTCCTGGTTCCTAGCTGGTTAGGTCTCTGGATTCCCTGTCCTGGTTCCTTCTGCTTGGAACCCTGATACTGACAGACACTTCTTCAGAGCTGGTGTCTTCCACAGTGGCACAGGGTGATATGAGAATCTATTCAAGAAATATTTATTGAATACTTACTATATGTCAGGCACCATATTAAGTATTGGGGACAAGTTCCTTTCTTTAAGGAGCTTGTATTCTAATTGTAGGCATGTATGGTTAGATGGAGTAAGTGTTTGTTAAACATCTACTATGTGCCAAGCACTGTGCTAAATGCTTTACAAATATTATCTTATTTGATCCCAATAACAACCCTGGGAGGCAAGTGCTATTATTATCCCTATTTTACAGTTGAGGAAACTGAGGCAGACAGAAGTTAAGTCATTTGTCCAGGGTCACACAGCTAGGCAGCATCTGGGGCTGGATTTGCACTCAGGCAGGTCTTTCTGATTCCAGGCCCAGCAGGCTATCCACTATGCCTCCTAGCTGGGGTGGGAAGGAGAGGGGGACAGGAGGAAGCAACATATGCATGGATTTTTTTTCTTTCTTTTTGAGACAACATTTACACAAAATAAATGTAAATTTGTTTGAGGGGTTGGAGTAACAACAGGAGGAAGTCTTGTAGGAAGTGGCACTGTAACTGATCCTTTAACACATCTAAAGATTCCAAGAGGTGAGGAGGTAGAGCATTCCAGGCATGGAGAACGGACTATAGAAAGGCAAGGAGGCAGGAGAATGGTGAATGCATGTTGTATAGTGGTCAGCAAACAGCATAGTTTGGCTGGAACTTAGAATGTATGAAAGGAAACAATTTGTAATGGACCTAGATGGAGAGCTTGGGACCAGACTAAGAAGGGCTTTAATGTGTCATAGAAGAGTTTGCAATTTAACCAAATAACCACTTCAGTGACTTCCTATTGTCTTTTGGCTAAATTGCAAACTGTTCAGCAGGAAAGTAGTATGGCTAAATTTGTGCTTTAGGACTACATTTGACAGCTGTGTTGAGGATAAGTTGAAAAGGGAAAGGGTTGGATGTAGGGAGACCATTTATGAGGGTATTGTAATAGTTCAGGTGAGAGGTGATTGGGATCTGAATTGGGATGGTTGAAACTTGGTTGTAGAGAAGAGATAGATGAAAGACATGGTGTGATAATGGACTTTTTTATTATTTTTATTTATTTCTTTTTTTTATAATTTTCACCCCATCTCACCCCTCCCCGACCCCAAGATGGCATGCATTCTAAATACCCCTTCCCCTAGTCTGCCTTCCCTTCTATCTCTCTCCCCCTTCTCTTATCCCCTTCCTCTTCAATTTTCCTGTAGGGCAGGATGGATTTCTGTACCTCATTTCCTGTATTTCTTATTTCCCAGTTGCATGTGAAAACATTTTTTTTTAAGTATGTGTTTTTAAAACTTTGGGTTCCAAATTTTCTCCCTTCCTCCCTCCCCACCCACCCTCATTGATAAGGCAAGCAACTAAACATAGGTTGTATATGTGCAGTTATGCAAAACACTTCCATAGTAGACATGCTATGAAAAACTAACTCTATTACCCTTAATCCTATCCCACCCATCCATTTATTCTATTATTTCTTTTGACCCTGTCCCTCCTCAGAAGTATTTGCTCTGATTACTCCCTTTCCCAATCTGCCCTCCTCTCTATAATTCCCCTACTCTCTTGTCCCCTTCCCCCCCCATTTTCCTGTAGGGTAAGACAAATTTCCACACCCAATTGAGTGTGTATATTATGCCCTCCTTAAGTCAAATCCTATGACAATAAGATTCACTCATTCCCTCTCACCTTCCCCCATTTCCCCTCCACTATAAGAGCCTTTTCTTTTCTGGTTTTATTTTGTAGGATAATTTACCCCGTTCTACCTCTCCCTTTCTCCTTCTCCTAGTATATTCCTCTCTCACCCCTTAATTTTATTCTCCAGATATGACTCCTTCATTTTCAACTCACCCTGTACCCTCTATCTATCTATATCTATATACACATACATATGATTTTTTCCCCTCCAACTACCCTAATACTGACAAAGGTCTCATGAGTTACAAATATCATCTTTCCATGCAGGAATGTAAACAGTTCAACTTTAATAAGTCTCTTATGATTTTTCTCTTTCCTGTTTACCTCTTCATGTTCCACTCGAGTCTTGTATTGGAAAATCAAATTTTCTATTCAACTCTGGTCTTTTCATCAAGAATGCTTGAAAGTCCTCTATTTCACTGAATGACCATTTTTTCCCCTACAGGATTATACTTAGTTTTGCTGGGTAAGTGATTCTTGGTTGTAATCCTATCTCCTTTGCTCTCCAGAATATTCCATGCCCTGCAGTCCCTTAATGTAGAAGCAGCTAAATCTTGTGTTATCTTGATTGTGTTTCCACAATACTTGAATTGTTTCTTTCTGGCTGCTTGTAATATTTTCTCCTTGACCTGGGAACTCTGAACTTGGCTACAATATTCCTAGGAGTTTTCCTTTGGGGATCTCTTTCAGGAGGAGATTGGTGGATTCTTTCAATTTCTATTTTGCCCTCTGGTTCTAAAATATCAGGACACTTTTCCTTGATAATTTCTTGAAAGATGATATCTAGGCTCTTTTTTTGATCATGGCTTTCAGATAGTCCAAAAATTTTTAAATTCTCTCTCCTGGATCTATTTTCCAGGTCACTTGTTTTTCCAATGAGATATTTCACATTGTTTTCTAATTTTTCATTCTTTTGGATTTGTTTTACAGTGTCTTGATTTCTCATAAAACAACTAGCTTCCAATTGCTCTATTCTAATTTTTAAGCAAGTATTTTCTTCAGTAATCTTTTGGACTTCCTTTTCCATTCGGCCAATTTTGCTTTTTAGGGCATTCTTCTCCTCATTGGCTTTTTGGACCTCTTTTGCCATTTGGGTTAGGCTATTTTTTAAGGTGTTATTTTCTTCAGTATTTTTTGGGTCTCCTTTAGCAAGCTGTTGACTTGTTTTTCATGATTTTCTTGCATCACTCTCAGTTTTTCCTCTACTTCTCTTACTTGCCTCTCAAAATCCCTTTTGAGCTCTTCCAAGGCCTGGAACTGATTCATATTTTTCTTGGAGGCTTTGGATGTAGGAGCTTTGGCTTTGTTGTCTTCTTCTGGTTGTATGTCTTGATCTTCTTTGTCACCAAAGTAAGATAATATAGTCTGACTCTTTTTGTGCTGTTTACTCATGATCCTGGCCAGTTACTTGAGTTTTAAACTCTTTGTTAAGGTAAAAGTCTGCTTACAGTGTGAAGAGTGTACTGTCCCAAGCTTTGGGGGTTTGTACAGCTGTTTTCAGAGGTACTTCTAGGGACCTGTAAATTTTTAGTTCTTCCAAGGTGGTATGATAAAGGGCGAGGGGGTTCCTCTCCACAGCCACAATGAGCTTCACCACACCAGTGATCCTCCTAGCCCCAGGACTGCCCTTCAGAACTGTGACCCAGATCCAAGCACAGGCAAAGCAAGAGATTCCTGCATCAGCCCTGTCAAAGAGATCCTTGCAATCCCCCTCTGATCAGTCACTTGATTTCCCCTCAGTCTGTGGGCCGGAACCCAGGAAAAAGCCATGGCCCGGGTCGTGCTCTAGACTTGCAGCTGAGACTTAGCTCCTTCTCTCACTGAAGTCATAGACTTTTCCCACTGACCTTCTAAGTTGTCTTTGGCATTCGTTGGTTGAGAAGTCTGGAAACTGCCACAGCTGCCTGCGATTCAGTCCTCTGAGGCCTGCTCCAGGGTTGCTGCGGCCTGCGCGCCCACTCTGAACTGCGCTCCTCTCTCCACCTGGCGTGATATGCTTTTCCGATCAACCATCCAGGCTGTCTTTGGCTGGCAATTTGTTTCACTCTGTCTTTTTGTGGGTTCTGCTGCTTTAGAATTTGTTTATAGCCATTTTTTATAGGTATTTGGAGGGGTTTTGGGGAGAGCTCAAACAAGTCACTGCTTTCCCTCTGCCATCGATAATGGACTTTTTTAAGACTTGATAGCTGACTGTGAGGGCTAAGTATAAGTGAGGATTCACTTGATTGTGAATATGGGACAAATAGTAATGCCCTTGACATAGGAAGGGAATTTAAGAGGAAGGATGGGTAGGTAGGGGCAGGAGATAATGAGTTCCATTTTTGCCTCCTGAGCATTTAGGCAGAAGGGTTTAGCAGACAGTTGGTGAGCTCAAGAGAAAGAGGAGGGCTGGATATGTAGATCTGGGAGTCATCTGCATAGAGATAACAATTGAACCTATGGTAGCTGATGAGATAACTAAGATATTTTCCAAGATCCTTTTCTAGTTCTAAATATAGGATGCTTCTATTACCTGCTCCCCCTCCTCCACATTTTCCTCTTGAGAAAGTTGAGCTTACATATATTGGTGTCAAAGGAGCACCAAACATCTGGTCAATAGCTGGAGAGGATACAAGACAGAGTCTATTCTTAGCCCTGGCCTTAACTCTCATAACTTGCTCAACCAACCACTTATGCTCCCCGTCCTCTCTTCTATCCCTTAACCTCAGGCTGGAGTGAAAGTAGACCAGGTCTTCATAGACATTGGTGGAACAGAAGTAATACTCCAGATAAATCAGGGTCTTGGTGGCATCTTATTGGAGCTGCTTGGGAAATATATTTTATTTTCCATTTTCTGGGCCAGATGAGAGCTGGAGAATGGCCCTTCAGGGGCACTAGTGAACAAGTAGTTGAGTTGTGTTTGTAAGACTGGGGTGGTCAAAAGGTAGGAATGCAGGATTGCTTGACTGGAGCAGAGAAGCCTTATATCAACTCCATCAACAATGACATGCCAATCAGACCAGAGGTCAGAGAGAGCTCTCCTGCAGAACAGACCGATTCTCTCTCTCTCTCTCTCTCTCTCTCTCTCTCTCTCTCTCTCTCTCTTTCATCATAGGGACCTTAGAGGTCATCTAGCTGAACTCTCATTTTACAGAAGAAGAAACTGAGGTCCAGAGTGGTTAAGTAACTTATCCTGGTGAACCCAGGTCCTCTGACTCCAGGGCTCTCTTCATTTTACCACCCTGTACTTCATGAGGCTTTACAGAATCAAACTCTAGACAAAGCCAGAAAGAACATGGAAAAGAATACTGGTCTGGTAGTTGAGACCTGAATGCTAGTACTGGCCTGACTGACAACTCATGGCATGACCTTGGGTGAGTTATTGTCCCATCTCTAGGATTTCATTTCCTCATCTATTGAAGGGGCATTCTAGCACTTGCTCTACAGACTACCTGGCAGGATGGTCACAAGAAACCAAGAACATCGAAGTTCATCTAGATGCTGTGGTGGATAGAGTGCTTGGAGTCAGGAAGCTGTCAGTTCAAATCTAGCCTCAGAAACTTACTAGCTGTGTGACCCTAGGTGTATCATTTCACTTTCTTCTGCCTCAGTTTTCTTCATCAGTAAAATGTGAATAATACTAGAAAGAGGAGAAAGCATACTCTGTACTTGGGGTGTTGCTCTCGACGCTCTAAATTTCCAGCCATTGGACAAAGTCCTGGTCACCCTAGCCTTACCTGGTCATCTCACCCCTACCTGGAGATGTCTCTGGTAGATACAATAAAAGTTCATTATCTAATTTAACAGAAAAATTCTGGACGTGGGGGAGCCCTCATTTCTATTTTATCTTGGGGAAAACAGATGGATGAATTTCCCATCTTCCTTCTAAAATATCCCTGGAAGAGGTTAATTCTTGCTGGTTAGGGAGGGAGGGGAAATGTGAGCAAAGAAGGCAAGCTGTACTCAGCAGTTCAGATCATTTCTCTCAAGTCAAACTTGAAACTTGGGGCTGCTAAGTTAATTGGCTCCTGACGAGCTTCCACTTCTAAGAGAGCAGAGGATTAGAAAGGTTGATAGAAAAAGCATATGAGACTTCATACAGAAGGGGCTACTAACTGGGTTTTGGATTTAGCCTCACGTTTTCTTCTAAGCCTTGACACAGGTCACAAGAGACAGAGATAGCAGCAGGGTAGAAGCCTTGGGATTTCATCAAACTTTAAAATCTATAAATATCATTTCATTTCCTTGAACCTCAGTTTCCTCATCTGTAAAACAGGATAATAAAACATGTCATATATTTCTGACAATTATCTTAAAGGATCAAACAAGATTATGTATATGAATGTGCTCTGACAATGGAAGTGTACTTTTACAAATGTAACATATACTTATTTTATGGTGCATTTGGCACTTAAGATGCATGATAAGCAAGCCATGAGCTTCAAATTATTTCTTGGGTGGTGGGGACTGGTTGACTGGGGACCATTCATCCTGTCCTTTAACCCTGCTTTTCTTCATTGTAAGCAGTTATTCAGTCCAGAGAGTGTGTTAAGGTTGTCAGTACCATGGACAGGGACAGAGGCGATGATAAAATCCTTGAATCCATGCTGAGCGGCTGATACCTTTGATACATGGTGTAGCTACTATATAGACATACAAAGGCAGCGTGTGATGGGCAGATCTGAGGAAGAATGGAACTGAATTGCTAATATTAGTAGGTTAAATGTTCTTATGGAGCCTTGTGCTACTTTCAGACAGCAACTCAGGCCAGTCTACCGGGTTTAGAAAGGGTGTGGCTGAATTGTCAGGATTTCCAACAGTCTCCCTGATGTGTTCATGTTTCTATATGTGTCTGCTGGCATATTAGTACCTGAGAAGCTAGTCATGGGGTCTATACATTTCCCCATCTTATGAGCATCTAATATTATGTTCTTCTGCTTGGTGTCTCCCCCACTGAGGGTCAGCTTTATCAAACAGATGTGGTTTTTTTTTTTTTTGTGGTTAGGCAATGGGGTTAAGTGACTTGCCTAGGGTCACACAGCTAGTAAGGGTTGTATGGCTGAGGCCAGATTTGAACTCAGGTCCTACTGAATCCAGGACCAGTGCTCTATCCACTGCAACACCTAGCTGCCCCCATACAGATGTGTTTCTTATGGCAAGGTCATCCTGAGTCAATCTAAACTGAACCTCAGATAAGATGACTGTCAGAGGCTCTTCCCCATTAACTTCAAAACAAATTGAAGAGCCCTACACTTAACAAAGGGGTCCAGTCAGTGGTCAGGGGGCAGAAATAAGTTAATATTATTTTATGATCTTTGATCACCAATAGATATCAGATCCATGGCCTTGTCTGTAATAAAGTAAGCAAGGTGCTGGGCTTGGGGTCAGGAAGACCCAGGTTCCAACCCTGCCTCTGACACTTACTAGCCATGTGACCACGGACAATTTATCAAACCTCTGTCAACCTTATTTTCTGCCTCTTCCAAATAGAGATAACCATGCTCTGGCACCTACCTCACAGGACTGTTGTCAGGCTTAAATGAGATAATGCATTCAAAGCATTTTCTATACTTTCAAAATGCTAATAAATGTCAGTTATTATTAGCTTCATCTAAAAGAATACAGGGGGGAAATAACACATAGATATAGGGCTAGAAGGAACTTAGATATTATTTAGTCCAACTCCTTTCATTTTACAAGTGACGAAACCAGTGCATAGAAGAAGGAAGTGACTTGACCAAGGTCATACAGGAAGTAAGTGACTGAGATGACACTTGAACCCAAATCATCTAACTACAAGCCCAGCAAGTTAAGAAAAGAAAGGGGAAAAAGATTTCCAGACAAACTTATCAGGGAAAGGGAGCAAAAACAGAGTTACAGGGAAATGTGAGACCCACTGGGGCCTCCCAGTATCTCTGTGAAGGATTATGCCCTAAGCCTTAAGTCTCAAAGAACCATATCAGCTTCCCAGGGCACCAGCTGCTCCTTGGAATTTATCCAAAGAAGCTTTTCCTCTGGACTTCTGGGTTTCACTTTTTACTACTTTCCCTGATCTTTGTCCTCTAATTCAATGCCCTGCTTAAGCCATCTAAATTTCCCTGATCGCTGAGTCTGCTTGCTTCCCTGGGTTCAGAGATCTTTCACATCTGACCCCTAACCACCAAAATTTCCCCACTTCTCCTACTACTTTCCCCCAACTGGATGCCTTCCATCCCTGACTGCAACATGCTCTAGACCACAAGAGTGGATTTTAGGGTGCTTTTACAAGAAAGGCAGCATGGTGCAATAAACCTGCTGTGTGACTAGTGTGTGACTATTGGCTTAACCTTCCTGAGCCTCAAGAAATGTCTGCTAGGTTATAGATACATTGGTGAAGGATGTTTTCACATCCACAAAATCACTGATCCCTGTTGTCTTTATTTACAAGGAGGGGGGAATAATATTCAAATTCTGCATAAATAACCCACAGGTCAAAGATATTAGTAATGCATATGATATAAAACTACTTGGTACTTAATTATGTGGTATCTAAACTTACTGAGTTTTTCTATATGGTTGCAGCTATGGGATGGGGAGAAGGAGAAAGGAAGAGAAAAGGTGAGGGAAGCTTGGCTTATATCCAGCTGAGGGGAGAAGGGAAGGGAGGGAGAGGAGAGAAGGAGAGAGAGAGAGAGAGAGAGAGAGAGAGAGAGAGAGAGAGAGAGAAGGAGAGAAAGAGAGATACAGAGACAGAGAGAGACAGAGACAGAGGGAAACAAAGAAACAGAGATAGACAGAGATAGATGGATGGGCAGATAGAGAAGGAAACACAGAGACAGACAGAAAGTTAAAGAAACAGAGAGAGAGAGAGAGAGAGAAAGAGAGAGAGGATGAATAGAGGTTCTTGTCTCAGAATTCTACCTCCTATTTGGGGATTTTTCCACTTGGGTGTTCTGGCTTTAGTTCATTGGTTCATTCTGTAATTCCAGGCTAACACCCAGACAATCAGAATGCCTATTCATTACTGGTGGAGCTTTTGATTGTTATACCAGAACTTCTACTCACACAATTCAGGGGTAACCAGCAATATCCCCATCTTTGTGTGACCACAATGAGGGAAGCCAGGCAGTGGTGCACAGTTGTAACAAGGGCACCAGTGGTGTTCTCACTCTTAGAGTTTCCCCAGGCAGTACCTAAAAGCAGGGAGAGTTCCTGTCTCTCTGGGCTGTGGCAGAATTCTCTGTGTTTGGGGTTGGGGGTTGAGAGGGTGTTGTTCCAGCACTTAGAGTGTGTTTCAGAAGGCAGGTGTTTAAGACAATGAGTCTATTCTCTTAATGCAGTGTGACTCTAGAGGTCTCACATATTTCCTGAATGGTTTCCCCTGGAAATCTGTGTTTGTGTTCCTCTGTTTTGTGTACTCTGTAAATAATCTTGTGTGCTAAGCCATGTTTTGAGCTGCTTGAGGTCTTGGGCACAGAGACAGCCAAAGGACTTAGCAGTGATAACTTGGTGTCCTAAGGTCAACAAAAGCTGCATCACTGATGACACCTAGTTCTCTTGGGCAAACCTGGATTAAGGGTCCTGACACTTTTTTTTTTCTAAAGTAGGAGCTGGATAGGGGATTTTAAAAAAAGACCCAGACTGATATAACAGTGAAAGTTTTTCCTATCACATCCAAAATATATTGTACCATAAAGCTGCCAAAATGCAAGGCATGTCTGCCTATCCCAAGCTCTCTCAACCCCCATCTGTGATCAAGCTGATTGACCAACCAGCCACAGTTACTATGGAAGCATGAATCCCAAATGAACTAGATCAATCAGGGATGATTGTTATTAAGCCTTCCCAGGATAGGAGAGCACGGGGTTTGGAGTTAGGAGAGTTGGGTTTGTGGTCAGCCTCCCATACCTACTAGGTAGGTGAACTTAGTTATCATCACTTAACCTCTCTGGGACTCAATGTTCTCATCTATTAAATGGTAATCTTGACTGCAATGTTTACCTCCCAGGGTTTCTGTGGGAAACACATGAGATAATGTCAGTCAAGTTTTTTGCAAACCTCAAAGCAAGACATAAAGAAACAGTAAGGCATAGTGGAAGGAATCAGTAAGACCTAAGTTGAGGGCCTGTTTCTGATAGTATTAGTCATGTGACAATGGACAATTTGCTCTTTAGGTATCCCTGGTACTTATCCCATGGCCTGGCATACAGTCAGTACTTAATAAATGGTCATTGTTCCATTGCAACTTAAGAACTGTCTAGGGCATGGAAAGGTTAACTTCAATACAATTCAATTCAACAAACATTTCCTAGGTGCCTACTGTGTGCCAGATGCTGGGATAAGCGCTAATGTTACAAAGATGAAATTGAAAAATTCCCTGTCCTCAAGGAGCTTACATTTCAATTGGGAAGACAACGTATGGATAAATAGGTCACTATAAGGCATATAGATCAAATATGTCCTAGCCTTGAATGGGAAGGTGATAACAGCTGGGGGGACTGGGAGAGAGGATATGAAGAAGGTGGGTCTTGAAGGAAATGAGGAATTCCAGAAGTCATGCCTCAGACAATTCTTAAATATTATGCAAATGACTTGCCAGAACTGTGTTAGTGGAGGAAGCTCCCACATCCAGAATTCCCTTTAATTCATGAAATTAAAGGTCTATACCCCCAACAAAAAAATGAGCACTATATAAATGTCAGTTATAATTCCTCTGTCAAGACCTTGGCTTCTCCAACTTGTTGTTGATCTTTTTTAAATGAAGGAGTTGGACTAGAAAATCTCAAAGGTCACTTCTACATTGTCTTTTTCTTGTCCTTCATCATCATCTACACTCATCTTCAGCTTCACCTACTAGAGAAGGGACAACAAATGCCACTACCCAATGCAAAGAGATAGCTGAGCTAACCACTGCTGTCTGCAGACACCCCCATGTTCCCTTTTCCAAGAAACCCCAGGCACCCCCAGAAGTCTGCCAGGGAAAGAACCAGATTTACTGCCTGTGTTGGCACCAAAACCCTGGCCAGGTCCCAACGCCGCCCTCGTTCCTGTCAGAAAAGCAAAGATCTATCTCTTTTGCTTTGGATAACACCAAGGAGACTGTTGGACTTCCAAATGCCATCTTCCCAGGAGCCAGAGTTTGAACAAGATCCCTTGGGTGATATTTCCGGAGGAGGAGATCTCACTAAAACTTCCTCGCTCCTTAAAATGCCGCCATGTCTGCAACCTTTATTTATAGACAGATTGCTTTTCAACTTTTCTCACGCCAACATTTCTACATGTTATTCCTGAAGATAAATGCGCATTATGATTTCATAATAGGAATTGCATTTCTCCCTCGTGTCACCTCTAAGCATGTGTGTACATAAATATGCCATCTTGGCTCTGACAGTAATTTAAAAGGCACTTTGAAGCAACATATTGATCATGACCAGAGAACTTAGTTGGTGTGGTATGGGTCTTGCTGAAGCATGCCTTTCTGTAGTCCCCTCCCTTTTATTTGTCTGAATCCAAAAGCTGGGGAATTTATGATTTCCATTTATCTTAGGGTATGGTGATGTTTGTTTATAGGCAATGTGGGACTTGGGGAGGGGAGAAGAAGTGTGATTTTATAACTCCAAAGTGTAAAGAAGGAATGAAAAAATGCTGCCGTTCTGGCAGCCAAATTCCTTGGAGACCAGAATTCTCCCTCAAGTTCTCAAACGGACTTGAAAGCTTTTCTGCTAGATGGCTCCCAAAATTCCAGTAGAACCACTTGGGTTTTCATTGATCCTTCCCATTCTTCCAGGATCTGCCCAAGGCTACCATTTTTATAACCCAACTTTGCCCCACTTCCATCTCCTGTTTTTCAAACTTGTATTTACATATTTATGGGCATGTTACATCCTCTCAATACAATGAAAGGAAAATGTCCCTTTCCTGACTGGCTTCATGCTACTTAATGACCCCAAGTGCCTCCCATTCTCCATGTCAAATATTAATTCAGAAAATGGTAGAAGTGGGAGTTAGAAGAGTCAAGGTCTGTGCCCAGCTCTGCCACTGACTCACTCTGTGACCTGGGGGGAGGTATTTCACTTTTCTGGGCATTAATTTCTTTATCTATAAAGAGAGAGAGTTGAACAAGATGATCCCTAATATTCCTCCCAGCTCTGCCATTTTGAGTTCTAAGGCCCCTCCCAGCTCTGACATTCTGTGTTCTAAGACCTCTCTCAGCTCTGACATTCTGAGTTCTAAGGCCCCTCCCAGCTCTGCCATTCTGTGTTCTAGGGGCCCATCTCTGACAACATATTCCTTTTCATTTCTAAAGTCACTCCTGGTTCTAACATTTTAAGTTCTAAGGCACCTCAGAATTCTGACATTCTATGTTTTAAGGTTCAATTCAATAAATTATTTATTATTAGGTATCTACCATGTGCAAGACACTTTTAGGAATTCAAGATATAAAAACACAAATGAAATAATCCCTTTTCTCAAGGAACTGAATTTCTTTGAGGGAAATATAATGTGTAGTGTATAGGAAGTAATTAAATGTAATTTCATGAAGGGGACATTAGTAATGACTTGGTAGGGGCTGGCACTTAAGTGAGCTTTGAAGGAAGCTTGCTCTTAGGCTGTACAATCTGTGAATCTCTGAGTTCCTGTCTACATGTATTTATGTTGGTGTCTGTTAAATGGTCTTGAAACTTCAATGTGGTATACGGGAATGAGCACTGATGTTGGAATCACAGATCCTGAACTCAGATCCTGACTCCATCACTACATATGTGACCTTGGGCAAGCCCCTTAACCTCTGTAGGTCTCAGTTTCCTTATCTGAAAAATGAAGGGATTCAACTAGATGGTCTCATCCAGATTTAAATGACCATCTTGTTCTCTTTCCACATCCTGGGGTAAGGAGGCTCTGATCTCATCCTCTCCAAGTCCTTCCCTTGTGAGCAGAAGAATGAAATTACTCAGAGGAGAATGAGTGTGACTTTTCCCCTCACCCCTGCCACAAACTGGAACCAACTCTACCTGGCACTGCCTTTACCTACAGCAGAATGTAATGCTTGGTTTAAAGGACTCCAGAGTCCTATCCAGTACCTTTCACTCTCCATCTCACTCTGCTTTCCTATATCTCAAAAGGAAGCTGAAAGTATTGTCGGACCACACCCCTTCCTCCAGCTAACCCACTTCCCTGCCCCCATTTTGAATCTTTCTTATCCTTTAAGGCCTAGCCAAAGCCCTACCTCCTCCAGGATTCCTCTCCTGATCATGAATTCTCCTCATGCTAACCGCCTTTAATGCTTCCTGTCTATATCTTATTTCTTACTCTAAACTCTTACTGCTTAGAGATACCTTGATTCAATTCAACTCAGTTCAACAAATTTAAGTATTAGATGCCTACTTCATACTAGATACTGGGAATACAAGGACATATGAACTCTTTCCCTCCAAGAACTTACCTTCTACCAGGAGTCAAAAGGGATGCACACATTTAAGAAAATATAAATTATATAGGGTGTCCCAAAAAGCTTTAGTGCTATTGAATAAATTGTTTTTAATCGATTAAAGCTTAAAATGGTGCTAAGTCCTTTATACAACATAACCCAAGGTGACTTGAAGAAAGAAATAATGGTGATAACTGGGATGCTCAAGGAAGACTTCCTGTAGAAGGTGGAATCCATGTGGAGCTTTGAAGGAAACTAGGGAGTCTTCAAAGCAGAGGTTTGGAAGGAGTACATTTCAGACAAGGGACAATTGTGCAAAAGTATGAATGTGAGAGTTGGCCTTCCACATCAGAGCAATGGCTAGCAGCCCAGTGGTACTCTATCAGAGAGCACAGGGAGGGTATATTGTGAAATAAAACTGGAAAGGTAGATGAAGGTCAGATTGTGGAAGTTTTAAAATATCTGGCTGTGTATTGTGTATTTTTGCCCTAAAGGCAGTCATTTGTGGGTTTAACGTTTTGTGCAGGTATGGGTTCAGCACAGTATAGTGAGAAAAAATGCTAGACTTGGTGTCAGGAGAGACCTATGTCTGAATGACCTATAATCACCTCCATTGTGAACTGGCTGTGTGGTCATGGGCAAGACCACTCAACCTCTCTGAGTTTCCTTCTATGTGAAATGAGAATGGCAATCCTTACAGTGCTTGCTTTATAGGGTAATTGTGAGGATCGAATGAGATAACTTATGTAAAGTGCTATATAAATATTAGCTAATATCATTATCTCTTCTACTAAGAAGTAAACACCATGAAGGCAGGGTCTTATTTGGAATAGAAGCCAGGAGAACTGGGTAATTGTATGAATTTTTTTAAGTGCCTGACACAGTACTTGAATGAATGAACAAATAAGAGATAATCATTAAGTGCTTATTATGTTCCAGGTACTGTTCTAAGCTCTGGAGATACAGAGACAAGCAAACAAGACAGTCCCTGCCTTCAAAGGGAAAAATGACACAAAATTGGGAGTTGGAAGTAGGATTGTGGGGACAGGGGGGATAGAAAGAAGCATCATAGCTTGGGGATGGCTGAGAAATTAATAGTGGGCTAAGTAATCAGCTAGATAAGGTAAAAGCCCTAGGGGCTAGAGTCCCATTTCTGGTTAGAAGAGGGGGACAGATTATAGGGAACAAGGCTCAGAGATGGCCAGGAAGGGCCATGCTTTGTAAACAGTAGGTGCTTACAACATTGGAAAATAATTATTCATCCAGTCCAGGGGCTTCATAAGATGGAGAAGTGAAAGGGACCCTGGGGATCATTTAAGCCAATCTTCTTTTTTATAGCAAAGGAAATTGAGGTTCAGAGAAGGGAATGACTAGCAAAGATTACTCAGGTAGTAAATGACACAGTTGGGTCTGATGGGGTCCTCTGACTCCAAAGCTGGTATTCTCTCATCCTCATCCCTCCATACTACCTAATCCCATTACCTTCATCTCTTGGATGGAAATCTAGTGAATAGTCAGATCCTCCTATGGGTTGGTATGCAGATGGAGGGAGAACAGACATGATGATCCTTGGAGGCCTCTTCCTGATCAAAAGTGTGCCACACTGGCTCTTGAGTCACATAGCTCTACAGCACAATACCTAGCACTTAGTAGGTGTTCAATAAATGTTCATTGATTGATTGACTGATTGAAATCTCACTTCTTGACCCCTACTACCTGTGTGACCTTGGACAAGTATTTTTGCCTTCCTAGGCCTCAATTTCTTTCTCTGTAAAGTGAAGTTGGACTAGACAGCCTCTGAGGTCCCTTCCATGTTCTAGATCTATAAACTTTATTAACTCTCTGATGTTCCTGAGAGCATAGGAAAGGTTCTGGGTTCTACAGCTTATAGTGCTGAGTTCAAGTCCATTGGGTTGATATTGAAATGATCCTTACCCCTCTCCCCCCACCCCACCCCCATCCATTTCAGGAACCACTTGGAACCAAAGGAAGCTTTGGCTTTGAGGAAGGATAGGAACCCTTGGGCTTTGGGGAGTTAGTAAAAATCACAGATGTTCTTCTGAAACACTATGATGGGGGATGGGGGGAGATAATGATGATGATGAAGAGGAGGAGGAGAATGGAGGCAGCATGGTGGTCAGGTAGCTCTGACTTTTGATTAAGAGAACATGAGTCTGAATCCTAACTTAACCTTTCTGGGCCCAGCTTCTGTAAAATGATGATGTGATAAGTTGAACTAGGTGGGCCTCTGAGGTCTACTCCAGCATTATCTCTGTGGTCATATGTCCCTATGATGATAGAGATGAAGATAAGGAATGTGAGTGTAAATAGGATAATGATGATGAGAGTGAGGGTGATGAGGAGGGATGAAGGTGGTTATGAAATTGGGATAGGATCCATATCTACCGGACTTGTCCCCCTCCACCACTATCTAATACTTCTTATTGTTGTTCAATCATTTCAGTCCTGTCTGACTCTTCATGAATCCTTTCAAGGTTTTCTTAGGAAAGATACTGAAGTGGTTTGCCCTTCCCTTCTCCAGGTCATTTGACAGATGAGGAAACTGAGGCAAATAGGGTTCAGTGCCTGGGGTCACACAGCTGGTAAGTGTCTGAAGACAGATTTGAATTCAGAAAGATGAGTCTTCCTGATTCCAAGACCAGTGTTCTATCCACTGCACCATCTAGCTGCCCAAAATTTGAATTAGGTTATTTCTCCTGAAAGTCCAAGTCCCTAAGATTGAATTGGCCCAAGGGGCTGAGACTTCAACCAAATAGTTGTTGATCCAACTTACTGGTCATCTAAGGGCATTAAAAAGGCCCAGGCACATGGATTTGGGGCCCTTCAGACTTGGTGCTTATCCCAAGGCCACTCACCTCATTCTGCCCTACTGACTACCAGCTTTCTGTAAAGAAATGAGGGAGGCTGGGTCTACTTGAGTTAGGTGCTGTATTGTTGTTTAGTGTTCTTTGTACTCTGTGGCCAAGTAAAGCCCTTCTTGTTAACTGTTAAATGACCCACAAATATCTCATTTAGTTCCAACACTGGATATAAATCACCAGGGGACCAGCCTGGGTCATGCCCAGCCTAACACAGAGATGAAGTCCAACTCTGTCACTTTACATTTAAGGAAACTGAGGCCCAGAGAGGGAAAGTGACTTTCCCCATAAGTAGCATGTTGTAGAGCTGGGATCCAAACTCAGGGATTCTGGTTCTCTCTGGACTCCATGGTCTCCTAGGTCCCTTCCAAGCCTGAGATTGTGTGATTTCATCTTCTGCCTCCAAATTCAGGATTTTGTCGCCTCTAGAACATGGCAATTTGGAGTTTATTTATGATCTCATTTTATATATTTATTTGAATGTTTGCTTCTGTTGGTGGTTACTAAGTTTAGAATATACAAACCCAGATTGCTGCTCAGTCTAGAGACTTGCTCCTCATCCCCTCCCTCTGAAAAGTTTTCCCAAGTGCTGGTTGAAATGCTACTTATTACAATCAGGTAGATGACAAGAAGAACTTTCCAACTTCTTTTAACTAAATAAGGAAACACTTCCCCAAGGGAGAGCTATTCTCTTCAGTGGAGGCTTTCAAAAGAATGTTAGAGCATATTAGAGCTGGAAGAGACTAGAGATCCCCCAGCACAGCATCCTGGGGTTACTAATAAGAAAACTGAAAGGAAATGAATGGTTTGAGATCATCCAACTAATAAATGGTGGTGCAGACTCTTGAATCCAGATCTTCTGCCTCCCAGCCCAGTCTTCTGACACAAACTATTTAATAAAAGCTAGGAAAGTGTGATAATGGGGGCTGATCTGGGGAGCCAGATTTGAGAGGCTACTTTGAGCCAGTTCTTGGCTGGGCTCTGCAGTGCCCACTTGCACAAATAGGGATGCTGGGCCTGAAGGATGTCATTGGAAAACTCTTCTAACTCAACTGTCTGCCAGTCTAACAGACCTTTGGCTGCTTGAAATCTTTCCTACTTGCTGCTCAGTTTATCAATGATTTTGTTGTTGTTCAGTCATTTTTCAGTCACATCTGACTCTTTGTGACCCCATTTGGGGTTTTCTTGGCAAAGATACTGGCCACTACATGTATTGTTTGCCATTTCCTTCTCCAACTCATTTGACAGGTAAGGAAACTGAGGCAAATAGGGTTAAATGACTTGCCCAGGGCCATATAGCTAGTAAATGTCTGAAGCCAGATTTGAACTCAGGAAGATAAGTTCCTGATTCCAAATCCAGTGCTCTATCCACTGCGCCACCAAGCTGCCTCTACACCAATGAACCTCCCTTCTTTTAGAAGCATCAGTAATCTAAAGAGTTAGGATTCAGAGTGCATTATAATAGAAAGAACAGTGAACTTGGAGTCTTTGGTTCTGAATTCAAACCCTGGCTCAGTTACTTACTGCCTATGTGATCCTGGATAAGTCACTTGTCTTAGGCTTCAGTTTCTTCCCTGTAAAATGGAAAGGTCAAATTAAATGGTCTCTAAGGTTCCTTCCAGCTCCAGATATTTAATCTTACAATTCTATGAAATAGAATTGAGAGGTGATGATGGACAGGACCTAGAACACAGAAATGTGTAGAGCTTTTACATGAAAAAAACATTAAAAAGACTCATTTCAATAGAATTAGAGTTACAGTCAGATGGAAAGAACTCTGGCCTCTGGACCAAGATTTGGGAGACCTGCTCTGTGACATACTAGAAAAGGTCTGTACTTGACATCAGCACCGCATTTAGACAATCATTTGACCTCCTAGACTTAACAAGTTCACATTACTTAGAACTGTCTCTTACCTTAGCTCTCTGGGCTTGCTTCTCGATGGAGTTGCGTTTCCTTTGAAAGTGTATTCTTTTCATAGATGGCTCTCTTCTTTGCTGCCAGAGGTTACACTGTCTCCTTAGATAGCGTGTCTTGCTTTGTAAAGGGACATCAGGGGCACGACTGAGGCTTCCCTAGCTGCTCTTCTGTTCCGTCACGTCTTACTGGAGAACTTCTAGCATTGTAAAAGGGTAACGGTAACAATGTATAAATACTTATTTACACTTCAAGGATTAACAAAGTGTAAACACACCTCTACAATTTAAAACTTTAATGCTTCATTTTCTCTCTTATCTGACCCTTTTTATAATTTCATCAACTGGTCTGGGAAGAAATGAATTGATCAGGAGTGTTCTGATCAACCCATCCTCCCCCCATTCCCTGCACAGGCAAACACACATATTCTACAGTCTATAGCATCAACTGGGCTCTCTCTGCAGCTAGACAATCCCTCTACTCTGCCCTACTCAACAGTGGGCAGAGTGACTGCTCCAATACTTTTCTTTTCTTTTCTTGGCACCAACTACATCTCTCAACCTTAAATTCATAATAGATGATGAATCCTCCTATGCCACTGAGAAGATGGAGGCCATTTGATATGAATTACCTCAGTTCTTCTTTTTCATCACTCAAATCTAATCAGCGTCTTCCCTCTTTCTCTCCTTCCCTCCAGTCATAGACTATCCCCTCACACATCTTCAGTCTTTCTTATCACTGCCCCTTTCCCACAGAAAGTTATCCAGGGTATCTTCCCAGGTATCAATATTTGTAATGAGAGGAGCATGTTTTCTCTCTGCAGTAGCTATGGAGACCACTTTGCCCCACATCTGGTAGCTCTCTACTAGTCTTCATCCCCTCAGGGGTTTGGTAGGAAATATAGGCTCTTGGATAGGGTAAAAGAGTTGGTTGTTGTCCTTGGTGCTGGAAGAGGACCAAAATGACTTCACTATGCTAGAGTTAAGTTTCAGTGTGTCTGACTGTAGCTGATCAGACCAATAGGAGCTCGGAATGCTCTACCACAGGTCTGGCACAAATAGTCCATGTGAACATTTGGGGTAGATTCTCTAAATTTGCACATCCTGTGTTTCCTTTGAGCTGTTTCAATTTTGCTTTGCTCATAGAGAACAGCACCTTCTCTGATGTGGGCATGCCATGCTGAGTGGGTCCCATGCCAGTGTCTCCTGTGTCACAATTCCAAAGAGAGACCTTGAGAGTGTCCTTGTATCACTTCTGCCCACTATGTGAGTGCTTGCCCTATGTGAGTTCTCCATTGTCTTTTAGGCAAGTATATGTTTTGCATTGGAACAACATGGCCAGCCCATCAGAGTTGCACTCTTTGAAGCAGAGTTTGAATGCTTGGCAGTTTAGTTCAAGAAAGGACCTCAGTTTCTGGTGTCTTATCCTGCCAAGTGATCTTCAGAATCTTCCTAAGATAGTTCAAATGGAAGCAATTCAGTTTCCTGGCATGGCACTGGTAGACTGTCCAGGGATCACAAGACAGCAGAGACCTCTCTGGGCTCCTCTCCTGATTCTCCAGACTGTCTCCACCATGTCACAAAAGTCTCCTCATCAAGGAGATTTACTTTGCCCCTGAATTTCTCACCTTAGAAGTATACTTCCTTCCATTCCTTTCATCTGACTGATCAGTTCCTCCCCAACCCTCCATTTTAAGAAAGTGCCCACTCCAGTCATTTCTTCATTCCTCCTTGGTCTCCACTCCTGATTCTCTGGACATTCTCCATCATGCCCTCATTTGGGTGCTTTTCCTTCTTCTTCTTTTCAATTTTTTTATGTATTCTCTTCCCCCATTAGAGGTCAGGAATTGCCTTGCTATTAGTATTTATTTTAGTTTAGCGCAGTGCCTGGTATATGATAAGTTGTTGACTTGACAGCAGAGGTCAGGTGAGAAGGGAGAGGAGAGAGGATGGCTCTCCTCCCTGTGTGACTGAATCCACATTTGGACTCTCTCCTAGGACTTACATGTGTCATGAAATGTTCCCCAGGATGAATTTGCCTCAGATACTAAGATTCCTAGTTATAATCCTGGTCTTTCTTTTCTACCTAAAAATGTGCCCAGGTCTTACTAGCCTTAAAAAAGCTATCTCTTGACTCTTCTAGCCTATCTATCTCACTGCTCTCTCATCCCTTTCCTCCCCTTCACTGAAACATCTGTTGAAATTTTTGACTACCTACAACCAATGCCCCCACTTCCTTCAGATGCCACTGTCTAATCAACTCTTTGTAATTGGGCTTCAGCCCTCACTACTCTACTCCACTGAGTAATCATCAATGATTTATCAGCAAATCCAAAGGACTTTTTTTCAGACCACTTCTCCCTCGACTTTTCTGTAATCTTTCAACACTATTGACTCACCCATTCTACATTCTTCTTTAGCATGCTTTTCTAATCTTTCTCCTACTTCTCTACTCCTCTCTTTCTTTTACTAACATCTTATCCTCTTCTTGATGCCTAAAGGCTCTGTGCTTGCCCCTCTTCACTTTCTCTACATTTTCTCCTGAGGTTAGCCTTTAGTCATCTACCTTGAATATGAATTTGACTTCCAAATCTACATATGCAAACTTTACCTCTCTTCATAGGGGAATACTAGAATGTAGGCTTTTAAGGAACTTTAGAAATCATTTAATCCAGGGGTCCTAAAATCTGAAGTTCATGAGTTTAGGTTTAAAATAATATTTTGATAACTGCATTTCAATATAATTGGGTTCTATTGTGATCCTATATATTTTATTTTATGCATGTAAAAATTATTCTGACAAAAGGTCAAGCTTCACCAGACTACCAAAGAGTCCATGACAATAAAAAGTTTTGGAATTCACTTATCTAATCCAACACTCATTTTCTTTTTTTTACTAAAGAAACTGAAGCCTACAAAAGCAAAGCAATTTATCTGAGGCAACATAGGTATAAATGTCAGAAAAGAGATTTGAACCTCTGGCCTCTGCCTCTAGAGGTGTCCAGTCTCCCACACTGCTTCTCTGGCTTTTGAAGTGACAGGATCCTATCCCCAGTAGCCTTCAGGACATACCCTACTAGCACCTTCAGATCATTATGGCCAAAACTGAGATTAGTTATAATTAGTTATAATCATGCTGAAAACTTATTCTTCATTCCAGTGTCACTATATTCATCTCTGACACAACCATTCACCTTGCTTTCTATGTTCATAACTTTGAGATTTCCTTCCTCCTTTTCTTCTATACTTCTCACATCCAATAAATTACCAAGTCCTGTTGATTACAGGTCCACAACATTTTACATCTGTTTCCTTGTCTCTTTTCATAGTGGCACCACCCTAGTTCAGAAGCTTATTACTACCCACATTTGTGATAGCCTTCTTATAAGACTTCACACCTTTGCTCTCTCCCTATTCATCCTTCATATTAATGACAAAATAATTTTTTAGACACCTAAATCAGGTCATGTTGCTCCTCTGCTAGAAAATTGTCAGTAGCTCCCCATCAATTCTTTTAAAAAGTAAATTTATTAATATCTTTTGGTTTTAAGCATCACCTACATTTCCCAAGGTTTAACCTCTCCAATTTCCTGAATGTATTTATCTCTCTAAGTTTCTCTTATCTCCTGTGTTTGCATTTCAAAGATTTACCCAGCTCTAATCTTTTCATCAGAAATCCTTGAAAGTCCTCTATTCTATTCAAGATCATTTGTCTCACCACAGGATTACATTAAGCTTTTCAGGGTAAATTATTCTTCGTTGTAAGTACTTTTCTTTGCCTTTTGCAATATTATATTCCAAGATTTTCTCTTCTTTATGGTAGTTGAAGGATGGTTTGGGGTGATTCTGACTGTGGTTTCTTTGTACTTGAACTCTTTCTTTCTGGATGGTTATAATAACATCCCTGCATGTTTTATTTTCTTTGCTATTTTCTTTTTTTTTTTAATTGGTGGCTTGTTTTCATATTACAAACATTTCTCTCTGTGTGTGAATACCTGTGGGCTCACATTCTGCTCTCTTTTGACCAGTTTAGATGAAAACTCCAAATCAACAGAATTACATGCAAACCTGAGTGTTTTCAATCAGGATTTTCTTTCAGAAAATGACTGAGCTTTTTGTCTATTTTCATTTTGTTTTTTGTTTGATCATAGGTTTTTGTTTTGTTTTTTTTGGTGGTTGAGCCTGGTCATTATTAAATTATGTATCCTCAATCTCTTCTAGAGGCCAGTTATTTTTTATAATACATGTTTTACATGTTTCAGTTTTTCAATCCTTTGACTTTCTTTTAATATTTCTCATTAATGGATTTACTGAGTTCAATTTGCTCCATTCTGTTTTGTTAGGGAATTCACTATTTCCAGATTTTTTCCACTTTCTGAACCTAAACTATCTTCTTCCAATTTTTCCCTTAAAAGTTCAAATTAAATTTCTAAATTCCTTTTTAATTTTTAGCTTAATTTCCCTCCCCCCCCCCCCCCCACTGACTCTTGGAATCTTTGTGTCCAAATCATTCTTTTCTGAGGTTCTACTTTTATTTCTTGTAGAGTACTTTTCTCTTCTCTTCCCTTCTCTTCTCTTCCCTTCTCTTCCCTTCCCTTCTCTTCTCTTCCTCTTCTCTCTCTGTCTCTCTCTGTCTCTCTCTGTCTCTCTCTGTCTCTCTCTCTCTCATGGCTTCTCCAAACCTGTTATATTTCTTTATTGTATTCAGAATTTTCTTCTGTTTACTTATTTCCATAACCTCAGTTCCTAGATTGGGACTTTGTGCCAGGGCCAGGCTCTTTACTCTCTCGTATTCTTGAATATTTTCATAGGTCTTGTTTGGTCTTGTCCTCTTTGAAGTCTAGATACCACTGCCATTGTCATTCTGGATGGGACAGCTACCCTGTACTGTAAATCCTGGCTTCTGCCTCCACCTCCTGGTGGCTTTAGCTCTGTCTTTGTCTCCTGTTTGCATAAACTTCAACCAAGAGCTGGTTCTTTCCCCTGAGAGGACCTAATCAGATGTCAGAGGCTGCCTCCTGGAAGGTCGCCTAGCCTCCACAGGGTACATGGATGCTGAGATGTTCCTGTGTCTTGATAGAAGTGCTGATGTCCAGTCTCTGCAGTGCCCTAGACCTTGTATCCCTCTGAAGTTACTTGTCAGGAGATGTTGCTCTAACAGACCGGGAATTAGGTTGGCAGTTAGGGGATACAGTGGATAGAGTGCTGGGCCTGGAATCAGAAAGGCCTGAATTCAAATATAGCTTCAAACACTTACTAGCCATGTGACCCTAGGCAAATCACTTAACCTCAGTTTTCTCATCTGTAAATCAGTGATGATAATAATAGTATCTCAAAGTTGTTACAAAGATCAAGTGAGATAATAATTGTAAAGCACTTAGCACAGTAGCTGGCACATAGTAACTGCCATATAAATGTGAGTTATTGTTATTATTATTATTGTTATCATCATTATCATTATTTACTAAAGCTTGTTTTCCCTTCTACCTCCCCTGTTGCATCTCTTCTCTGAACACTTTCAGGCTTCTGGTCATCTTCTCGTTCAGACCTGAGCTAGATATAAGAGCTTACTTCTCCTCAATCATCTTTTCCTGTATTCCATTTGGTGC
Source organism: Vombatus ursinus (assembly GCF_900497805.2). Classification (NCBI taxonomy): domain Eukaryota; kingdom Metazoa; phylum Chordata; class Mammalia; order Diprotodontia; family Vombatidae; genus Vombatus; species Vombatus ursinus. The sequence continues at coordinate 6,284,506 of NW_020954662.1, read as the reverse complement.
CCTTTGGGATCTTTGCTGGGACATTCATGGGTGAGCTGGGCTCCTCTAAGACCTTTGCCTTTGCCATTTAAACAGAAAGTTCCCTCAACCTTGATCCTAATTTCCTGACATAAATGTCACTGAATTTATGGATTCATCTCATATGAGAAGAAAATATCTCCTTCCTCATTTAGGCAATGTCCTTCTCCTTTTTTCAATTCCTGGCTTAAAACTCATCTTCTGGAAATCTTTCCTGACTATCTACCCAAGTTTTCATACTATATTGAATCAGGAAGCATATGTTCTATTTATAGACTAAACCTATGTACATGTAGCCATTTGCTTTACCTAACCCTTCCATCAGACTCAGGGCTAGGATTATGTGTCTTCCGTTAGATTAGAGGTTTGGGACTGTCAGGGACTGAATTAGGAACTGTCTCCCCTATTAGACTGGGAGCTTCCAGAAAGCTGGCACTTAGTCTTCTTCATCATATGGGGGGCTCCCTGAGGGAAATAAATGAATCTCCCCCATCAGACTAGGGGTACCCCGAGGATAAGATTGGCTCTCACCCATAAGACTTGAGGTTTTCCTGAAAGCAGGCACTATGTCACCCACCAGATTAGGGGGTCCTTCCACTAGACTGGCAGGCTCCTTTTAGACAGGAATTTTTTCTCTTATCAATTTAAGGCTCCTCTAATCAAATCACAGAGGCTATGTTACAATGTTCAGGTTTGGGGATCCCAAGGGTAGGAACTGTGTTTCACTCAATCTCACTCTGCCCCCCTCTTCCTTTCCCCAACAATATTTCAAGATCTATTGCTCCCCATCTCCATTTCCCCACTCTTCTTACTTGCAACCCGCTAAGAGTTTCTATACAGGACCTTGGATTAACGATAATCATTTACATTTTTATAACCCTGTGTGCTTTCCAAGGTGCTTTTCTAACACAACTCTTTGAAATAAGTTATATAAACCTTATTTATCCTCATTTTACAAATGAGAAAGCTGAGACCCAGAAGGTTAAGTGACTTGCCCAGAATTACAAAGTTAGTAAGCAGAAAAGCTGGGACCATTCAAATCACCTTTACATTTTATTGTTTACAAAATGCTATGGAAACAATTTGGTGGCGTGAGTCCTGCAATTTATTTTCTGCATTTTACAGAGGTGGAATCAGAGGCCCATAAAGATTAAATGACCTGCCCAAGACTGTACAAGTGGCAGAGCAGAGACTCAACCCCTTATCTTCTGGCTCATTCCAATGGTCTTCCCACTGTGTCAGGCTTCCTCCTTTAAAAGTGTTCCAAGAACATTCCCTTGCTTCAGCACCTCAGCAAAGAAACTATGGGGTTGGATATAGCCTTCGCTTCTGCTCCAGGCTCACCCTCTCAATTACATGGTAATCCCTGTTAAAGTTACAAATTTATTTATAGGTTTTTTTTTCCCCTTTTTTAAACTTGGCAATTTTTTACGGCTGATCTGCCATAACAAATTCTACTTCATAAAGCAAAGGAACGCATTATTATTACCTTATGGAAATAAACGGCAGTGTCTGCTTCTTATTCCATGTCCCAGTGTTGTCTCCATGAATCCGTAATGGTTTCCATCAATACCCCAGTGGGATTTGTTCCAGTCATTGAGGACGAACAAACTCAGGGCTGGGAGATGACATTCCTGCCTATTCTCCTTCCTGAAGGCCCAGGGGCACTGGAGTAGTAGCTTTCTATGTAGGTGTGGAAAAACAGGGCTGCTTTAGGCTCTCTGACTGATCTGGGAGTCCTGAGATGCCTCAGAAGAAGACCCTGGTACCTTTGAAGCATGACCACTTTCCAAAAGTTTATAAAGAAAATTAAGAATGTTGGGATCTGGAAAGAAACTGGTGTCTTTCTTCAGTGAAATTCAACAAGAATTAATTAAGCACACCGCATACAAGTCATTAAACTAGATGTTGGGGGTACAAATTTTTTTTAAAAGAGCCAATAGTGCCTTTGCATTCTACTCAGGAGAAGCATCATGTACTCAGAAAGTAAACATAAAGCATGTCAAGACAATACTGTGCTAGTCACTGTGAGAATCAGGAAAGCCCCGCCCCCCCCCCCCCCCCGCTCCCCCCCCCCCCCCCCCCCCGTAGGAGGTGACACCTGAATTGTGATCTGAACAAAGCTAGAAATTCTGAGGAGCATCACCAAGGAAAGACCACATTCCAGACCTGGGGACAGCATGTGCCCAGGCATGATCAAAGAAGGTGGAGTATTATGAACAGGGTACAGCTAGCAGACCAGTTGGGAGGAATATGGAGAAAAAAAACCTGAAAATATAGGTGGTAATCAGATGATAGGTGGATTGCAATGTTGAACTGAAGAATTTATGTTTTATTTTAAAGGCAATAGGAAGCCATTGTTGCCTGCTTTTCTCGGCCCTTTCTAGGTAACAACTAAGGACCACTTACTTAGTACATAAGAGACTGTGGGTCGTTATTACCACCATCGTGATGACATAGTCACCAATAGATTTCACTTGAGGTGTTAGGTAATGCAGTGGATAGAGCCCTGGACCTGGAGTCAAGAAGAACTGAGTTCAAATCTAGCCTCAGACACACTAACTGTGTGACACTGGCCAAGTCACTTAACCTCTGTCTGCCTCAGTTTCCTCATCTGTAAAATGGGAACAATAGCACCTGCCTTCCAGGATTGGTGTGAGGCTGAAATCAAGTAATATTTATAAAGTCCTTGGCAAACCTGAAAGCACTATTTAAATGTATTGTTGTTGTTATGCATTTACTGGACTCTCTAGATGTGAGAAATTTCCTAAGGACGAAAAAGGAAGTTGGGAAAAAGGGAAATCATCATCATTGTCTTCATCTTCATCATAATCTTTCCTTTCATATAATGACTATTACCTTTATCATCTTCAATATGATCTTCATCAAAGGGGCTGGTTTTGGAGAAGTCTGGGAAGACTTGTTTGAACTGATGCAAAATAAAGTAAGCAGAGCCAGGATAACAGTTTATACAATGACAACAATATTGTCAAGATAAACAACTTTGAAAGGCTTAGCAACTCTGATCAACACAATGACCAACCATAATTCCAGAGGGTTCATGATGAAATATGCTCCCCACCCTCACTTAGAGACTCATAGGAAAAAAAGATAGAGGCATAATTTTTTTTAATGTGGCTAACATGGGAATTTGTTTTTGCTAAACTCCACATATTTGTAATAGGTTTGGTTTTTCTTGCCTTCTCAGTTCGGGGGAGGGGGAGGAGGTGGGAAATAGAGAATTTAGAGCTGAAAATAAAATTTAAGAAAAAAATTACCTTCATCATCCCTTTTCTCTATCATCCTCTTTATCATCCACTATCTTCATAATCACATTTATCACCTTCATTCCTATTAAGATTAAGATCACTCCCTTCATCACCTTTATTATCCTCACTTCCTTTTTACCTTCGTCATCAAAAAGTCTTTGTTAAGAACCCAGTAGCCCATGGTAGAACATGAAAAACAAATGAATATAATAGGACACCAAACCCTCTGGAGAGAAGAGGAGGAATCCCTGGACAATGCCAACTCCCTGGAGAAAATGGAGGAGTTCTTGGACCAAAAAGAGTCAGAACAGAGAAGGACAGATCTGTGGTGTGAATGAGTAAACCTGTACCCTGTGAATCCACTACTGTGGACTGTCCATATATAGGTGAAGGAGATTTCCTTTTAGTATATTTAAGTACTTTTCTCTTTCTCATCCACAGTGAAGTCTGGAAGAATGTATATGTCCTTGGGAAAGGTGGGACTCATCAGAGGGAAGGAGTTATTTGCAATATTTATGGGTTCAGGGGCAAGTGCTTCATGTTTCACTTTTGGGGGGGGGTCAGGTGGAATAAAACCTATTTGACATGTTTGTTGCCCTGAGTTCTTGCACAAAAACTGAGTGTCCTTTTATTTTTTCCTGTATAGATCTAGACACAAGTGCTATTCTGATGTTTCTGGGAAGAGACCCTGAGTAGCAGCAAAGGGGCATAAATTCCTTCCCCTAGGCTGATGCCTTGTTGCTTGTAGACTTGTTCAGTTGAATTGATGTTTTCGGGGTGGGGGAAGCTGAATAAAGGCACTGGCCCAAGAACCCGGTGTATGCAATTCTAGAATGCAAGTCTAGGTCTGGATCCCAGATCATATCCCATTAAGTCTCAGTAATGTGTAAGATGTCAAATTGCATTAGGATCTCTAGTTCAACTAAAATTTTTACTCATACCTATCCCTCTCCAAGCTCTATTACTGACTCTCTTTACATAGCCACCATGCCTCAGCTGACTTCTGACCCTGGAACATCTCTTGGTGCTTTCTCCCATTGGTAAGTTCCTTCTGGGACCTCCATTTTGGGGAAATATCCCAGGCTAGTCATCCTTCATTTCTTTTCTAACTCTGCTTCTGGCTCTTCAGGCTTAGCCACTATGTCCCAACATTGGTATCTTCTCCTCTGCCCTCCCCCCACCATATTCATTACCATTTTATGTATTTTCTGCCTTCCCTTAGAATGTAAGCTCCTCAAGGGCAGGAACTGTCTTTCTGCTTTTATTTGCATCTTCATCCCCTAGCACAGTGCCTGGCACACAGTAAGCACTTAAAAAGTGCTTGTTGACTGATTGACCACTTTGGACATCTGTGTGTAATCATCTATGGCCGTGGCTTTTATTGCTGACTTCTTTCTTAGATCTCCTGTGAGTTTCTAAGAGTCTCTACTATACTTCTTCCTGCAATGTAACTATGTTTTATGGTGTCTGTGACATAGATGGCAAATCGATGTATCCTTCATGCATCCTTTTCCTCTTCATGTATTTTGTGTTCATGCTATTCCTCTTCATGTGCTCTATTTGCTATAGTCAAAATAGACTACTGGTTATTCTCATAATTTGACATGGAATGTAACCCCACCAAGCATTCACACACTCCACTCCCCACATTTGGAGTACATTCTGTCTCCTCCTGCCTGCCCCTCATTCAATGCTCAACTCAGGTGGCAACTCCTTGGTGAAACACTCTCTGATCCCTGAGTTATCACTCAATTCTTCCTCAAATTACTTTGTATTTACTTATCTTTGTACCCTTGAAGGACGGTACCCCTCATTCAATTGATATTTCCCTGTGATGTAGTTAGCAAACTCCCACCTCTTCCTGTCATAATCACTGTTATTCAGAATCAACATCTGCTGAAGCAAAACCCCCCTTTCCATGAGCCCACTCTTTGATCCCTCATCTCCTCCCATATGGGCCCTGTTCCTCCTGGGAATCTATGCTGCTCTGCTCTTCCCCCTCCATTAAGCTGTATGGGACACCCATTCTATGTTTAATGAACTTTTCTTTGTATTAGATATCTTCCTCTCATGTTTTCACCTCACACTCATGATAGCCATCCCCTGACTACCCCTCCCCACCTTCAAAGACTCTGAGTAGCCTGATCACTTTCTATGGAGTAGGTTCACCTTCTCTCATGCCTACCCCATCCCACCCCTCAACCCCATACACTGGGCCAGGAGGGAGAGGGAGCATCCTCCTTTCTCCTTACTGTCATTTCTACACTATCCATTTGCCACTATCACTCAGCAACATCTTCTTTAAGGATGACCCCAAACTGTGTTTGCCATTCTATTCAGGTCCTTGTTGAAATCATCTTCTTCCATTCTTAAGGTGTATAATTTCTGACTCAGTCTTCCTTTCAATCCCAACAACTTAATTGATACTCAGAAACTTCAATATACCCATTGTTGGCCTCTCAAATACTCTGTTCTACAGTTCCTCAATCTCCTAAACTATCATGCCCTCTTCCTCACTCTACCTCAAAAAGAAAAGTCATATCCTCAATCTCACCATCACTCATAAAGGTTCTAATTTCATGACCCATAACTGAAATTAATTGCTCTGATCATAACTTCTTAGTTTTTCTTCTGCCTCATTCCTAAACCTTGTTTTTGTTTTCTCTAAAACAGTCTTTGCTGTAGAGCAAACCTTTACGTCATTCCTGATCATTTATTTATTTATTTTTAGGCAATTGGGGTTAAGTGACTTGCCCAAGGTCACACAGCTAGTAAGTGTCAAGTGTTTGGTCTGAGGATGGATTTGAACTCAGATCCTCCTGACTTCCAGTGCTCTATCTACTGTGCCACCTAGCTGCCCCCCTGATTATTTATTCTGCAAATACCCCATGCTAGCTCTTTTCAACCTTCTCATTCTGTCTCCAAGACAGTTCTATCACTCTCTTCCTCCTTTCTCTGTACATAGAACCTTGCCTACTTTACTGAGAAAAGTTAGTCCACACATTGTGAGTTCCCTCCACTCTCTTACTCTGAACCTCTTTTTATCGTCATCATCTCCTACTCCCCCAACATCTCCCATCTCTCCAGTCTCTGATGAAGAGGTTACTCTTCTCCTTGCCAATCTTCTACTCATGCCCTTGGTTCTACCACCTATAATCTCCTTGATGAACTTGCCTTTGTAATTATTCCTTTTATCTTTTATATGTGATCTTCTCCTATCTCTCAGTGCCTTCCCCAATACCTGTAAATGTGTCCAGGTCCACCTTATCCTTTTTTTTTTCATATATAAATTGAACTTTTATTTTTTTTTTAGTTTTCAACATTTACTTGAGTTCCAAATTTTCACCCCATCTTGCCCCTCCCCCCACCCCAAGATGGCATGCATTCTGAATACCCTTTCCCCTAGTCTGCTTTCTCTGCTATCTCTCCCCCCCCTTCCCCTTCTATTTTCCTGTAGGGCAGGACAGATTTCTGTACCCCATTTCTTGTATTTCTTATTTCCCAGTTGCATGTGAAAACATTTTTTTAAACATGTGTTTTTTAAACTTTGGGTTCCAAATTTTCTCCCTTCCTCCCTCCCCATGCACCCTCATTGAAAAGGCAAGCAACTCAATATAGGCTATACATGTGTAGTTATGCAAAACACTTCCATAGTAGACATGCTGTGAAAAACTAACTCTATTTCCCTTAATCTTATCCCACTCCCCCATTTATTCTATTCTTTCTTTTGGCCCTGTCCCTCCTCGGAAGCATTTGCTTCTGATTACCCCCTTTCCCAATCTGCGCTCTTCTCTATCATCCCTCTACTCTGTTGTCCCCTTCCCTTCCTATTTTCCTGTAGGGTAAGACAGATTTCCACACCCAGTTGAGTGTGTATGTTATGCCCTCCTTAAGTCAAATCCTATGAGAATAAGATTCACTCATTCCCTCTCACCTTCACTCTTTTCCCCTCCACTGTAAGAGCCTTTTCTTTTCTGTTTTTTTTGTGAGATAATTTACCCCATTCTACCTTTCCCTTTCTCCTTCTCCTAGTATAATCCTCTCTCACCCCTTAATTTTATTCTCCAAATGTGACCCCTTCATCTTCAACTCACCCTGTGCCCTCTATCTATCTATCTATCCATCTATCTATCTACCTATCTATCTATCTATCTATTTATATACATACATATAATTTTTTCCCTCCAGCTACCCTAATACTGACAAAGGTCTCATGAATTACAAATATCATCTTTCCATGCAAGAATGTAAACAGTTCAACCTTAATAAGTCTCTTATGATTTCTCTTTCCTGTTTACCTCTTCATGTTCTACTTGAGTCTTGTATTGGAAAGTCAAATTTTCTATTCAACTCAGGTCTTTTCATCTAGAATACTTGAAAGTCCTCTATTTCATTGAGTGACCATTTTTTCCCCTGCAGGATTATACTCAGTTTTACTAAGTAGGTGATTCTTGGTTGTAATCCTATCTCCTTTGCCCTCCGGAATATTGTATTCCATGCCCTGCGGTCCCTTAATGTAGAAGCAGCTAAATCTTGTGTTATCCTGATTGTGTTTCCACAATACTTGAATTGTTTCTTTCTGGCTGCTTGTAATATTTTCTCCTTGACCTGGGAACTCTGGAATTTGACTACAATATTCCTGGGAGTTTTCCTTTGGGGATCTCTTTCAGGAGGAGATTGGTGGATTCTTTCAATTTCTATTTTGCCCTCTGGTTCTAAAATATCAGGACACTTTTCCTTGATAATTTCTTGAAAGATGATATCTAGGCTCTTTTTTTGATCATGGCTTTCAGATAGTCCAAAAATTTTTAAATTCTCTCTCCTGGATCTATTTTCCAGGTCACTTGTTTTTCCAATGAGATATTTCACATTGTTTTCTAATTTTTCATTCTTTTGGATTTGTTTTACAGTGTCTTGATTTCTCATAAAGTCACTAGCTTCCAATTGCTCTATTCTAATTTTTAATGAAGTATTTTCTTCAGTAATCTTTTGGACTTCCCTTTCCATTTGGCCAATTTTGCTTTTTAGGGCATTCTTTTCTTCATTCACTTTTTGGACCTCTTTTGCCATTTGGGTTAGACTATTTTTAAGGTGTTATTTTCTTCAGTATTTTTTGGGTCTGCTTTAGCAAGCTGTTAACTTGCTTTTCATGATTTTCTTGCATCACTCTCATTTCTCTTCCCAGTTTTTCCTCTACTTCTCTTACTTGCTTCTCAAAATCCCTTTTGAGCTCTTCCAAGGCCTAAGACTGATTCATATTTTTCTTGGAAGTTTTGGATGTAAGAGCGTTGACTTTGTTTTCTCCTTCTGGTTGTATGTTTTGATCTTCTTTGTCACCAAAGTAAGATAATATAGTCTGACTCTTTTTGCACTGCTTGCTCATGATCCCAACCAATTACTTGATTTTTAAACTGTTTGTTAAGGTAAGAGTCTGCTTACAATGTGAAGAGTGTACTGTTCCAAGCTTTGGGGGTTTGTACAGCTGTTTTCAGAGGTACTTCTAGGGACCTGTAAATTTTTAGTTCTTCCAAGGTGGTATGATAAAGGGCAAGGTGTTTCCTCTCCACAGCCACAACGAGCTTCACCACACCTGCGTTCCTCCTAGCCCCAGGACCACCCTTCAGAACTGTGACCCAGATCCAAGCACAGGCAAAGCAAGAGATTCCTGCATCAGCCCTGGCAAAGAGATCCTTGCAATCCCCCTCTGATCAGCCACTTGATTCCCCCTCAGTCTGTGGGCCAGAAGCTAAGAAGCCAGCCGCTGCCCTCAGGGTGGCTGAGATCGAGCTTCTTCTCTCACCGTAGTAACAGACTTTTCCCACTGACCTTCTAAGTTGTCTTTGGCATTCCTGGGTTGGGAAGTTTGGAAACCACCACAGCTGTCCGTGATTTAGTCCTCTGAGGCCTGCTCCCGGTTCGTTGTGGCCTGTGCACCCACGCCGTACTGTGCTCCTCTCCCAGCCCGGCGCGATATGCATTTCTAATCAGCCATCCAGGTTGTCTTGGCCTGGAAATTTGTTTTACTCTGGTTTTTTGTGGGTTCTGCTGCTTTAGAATTTGTTTAGAGACATTTTTTGCAGGTATTTGGAGGGGTTTGGGGGAGAGCTCTAGCAAGTCACTACTTTCCCTCTGCCATCTTGGCTCTGCCCCCACCTTATCCTTAAAATAACTTTATTTTGACTGCTATCCCCTCAAAGCTGTCATCCTATATTTCTTCTCCCTCCCACAGCCAAAGTCCTAGAAAGAGTTCATTATACTAGTTACTGTCATTTCCTTCGTCTGACTCACTTCTTGACCCCTTGAGATCTGTCTTCTGATCCCAACATTCAATTGAAACTTCTCTCTGAGGTCATCAAAAGCCGCTATTTTGGGTCTCGAATTACCAATGATCTCTTAATTACTAAATCTGATAGCCTTTTCTCACTCGTTTTCCTTATGATCTCTCAGCAGTTTTTGATACTGTTGACTGCATGTTCCTCTTGAATACTCTCTCATTCCTTGGATTCTGAGACATAGCCACATTCTTGTTCTCTTCCTGCCTGTCAGGTCAGTTCTTCTCAGTCTCCTTTTCTGAATCACTATCCATCTCCTGCTCCCTGAGTGTCAATCTCCCCTGAGTTTCTGCCTTGGGACCTCTTTCCTTTTCTCTCCACATCCTCTTTTCTGGTGAGCCAATCACTTGCCAAGCATTGTCAACTCTACTACCAAGTATGCCATGTACCCATTCTCTTCTTTCCATTCACATAGCTTCTAACCAGGCAGTTAGGTGGTACAGTGGATAGAGCCCATCCTGGGGTCAGGAAGACTCATCTTCCTGAGTTCAAATCTAGCCCCAGATACTTCCTAGTTGTGTGACCTTGAGCAAGTCACTTAACCTGTTTGCCTTGGTTTCCTCATCTGTAAAATGAGCTGGAGAAGAAAATGACAAACCACTCCAGTATCTTTGCCAAGAAAACCCCAAATGGGGTCACAGAGAGTTGGACATGAATGAAATGACTCAACAAAAACTTCTATAGGCCCAGGCCCTCGTCACCTCTCATCTGCACTATTTAAATAATCTCCTAATTGTTTTCTATGCTTCCAGTCTCTCCCTTTTTAATCCATCCTCCACTGCTGAAGTGATGTTTCTAAAACCTAGATCTGATCATGTCACTCCCCTAAACAAAAAATGGTTAGTAGCTCCTTATTGGCTCTTTTATTAAATACAAGGTCATCAACCTGCCATTTAAAACCCTTTACAATCTGGCTCCACCTATGTTTGCAGTTTTATTTTATATAGGATAACATAGAGAACCATTTCTTCACTCCTTGAAAATATGGTAGGAACTCCCTCTGGCATGAAGGCCTTCAACTTCTTGAAATTTCTTTTTATTACTTTATATGTACTTTTATCTAGGTATCTGTTGTAACCCTATTCCTCTGTTTCCCCCTACCTTCCCACATCCCACCTCCCATAAAATATAAGCTTCCTGAGATCAGGAACTATTTCATTTTTATCTTTTATATACTCCACACCTGGCAAAATGCCTTACACATAGTAGGTGCTTATAAATATTTGTTGAGTTGAACTGGTGATCTCATGAAGTCCTATACATTCAATGACCCTCCAAATCTTTACATTCAGCCCTGACTTCTCTCATCAACTCCAGTCCTACCTATATGACCAGCTCCACCTGGATTCCACATGCATGTATATTTATATGTCTATATGATTTAGGACCATGCCTGGCACATAATAAATGCATAATAAATGATATTGATTTATTATGCATGCATGTATCACAAAATGCACATATATTTCTAGTCCTGTTCATGTATACATATGAATATACATGCTAAGATATACATATGTATATATTTATATACTTGTCTCTCTATATATACATGTGCATATGTATATAGCACTAAACTGGGAGACATGAGGCTAGGTTATTCGTTCTGGCTATGAAAATGACTAGCTGTGTGACTTTGCCAAGTCACTCTACCTCTATCTGGGTTCCATATGCCACAGGAGTAGGTGACCTGCCCAAAGTCACATAGGTAGTTAGGGGAAAAATTGGGACTAGAACCCAAGCCCCTCCCTCCAATAACCTTTGCATTGTCCTTTAAAGGTACGCTTTACAGAAATGTCACTGCTACATAAAGCAAAAGACACTGGGACGCTAGGGGAAAGAGAAATCTTGCATACAAGTGTGTGGAACCAAGTTAGGACACATTTAGCCTCTAGAGCATTGTAGACATGCATCCTTAATACAGATTTTGCTATTTGGTTATACTCAGGTATCAAAATTGAGTCATCTGTCCTCTATTCTGAGGCCACATTTTCCCCAGGTTTGCTTCCTCTACAGGGTAATGTTTTGGATTGCTCAAGATTTATAGATTCACAGAACATTAAAACTAGAAGAGCCCTTAGAACACAGAATGTCAGAGCTGGCAGGGCTCTTAGAACACAGGATGTCAGAGCTGGCAGGGCTCTTAGAACACAGGATGTCAGAGCTGGGAGGGCCCTTAGAACACAGGATGTCAGAGCTAGGAGGGCCCTTAGAACACAGGATGTCAGAGCTGGGAGGGCCCTTAGAACACAGGATGTCAGGGCTGGCAGGGCACTTAGAACACAGGATGTCAGAGCTGGGAGAGCCCTAGAACACAGGATGTCAGGGCTGGGAGGGGCCTTAGGACAGAATGCTGAAGCTGAAAATTACCTTTAGGGTTACCTAGTCTAATCCCCTCGTTGTACGGATAAGGAATCTAAGATCCAGGGAAAGGAAGCCTCTTGCCTAAAGTACCATAGCTACTTTGTCTTTTTAATGAAGATACTTTTATTTGTCCAACTCATGCAGTTCTGCAGGCTTGGGGGCCAGTCCAGCCGGTTGCCTGCCCTGGAGGGGCTGAGATGCCTCTTTCCTGATTCCCCCTCCTCCCAAAATTCATGCCCCAGAAGTCCCGATCTGACAGTCATTACTAAGTCTCCTCCACCTGAAAGCCTGGTTTGGTTCTTTCTTTCTAAAGGCTGTGGTTACCATAGCAACCCAACGGAACTCTTCTTGCCTCCCTTTCACACCCCAACCCCCAGGCTGTGCCCCTCCTACACCCCACCTCAACCCTCTGGGCCAATCTGCTGCCATTTGAGGGATTTTTTGTTTAATTAGACACTGCCTGTCCTTTGCTTCCCCTGCTGGTTGCCTGCCACTCTGAGGTTTTAAGAGCTTTCTGACCAGGTGGGATTAATAGTCATCTCTCTCAGTCTACGAATGCCCTCTGTCCACTTCTGGTTTTGTACAATATGTCCCACAGCTCACTCCCTCTGGGCTGCGGGCTCTGGACCCGACTCACCTTCCCCATGAGCAAGCTGTCCCACTGCTGGCCAGGTCTGGAACAGACAGCTGCCCAAAGTGGGGAGAACCCTTCCCTGGGATCTCTCTCTGTGCAATCTCTTCTCCACTCTCCTATGGCAGCTAATTTTCTTCAGCCACTGTTGAGACTGTTTACATCAGAAGATCTCTCTTTGCCTTGGGGGTGGAGTGGGGGACTGGACTGCCCCGCCTCCTCAGAGAAAGGCCATAACATACAGAGAAAAGTACTGAATGTGAAATCAGAAGTCATAGCATCATCATCTCATCGACTTAGTGCTGGACAGGAGCTGAGACACCAGTTAGTCCCATGCCCCCAGTGTGCAGAGCAGATTACTGAGGCCCAGAGGGAGGAGGGGTGCCTTGTCCGAGGTCACACAGGTATTTTGGTGACCCAGAAGTGAGGATGGGCTTCACTGATCAAGTCATTCTCTCCCACCCTACTTGCCCCCATTGGTGACCAAGGACATCCAACTGACTGATGCTCTAGTCCATGGCCATAGGCAGAGATTTTTCTCTGGGCAAAGCCCAATCAGCCACTACGGGGACTGGATACATGTGATGTGGTCGAAAGATCCTTGGACTTCGAGTCAGGCCCGGGTTCTAGTCTCTGCTCCATCTTCTTTTACCTTGATGGCTGTTGACAAAGCACTTTCCTTCTCTCGGGCCCATTTTTCCTGCTTGTAAAATGAAGGGGTTGAATGACTTAGCAGACAGAGGCTAGTCTGGGAGTCAGAGGGATTGGTTCAAGTGCCTGATCTAGCACTTACTAGCTGTGTGACCTTGAAGAAATTACTTAACCTCTCTGGGCCTCAGTTTCCGCATTTGGAGGAAGGAAAGGAGTATCTATTAAGCACCTACTATGTGCTGGGCACTGTGCTAAGTGCTTAATAAATATTATCTGATTTGATCCTCACAGCAACCCTGGGAGGTAAGTGCTACTGTTTTCCACATTTCACAGTTGAAGCTGAGACAGACAAAGGTGAAGTAACTTGCCCAAGGTATCACAACTAAGGCAGTGTTTGGAACTGGATTTGAACTCATGTCTTCCAGACTCCAGGCCAGCAACTACCCATTGAACCTTATGAAAGGAAGAATGACTTCTGAAGCCCTTCCATCTCTCCATCTATGATTCTATGCTATGAAAAATCAGAAAAATAATATTTGTGACTTACCTCACAGGACTGTTAGAAGGAAAGCATTTCACACTATAGTACAATTTGGGGCAGCTGGATGGCACATCTGTTAGAACACTGGGCTTGAGATCAGGAAGACCTGAGTTCAAATGTGAACTCAGATACTTACTAGCTGTGTGACTCTGGACAAGTTATTTATCCTTTGTCTGCCTCAGTTTCCTCAACTGTGAAATGGGAATAATAATTGCACCTCCCTCCCAAGATTGTGAGGATCAAATGAGATATGATTTCTAAAGAGCTTAGCACAGTGCCTGGCACAAAGTAGGAACTTCATAAACATTTATTCCCTTCCCCCTAATAATGGCAACAATAGCTGATATTTCTATAGTATCCTAAGGATTACAAAGCATATACTGCTTCACTGGATCTTCCCAACAACTTTGTGTGGTAACATTGGGTTTGGAGATCCTGGGTTGAAGTCTCAGCTCTTACCCCTCCTAGCTCTGACTATGGGAAAGTGACTTTACCTGTCTATTTCCTCATCTGTGATATGGGACAATTCTTGCACCACCTATCTCACAAGGTTGTTGTAAAGAACAAGGATGGCTACACACCTGAGAAGTACTAACATAGATTTAGAATGTCAATGTTATTCTATGATTACGACCTTGGCCTTGTTAGCACAGCAAGCCGCTAACCACCAGGCTAAATAGTCCTATCTAGGACGCAAGTGTAAAGGGGATTAGTTGTATGTGTGCCGAATGCATCAGCCGAGGGCACTGCGTGTGAGCCGAATCCATCATGACGTGCTGAGTGTGGCTCTGATTTTTTATTTATATCTTCCCTTTACTTGTCACCATCTTGTTTATAGGCAGGCGGAGATGCACCCCTCGTATGTGTTAAATATATATGCGTCTCTGTGTGTGTGTATATGTGCGCTCACCATTTATATTTATGCATCTCCTCCGAGGATTAATTTAGCCAAATAACTGAAGCTATTTAGGTAGCTGACATTCATGCTGTGAACGGAATATGGGAGATAATTCACGGAGGGGCTGGCATTGCCCTGAGGATGCTCCCCGCCTGCCTGCCAGGGATCAGGTTATTTAAACTTGTATCCTCTCTTCTCCGCAGTCAAGGAGCCACAGAGCAGACAGACATCTTCACTCAAAGGTTTTGCCTTTCAACATGACATAGTGAAAATAGCGTTTGTCTTGGAGTCAGGGGACCTGGGTTCAAATGCTTAATCAAGCATTTACTAACTGTGTGACTCTGAGCAAGTTTTTTCACCTTTCCCAGGTCCAATTTACACATCTATGAAATGTCAATAATGATATACCAATCAACAAGAATTTATTAAATGCTTACTATGTACCAGGTACTGAGCTAAACACTTTATAATTATTATTTCATTTAATCCTCACAAAAATCCTAAGAGTCAGGTGCTGTTATTATCCTCACTTTACAGGTGAGGAAACTGAGGCAAGCAGAGGTTAATTGATTTGCTTAAGGTCACACAGCTAATAAGTCTCTGAGGTCAAATTTGAACTTAAGTCTTCCTGACTCCAGGCCTGGCACTCTATCCACTTAGCTGCCTAGCTTTCCCTAATTCTAATGGGGTAGTCAACATGTAAAGAATTGATACCTACAGAGTAGATGGAAAGTAACCTTAGAGGGAAAGACTAGCAACTGGAGGATTAGGAAAGGACTCAATCAATCTATCAACAAACATTTATTAAACACTGCTATGTGTCAGGCCCTGTGCTAAGCATTAAGGATACAAAAAGAGACAAAAGACAGTCCCTGCCCTCAAGGAGCTTACAATCTAACGTGGTAGACTACATGCAAACAAATATATGCAAAGCAAGATCTATCTAGGATAAATAGGAAATACTTAACAGAGGGAAGGCACTGGAATTAAGAAGGGTTGAGAAAGGCTTCCAGTAATAGATGGGATTTTACTTGGAACTGAAAGGAAGCCATGAGAGTCAGTAATCATAATGGAGTAGGGACAGTATTACAGGCATGGGGGTCAGCCAGAAAAAAATGTCCAAAACCAAGAGATGGCTACTTGTGGAATAGCCAGGAAGCCATTGTCACCAGATTGAAGAGTCGTATTTGGGGAATAAAGTATAGAAAGAAGACTGGCAAGGTAGAAGGGGGCTAAGTTATAAAGGGCTTTGAATGCTAAACACAGTATTTTGTATTTTCTCCTAGAAGCAATGAGAAGCCACTGGAGTTTATCGAAGGGTCAGGGTTGGGGAATAACATGGTCAGAACTGCCCTTTAGGAAAATCACTTCAACGACTGAATGTAGGATGGATTGGAGTGGGGAAAAATTGAGAGAGGCAGACCCACTGGCAGGTTACTGTAACAGTCAGGTATGAGAAGATGAGAGGTTGCACTAGAGTGGGGCAGTGTCAGAGGAGAGAAAGGGACATATGGGAGAGATGATACGAAGGTGAAATGAACAGACTTTGGCAACAGCTTGGTTATGGAAGGTAAGGGATAGTGAGGAATATAGGATGAGTCCTACATTGTGAACCTGAAGGACTGGGAAGATGGTATTGCCCTCTACAATAATATGGATGGTAGAAAGGGACTAGGATTTCGAGGGAAAGACAATGAGTTCAATTTTGGACATAGTAAATTTAAGATGTCTACTGAATATCCATTTCAAGATGTCTGAAAGGCAGTTGGAGATGAGAGATTGGAGGTCAGCAGAGGGTTTGGGGCAAGATAGGTAGACTTGAGAATCATCAGTATAGAAAAGGTAATTAAATCCATAGGAACTGATGATAGGTCATCAAAGTGAAGAAAAGAGTGTCTAGGACCAAACCCTGAAGGGACACTTATGGCGGGGGGGGGAGACATGATCTGGAAAAGGATCCAGCAAAGGAAACAGAGGAGGAGTGGTCAGATAAGTAGGGTGAGAACCAGGAGAAAGTGGGGTCCCAAGAATCTAGAGAGAAGATAGCATCAAGGAGATGGTCAATAAGTAACAGTGTCAAAGGCTACCAGGATAATGAGGATAGAGAAAAGGCATGAAGAGCCATTGAACTTAGTCTTGAAGGGAGCCAGGGATTCTAAATGTAAATGAGGAAAGGGATCATTCTAGTTATGAGGGATAGCCAAAGCAAAGGCGTGGAGAAGGGAGATCGAGTGTCCTGTATGAGGAATGGCAAGTTAGCTAGTATGACTAATTATAGAGTGTGTGATAGGAAGTAAAGCATTTGTTGCTCAGTCATTCTGTCATGTCCAACTCTTTGGGACTCCATTTGGATTTTCTTGTTGAAAATGCTGGAGTGGTTTTGCCATCCTTCTTCAGATCTTTTTACAGGTGATGATCTGAGGCAAGCAAAATATAAGAATACCATAAATGTAAGAAAAGGTTAGGTTGTGAGGGGCTTTAAATGCCAAACAGCTTTATATTTTTGAGATTGGAAATAATAGGGAGTTTATTGGGTTAGGGTAGTAGCATGGTGACAACACCTACCAAATCACTTCACTGACAAAAAGGATGATTTCAGAAGAACCTGGAAAGACTTAGATGAACTGATGCAAAGTTAAGTGACCAGAACTAGAAGAACATTGCACACAGTAACAGCAATATTGTAATGATAATGAACTGTGAAAGATTTAGCTACTTGGATCAGTATAGTGTTCCAAGACAATTCCAAAGGACTCATGATGAAAAATGCTATCCACCTCCAGGGAGAGAACTGATGAACTTTGAGTGTGAAGTATATTTTTTTAACTTCATATTTCTTGGTTTTTAATTACAAGATGGTAAATGTGGAAATATGTTTTGTATGATTTCATGTGCAAAATGGGTGTCATATTTCTTGCCTTATCAATAGATAGGGGAGGAGTAGAGGGACGGAGAAAATTTGGAATGCAAAACAAAAATTAATGAAATTAACAAAAAAGAAGAAATCACTTTGGTAGCTGAGTGGAGGATGGATTGGAGTCACAGAGATCCTTTAGAAGGCTGTTGTCATAGTCTAGATGAAAGGTGCAGAAGTGTGATGGTTTCAAGAGTAGAGAAAATGAGATGCATTTGAAAGATGTTGTGAAGGTAGAAATGGCAAGATTTGGCAGTTCATTGGATCCAGGCTATTTGCACTTCATTTGGGCCTTCATACATATCCTTGAGGTGATGGCACAAGAACAGAAATGAAGCTAAGGCCATCTGTGAAAGGGCTTCTCACCACAAACTGGTTCCTTCTCTCAAATTTGGCCCTCTGTCCCATGGAGATCATGCCAAGCTCTCACACAGAACTCCAGACACCCCACAATCCACCCCCTCCACTGGCTCCATAGCAGTTAGCACACTGGGAAGAGACACAGAGACATTCCCACATTGGATAAATTTCTTTACAGAAAGACAGATGATGTAGAAACCCCTAGTAACTTCCAGTATCAACTATAAAATAGATATAGAAAGAGAGATCTCTTATTTGTACATGGTTGTTTTACTGTTGTGTCTCCCATTAGATTGTGAGTTCCTTGAGAGAATGGACTATTTTTTAGTCTTTCTTTGTGTACTCAACACTTAGCACTGTTCTTAGCACATAGTAGGGACTTAGTTAATAAATGCTTTTTTGACTGACTGGCCTTTCCCAATTCTTGGAAGCTCGCCTGAGCTTGACTTGTTCTGTGAATAATCCAGTTGCCCCAAAGTTGGATAGGCTAATTCAATCTACCAGCAAGTGATGATATACTCTAAATATACAGGTAAGGCAGAGCAAAGGTAAAGCAGAACATTATAGCTCAGTCTCAACTGCCTCCCACCAGGTTTAAGGAAGAGCATACCAGCTGTGGTCCCTGGCCATGGCACTGACACTCATCTTTTAATGGTCAACCACTTACTTTGCAAGGCTATTGTAAAGACAGCTTTGTGTAATTCCTGAAGTCCTGTAGAAATATATGCTGTTATTATTCTCAGCATCTTTCCCCAAGGAAGAAGTAGTGGTGGTTACCATGTGAGGCTCTACTCTGGCTCCTTCCTGTCTCCATTGAAGTCATTTGTTTCTTCTACCATACTTTTCATCTTCCAGTCATTTTGAAAGTCACAGGAGCAAACCTGACTTTTTATACTGGCTTACATGAACCCAATAGAGTGAAAAGGACAAACTACTAGGGAGCTCTGAGGATGACCTTATTGCAGAGATAAGGTGTGCTACACTGGGCCCTGCAATGGGGTGGATTTCTCTGGTGCTTTTGTTTCATTCTTCCACTAGTTTTCTCCATCTAACTCCTTGGGGAACCCTCAGAAATGCAGAAGGCATACTAAACTTTATGAAAGCCAATACAGAGACTTCTGGCCATGATCTAGGATTCTGGCTAAAACACAAGCTGAACAGATCCATGGAATACCTTTCCTTCCTAAATCTGAATTTTTTGACTCCCTAAAATCCACCTTAATCATAGGATCAAACCCCACCCTAGCCCTGCCCCAAACAGATCCAAATCCTCCAGTAGTCCCTCACTATGTTCAGAAAAAAAGATTATTTTAATTCATTCTGCTGTTCAAGGCTCCCTTATATCTAGCCCCAAAACACATTTTTTAGTTCTCTCTCTCATTCTTTTACAGCTAACACTCAATCCTCCTGGTGTAAATTTTCCCACCACTGCACCTTTGCTCCCATTGTCCCTTCCTATTGAATTTCCCTTTCCCACATCAGCCTGTTGAATCAATATTGCCACTCCAAAGCTCAGCTCAAATAGCAGTGTCCCCCATGAAAGCTAAGGGTTGCTCTCCAGGTCACAGAACACCTAGAGGATTGTGTTCTTGTCTAGGTTCCACCTTTTAGGAAGAGCATTGACAAGCTAACAATGTTCAGAGAAGGGTGCCCAGATTGGTGAAAGGGCTTGAAACTGTGCATATGAGGATTGGCTGGAGGAAGTGCACGTGTTTAGCTTGGAGAAGAAAAGACTCAGGGGACACAGTATCAATGTCCTCATTGAAGAGCTGTCATGTGTATGAAAGGGTTAGATTTGCTTGACTTGGTCCTAGAAGTCAGAAAATGGAGTGGATGGGTGGAAGCTGCAAAAGGAAGATTTCGTCTTCATGTAAGAAAGGCACTTTTTTATAATCAGAACTGTCCAACATGGAATGAGATGCTTTAGGAAGTAGCAATGTTCCCCATTACTGAAGTTCTTCAAGCACAGTCTAGATGACCACTTGGCTAGGACTGGACCAGGTGACCTCTGAAGTCCCTTCCTACTTTGAAATGCCACTGTTCTATGATCTTGTGAGAGATACAAAGATGGATGAGACAGCTGCTACCCTAGCAGGTTAATACTTCTCTCCTCACACCCACATCTGAGTTATGGAGGACACATTTTAAAGAAATGAACCCCTCATTTGCCCCTCAAGATTGGTCCCTTTAGGTCCTTCCCAAAACTTACTGGATACCAAGTGGCCTGAACTATTTCCATTTCTTTGGTTGAGGTTTCTGGGCAGCTGTGGCAAACAGCTGTTCTATTTCCACCCCAGAGAGAGCTGCATTTCACTGGTATGTAAAGCCATTTCCATTAAGCAGACAGAGAATGTGGTTCTCCAGAATGAAAGATGCCCCATTGGATACCAGAGCAGGACAGAGAAGGGCTGTTAACCACTAATAAATGCATTGGGCTCAAGTCTCACATACTGCAGTCCCGGCTTATGCTGCAGTGAGCTCTTTTTTGGGAGTAACTGATGAAGCCATAAAGAAGGGAGAGCAAATGAGTTTTAATTGTCTGCCTGCGAATGAGACCATCCATTCCCCCAGTGCTTACCCTTCTCCTTCTTGCTGGTTCCCACCTCTTCCTCCTCCTCACCATGCTCAGCCTCACAATAGAACTTAGACCAACCCTTGGGCCCAAGGTTTATTTAACTACTGACTGAGCCACGTAGCTAAAGCCAAAGTTAGGCTATGTTTATTACAATCAATAAATCATGGGACCGTATCTGATCCAGAGACAGAAATAGCACATGGAGAAAGAACAAGCTGCTGGGGAGCTCTGAGGGTGACCGCCATTGTAGAGATAAGGCATGATACAATAAGGCATGATACATCAAGCCCAGTTGCAAATTGGCTGCAATGGACAGGCTTTCCCTGGATCCCCAGTTTTATCCTGCCATTTTTTTCTGTCCCCTCTCTTTGGGGAAGCCCTAGGAGTTTTGCAAGGATGTTATCCTTAATAATAATAGCTACCACTTATATAGAATTGTAAGGTTTGTAAAGCTTTGTATAAGTTAGTTCATTTGATTTTCCCACAACAATCCTGGGAGGAAGGTGCTATTATTATTCCAGTTTTGTGGATGGAAAAACTGAGACTGAACTGTCAAATGACTTGGTCATGGTCACAGAGCTAGTAAGTGTCTTAAGCAGGTTTTGAACTAAGGTCCCCTTGACACAAGTCCAATGCTCTTATTCACTTAGACATCTCACTATCCTTCCTACTGGCTTATAGAAAATTTTGGTTGCAACATTTCTCGAATATGTCCCCTTGGATCCTATGACACTGCCATCACTCTAGTATAAGCCCTTATTACCTCATGCCTTGATTATTACAATATCCTGCTAAGGGGGCTGCTCCATTCACAATCACTAAAGTGATTTTCCTAAAATATAGGTCCAGTCATGTCACCTCTCTACTCAATAAACTCCAGCGGCTTCCTATGGCTTCCAAGAGCAAATACCAAATTCTCTGTTTGGCCTTCTACACCCTTCATAACCTGCCCTCTCCTACATTTCCAGTCTTCTTACACTTTACCTCCCAACCCACATTCTTTGATCTAGTGACACTGGCCTCCCAGCTGTTCCATGAACAAGATATCCCTCATTCAGCTCCAGGCATTCTCTCCAACTGTTCCCTATGCCTGGAATGCTCTCTTTCCTCTGCTCTGACTACTGACCTCTATGGTTTCCTTTAAATCCCAACTAAAATCTCACATTTTACAAGAAGCCTTCCCCAATCCCTCTTAATCCAATGCCTTTCCTCTGGTATTTTCAATTTGTCCTGAATATAGCTTGTTTTGTGTATATTTGTTTGCATGTTGCCTTTTCCATTAGATTGTAAGTTCCTTGAAGGCAAGGACTGCCTTTTACTTCATTTTTTTTTATTCCCTGGGGCTTAGCACATTACCTAGCATAAAGCAGGCACTTGATACATGTTTATTCTATGATTCAATGACACTTTTCCAAGCAGCCTTGTGGGCTCTTTTTCCTTCCTAAGTTAAAATGACTTAGAGCTGTAGGGGAGCTTAGAAAAAAAACCTATGTATCTCATTGTATATGGATAAAGAAACTAGAGTCACAAAATGTGAAAAATACAGTCATTCCAACTTCATTCTATTTTCTCTCTGGTAAATAAAATCATAGAGTCAAAGAATATACTAGAGTAAGAAGGAACCTTAGTGATTATCTAGTCCAAACCCTTAATTTTACAATAGAGAAAACTGAGGCACAGGGAGAAGAGACCTACCCAAAGTCACAAGGATAGTAAACAGGAAAGCCATTCAATGAACCAAAGTTATAGGCCCATGAGCTGGCAGAGACTTTAGAATAACCTAATCCAAACCTCTTACTTTACAGATGAATTATCAGAGATTGTGAAAGGTTATATGTAAAGTCTGGATTTGAACACAGGTGGTCAACGCTGAATCTAAGACTGGCCCAGTCATTCTGGAAAGCAATAGGGCTACCAAAGTTATTCAACTATGCATACCCTTTGACCCAGTGATACTGCTATAGGCCTGTTCTTAAAAAAAGAGGAAAATGACTCATATCTACAAAGATATTTATAGTAGTTTTTTTAAGTAATGAAGAACTGGTAAAAGAGTACCCATCAATTGAGTAATGGTTGAACAAATTATATATATGTAATAGAATATTATTGTGATGAAAAGATGAATGGGACACTTTCAGAGAAGCCTAGGAAGACTTGTATGTACTGATGCAGAGGGAGTAATCAGAACAAGGATACTGACTTATACAATAGCAACAATGTTGCCAACACAAACAACTTTGAGAAACATAAGTGTTCTGATCAATCCAACAACCAATTCCATAAGATCAATGATGAAGCTTACTACCAACCTTCTGACAGAGATCATGGACTCAGGCTATATAAGACATACATTTTGGGACATGATATATATTTGTTAAAAGGGTTTTTTTTTTTCTTTCTTAAGAGAGGAGAAAAGTGGGTGGGAAAGAAAGCAAATTCTTCTTAATTGAAAAAATAATTAGAAAAACAAATCTATTAGATTTAACAGTGATAAAAGTAAAGTCTCATACTTGGATTCAAGAAAATCAGCCCGACAATTACAAAATTAGAGAGGTATCTCTTGACAGCAGTTGATCTGAAAAACATGTGAAATTGTCAGTGTCCTCTAAACTCAATGTGAGTCAATAGTGTGGTATGTCTGGTGGCCAAGAAGGCCAATGCATTCTGAGGATTCATTAAGAGATATGCAGTGTTAAGGATGAGGGAGTCCCTGTTGTCCTCTATCCTCATCAAGACACAGCTAAAGTATTGTGTTCATTGCTGCATGACACATTTTAGGAAGGATGAAGATAGGTATTTGTTAAACACCTTCTATGTGTCAGGCACTGTGCCAAATGTTTTACAAATATTATTTCATTTGATCCTCACAGCAATCCTGGGAAGTGGGTGGCATTATGATCTCTATTTTGCAGTTGATGAAACAGAGAAAGACAGAGGGTAAGTGACTTATCCAGGGTCACACAGCAAGTAATGATCTCATGGTGAACTTAAGTCTTCCTGACTCCAGGCCCAGTTCTCTACCCACTGAACCACCAGCCTCCTCTAACATCCCTAAAGGAAAGACACTGATAAACTAGAATGTACCCAAGGAAGGAAGAAAATGGTGAAGGACCTTAAAAATAATGCCACAAGGATCAGTTAAAGAGGATAGGGACATCTAGGCTGAATGGGGAGAAGATGGATGGAAGATAAGATATCTGAAGGAAGCAAGTCACGTTGACAAGCATTTAAGTGTCTACAATACACTGGGCACTATGGTAAGCTGTGGGAAGACAAAGAAAGGCCAAAGACATGATTCCTGCCTTCAAGGAGCTCATAGTTTGATGGAAAGACATCATGCAAACAACTATATATGCAAACACAAGATATAGTCAGGATAAATTGGAAATAATCTTAGAGGGAAGACATCAGCACTAAGGATGAAGTTAGATTAGACTTTCTGACCACAGGAGGCAGAACCAGGAATAATAGATGGAAGGCTTAATGTCAAGAAAACCTTTCTATCAATTAGAGCTCACCCAAAGAGAGTTAGGGGACTCCAGAAAGTAGTAATAGTAATAACATTTAGCATTTATGTACCTCTTCCAGATTTCTAAAGCACTACATGTTAGTTCATTTGACTTTTCCTGAAACAACTCTGTGAGGTAGGTGTTATTATTATCTTTGTTTTGTTGATGGAGAAACTGAGGTGGAGGGGGTCATGTGACTTGGCAAGTCTTCCATCCCTGGAGGTTTTCAAGCAAAGTCTGGGTGGCGACACATCAAGTATGATGTAGAGGTCATCTTGTTTAGTTCGATTTGATAAGATTTCCTTTGAGGTCCCTTCTAACTCTGAGATTCTGTGACTCAGTTACTCCAAGTTCAGCATTCTTTTACTACTGAACTGAAGTAGTTGGGAGCTGAAATAGAGGCAGGGAATTAGGTAAGATGAGTTTTAAGGATCCTCCCAGCTTCAAGGGCTTCCTGATGCCTGGAAAGTCTAGATTTAGATTTAGTTGAGCCAACTGGACTCACTAGGGACAAAGATATAACTAAGGATGTCAATGGAAGCAGTTGGGGCTGCCAAGAAAAGGGAACAATGAGTGCTAATGGTGTGTATTACAAAATCATCCCTTCTCCCTTCTTCAGTAGAGTACACTGGTAGTTCGGTACAGTGGGCTTTGAATCAAAGATCTCCTGATTGAATTCCAGCTCAGCTACTTTTGATTCCATGCTATTCAACGAGCAGCTGTTGAAGACATCCTATGTGCTGGGCACTATGCTAGGCACTGGACACACAAAAGCACCAAAGAAATAAACACTCCCCTTGAGGAGTTTACAGTTTAAAGGAGAAAATTCCATGTATAAAAATGTCTATATACATACATACATAATAAATATGAAGTAATTCTGGAAGGTGAGGGGAACACTAATGACACACAACATAAGGAAGGACCTTTTGTAGGGCTCAGGAGGAGGCACCTGAGTTATGCTTTGAAGGAATGTAAGTATTCTAGAAGAAAAAGGTGCAATAGCATAGAGATAGGAAACGGAAGACCATGTGATGAGAACAGCAAGAAGGTCGATTTGGTTGGAAAATAGAGGACAGGAGGGATGGTAATGTGAGTTCAGCTTGGAAAGATGACTTGGAGCCAGACTGTGAATGAGATTTAAATATAAAAGAAAAGAATGTGTATTTTGTTCTAGAGACAATAAAGGAACACTGAAGCTTCTTGATCAGAGAAGTGATATGAGCAGATCTGTCTTTTAGAAATATCCATTTTGCAACCAAGTTTAGAAGGGAAGCAAAAAGCTGGGAAACAATTCTTACTGCCAGTGTTTCTGATAAGAGGCCTCTTTTCTAAAATACATAGAGAACTGAGTCAAATTTATAAGAATACAAATCATTCCCCAATTGATAAATGGTCAAAGGATATGAAAAGGCAGTTTTCACATGAAGAAATTAAAACTATCTATAGTCACATGAAAAAAATGCTCTAAATCACTATTAATTAGAGAAATGCAAATCAAAACAACTCTAAGGTACCACATCACACCTATCAGATTGGCTAATATGACAAAACAGGAAAATGATAAACGTTGGAGAAGATGTGGGAAAATTGGCATACTAATGCATTGTTGGTGGAGTTGTGAACTGATCCAACCATTCTGGAGAGCAATTTGGAACTATGTCCAAAGGGCTATAAAACTGTGCATACCCTTTGACCCAGCAATACCACTCCTAGGTCTGCATCCCAAAGAGATCATAAAAAAGGAAAAAGGGGCCACATGTACAAAAATATTTATAGCAGCTCTTTTTGTGATAGCAAAGAATTGGAAATTGAGGGGATGCCCATCAATTGGGGAATGGCTGAACAATTTGTGGTATATAAATGTAATGGAATATTATTGTGCTGTAAGAAATGATGAGCAAGTGGATTTCAGAAAAAACTTGGAAAGGCTTACAAGAACTGTTGTTGAGTGAAGTGAGCAAAACCAGGAGAACATTGTACATAGTAATAGCAACACTGTGCAATGATCAACTATGACAGACTTAGCTCTTCTCAGCAATGCCATGATGTAAGACAATTCCAAAAGACTCATGATGGAAAATGCTTAGATAGCAGAATTATGGAGTCTGAATGCACATCAAAACATACTATTTTCTCGCTCTTTTTTTCTTCTCATGGTTTTCCCCTTTCGTTCTGATTCTTCTTTCACAACATGACTAATGTGGAAATAAATTTTATATGATTGTATTTGTATAGCCTATATCAGATTGCACGCTGTTTGGGATGGGAGGAAGGAGAAAAAAATTTGGAACTCAAAATCTTATAAAATTGAATGCTGAAAACTATCTCTATATGTAGTTGGAAAAAATAAAATACTAGTAAGTGGGGGGAAAAGAGATTGCAAGCAGGGTGCTAATCAGGAAACTATTGCAACAGTTCAAGTTAAAGGTGATAGCATCCTGAACTCAGATAGGGGTTTTGTGATTGGAGGGAAGAGAATAGAAGGAAGAGAAATTGTGGAGGTAGGATCAAAGGGCTTGGTTACTGATTCAATATGAGGAGGGAGGGAGAATGAAGAGTAAAGATGACTTGGAGGTTGCAAACTTAAATGACTGGAAGGTTGGTGGTGCCCTCAAGAAAAATAGGAAAGTTAAGCAAAAGAGTGGCTATTGGGAGAAAAATAATGAGTTCTGTTTTGGGTTTGAATATCCTACAGGACATCTAGTTGGAAATGTCCAGTAAGCAAAAGATTTTGTGAAATTGGAGTTCAGAAGAAAGACTAGGCTTGGATATGTGCATCTGGAAGCTATCATCATAGAAACTGAACCAGAGGGAAGTGAGAAAGTGTGTGTGTGTGTGTGTGTGTGTGTGCACATGCAAAACAGACAAAGAAAGGAGAGGAGAGAGAGGAAAAGAGAAGAAAATGGATGGTGATCCAATATTAAATGAGAAGGAATAGTCAAATAGGTAGGAGGTAAATCAGAAGTGAAGTTTCATGAAAACTTGGGAAAGAAAGTGTATCTCAGAAGAGGGATTTATTAACAAGTCAAAGGCACCAAGAGGTTAAAGAAGGGGGAAGGAAGTGAGAACTAGCGAAGACTGTTAGATTTTGCAGTTAGGAGATGACTGGTCACCTTAGAACAATTTCAATTGGATCATGAGTTTGGAATCCAATCTGTGAGGGCTTGAGAAGTGAAAGGAAAGTGAAGTGAAGGTAATGAATCTGTAAACAGCTTTTCCCCAGGATTTTGGCAATCCAAGGTAGGAGAGATGTAGGATGATAGCTTGAAGGTCTAGTGATTTCAGAATGTGGAAGATCTGGGAATGTTTGTAGATAACATAACGAGTACTAGGAAAGAAGGAAGGAACCATTTACATAGCACCTATGCATCAGGCACTGTGTAAGTGCTTTACAGATATTATCTTATCTGATCCTTACAACAACTCTGGGAGGTGGTACCATTGTTATCCCCATTTTGCAATTAAGGAAACTGAGGTGGACAAAGGCTAAGTGACTTGCCCATGGTCACCCAGCTAGTAACTGTCTGAGGTAGAATTTGAACTCAGGTGTTCTTGTCTCCCAGCCCAGTACTCTATCAAGGGTAAAAGAAAGTACTAAGACAGAGAAGGTGACTGAAGGGAGTAAGCTCACAAATGAGATTGGAGGGGATGAGATCAACAGTTAAAAAGTAGAGGAGTTGGCACTGGCAAGGAGAAAGATGACTTCTTCCTCCAAGACTGGAGCAAAGGAAGATGCTGAGATTTTAAGTGCAAAGGATGGGAGAAGACAGAGACCCTTATAGTTTCAATCTTCTTGCTAAAGTATAAGGTGAGGTCTTCAGATGAGAGGGAAGGGAAGGCAAAGATAAGTAGAGAAGAGATGAAAAAATGTAGTACAGACAGTATGGGGTGTGGATAAGGAATCAGTCAACGAAGAGTAAACCACTTAATATACCGCGGTGATGGCCCAGTTGAGATTAGCTAGCATATTATTTGTAGTAGATGTAATGGTATCTTCCTCCAGCATTACTCAACAGTTCATACGTGTAACCCCTGCCCCAAAGTCCATTTGTATGGGACTCTTTTCTTATTGGTATAGACAAATGTCCTGTCCTATGTGAGGAGCAGAGTGGAGCTGTCAACAGGCAAGAGCTTAAGTTCTTGGACAGTCCCCCTCTTTGAAGACTCTTCAAGGCGGAATCCCACTATAGGATCCTCCAAATGAGAGTCTTCTTTGAGGGTAGTATTAGTTGCACTCTCCCAAATTTCTTTTCATTTTTTGGTGAGGCAATTGGGGTTAAGTGACTTGCCCAGGGTCACATAGCTAATAAGTGTCAACTGTCTGAGGCTGGATTTGAACTCGATTTCTCCTGACTCCAAGGCCAGAGCTCTATCTACTGTGCCACCTAGCTGCCCCCATTAGTTGCACTCTCAAAGGGGTAGAGTTGGCTTCTAGCTTTGAGAGAAAATACAGAAGAGGCCAACTCCACTTCAGGTTGCTGAAGGAAAAGACTTTGGGAAGACACGACCAGTCTTTATCATGTCCTCATCCACAGCTTGCTTCTCTAAAGACTTTGGAGAGTTTCTCTCAGGTGAAATCCAGGACCCTCTCTCTTGGTTGACCTGAGTTACCTCACTCCCAGTGGGAAGACTCCTTTACCCTGTATTGTCTGGTGTATATTCTCCTATGTATACCTTCTTTGATTTCTGTTTTTGCTATGATTTGGATAAATAGGTTTCTTTGCTATTCTCTATGACTGTTCATTATGGAACTGGTGTTAGGTTGGAAGAAGTCAAGCCATGGATATAAAGTTTCATGTCTCCTTGCTCAGTAACAAAGTGATCAAAAGTGAGATAAAATATAAGGAAGTAGATCCATATAATTCTAATCTGGTTTCTCTCTCTGTCTCTCTCTCTCTCTCTCTCTCAGAGTGGCCTCTGGTCCTAACCTCCTGCCTCCCATTCTGGCATAAGTAAAAGTCTCCCTAGGAGAAGGATGGCAACTGTGAAAGAGTCAAAAGATATCTATTCTGTCTCCCTTCAAGCCACACAATGTCACACATTTATCACACATGGAAACCTCACTTCATGCATGGGACCTCCTCTCATTTGCTACATAGGGATGATGGGGGGCAGTGTAAATCCAATGTTAATGCTTGGAAAGGAATGCTTGGCAATTGGCAAGGCAGCAAGAAATTCATGAGAAGAGGACAGTGTAACATCAAAATAGTTAACTATGACATAAAGACTTTGAAGGGAGGAAAATGAGACCAGAGTATGTATTGATAAACTAGGAAAACATGGAGGAACTGGTAGGTGGAAATCATGGAAATCTTGTGGGGGAAGTGATTGCTTCTTCCTAGAGATCATGATAAAGGAGAGGAAAGTTACGAGCATAGTCTGACATGTCCCCTAGATTTGGGAAAGAAGATTTCAAAGAGTTCAGAGGAATGCTAGGTTGAGAACATAGACTGAAATTCAACTGGGAAAGTCATCCCAGGAAGGATGGAAAACTCTCAAAGATGAAATTCTGAAGACAAAAAGGCAAGTACTCCAATGAGGAGGAAAAATGAGAGTTGTCAGAAGAGATGGATGTTGATGCACAGGGAATAATACACTAACAAACTCAGATTTTTGAAAAGATATGCACATAAAATGGAAGCAAAGGCAGGTAACAGAGGATGAATATAAAGGCATGGGATGGGCCTGTAAAAATAGTGTCAGGAGAGCTTAAACTCAGAATGAGCTAAGATTAGCAAGGAAAGTTAAGGACAATGAAAAAAGGGGGGTGTTGTTTCCGAAGCTAATTTAGAGGAAAGCAGAGGATCAAAGAAAATATAAGATGCTTCTTGGAGTGGATGGGGCAATGACGGGACAACAGAGGGAAGACAAACCTGCTCAGCTTTTATTTTGCTTCTATTTTCTGTACCAAGAACAATGGTCATTGCATAGATAAAAATAACCGAACAAAAATGGTTAACAGGGAGTTGATACTGAAAACGGGTAAGGAAATGGTAAGAGAGAACCTAGCTGAATTCAAGATGAATTCTATCTTTGAGTACTAAAAGAATCCACTGCTGGATGTAATTACTGAGTCACTGTCAGTGATTTTTTTCCAAAATCATGGAGAATGGGAGAGAATCCACAAGACTGGACATGAGCAAACATTCCAGATTTCCAGAAAAGGATGAGAAAAGGGGTCTGAAAACTTTAGGTCAATAAGCTTCACTTCAGTTCCTGGGGAAATACTAAAATGGATCTTTAAACATCTAGAAAAGAAGTGGTGATTATAAAGCACCAACATGGTTTCATCAAGGACAGGTCATAAATCTGGGTGACACTATGGATAGAGTTTTTGACTTGGAGTCAGGAAAACCCAAGTTCAAATACTGCCTCAGACACTTACTTAGCCCTATGACCCTAGACATGTCATTTAACTTCTTAATTTCAGTTTCCTTATCTATAAAATTAGGATAATGATAGTACCTGCCTCACAGGGATGTGGGTCAAATGAGTTGCACCATATGTAAATCTCTTTGCAAACCTTAAAGAGGTCATATCAATGCTGTTATTGAAATGATGATATTGATGTCAGAATCACCTTATTTCCACTTTTGATAGTGTTTCTAAATTTCTGGAAAATTCTACAGATTTAGTTTATGTAGAATTTAGCAAAGAACACTTCAGGATCTTATACAGTTCCTGTGGATGAGGGGGAGATTTGTGGAACAGAAAATAATGCAATTAGAACTGGTTGAATGGCCAGACCCAAAGATTAGCCACTAATGAGTCAATGTCACCCAGGCAGGAAGTCTCCAGTGGAACATCCCAGGAATCTCTGCTTGGCTCTATGCCTTTTAACATTGTTCACAGCAACTTGTACTAAAGCACAGCTGGCATGTAAAACTTGCTAGGGATAGCTAATGCATTGGATGACACAGTCAAGACCAAGAAGATCTTGAGAGGCTAAATAAAGTGTGCTGTAATGGAAGGACCACCGATCTGAAGTCAGAGCTTGTGGGTACAAACGCCACCTCTGATGCTCACTCACTGTGACTCTGATGACACCATTTAACCTCTCTAAGCCTCAGTGTCTCATCTGTAAAAGGAAGGGAACTTGTATTAGATGGTTTCTGAGGTCCTTACGGGATCAATTTAAATAATATCTTACACTTGAGTTCCAAAAGTCAACCTCACATATATGAAATTAGAGAAGAGAAGGGTGGTTAGACAAAAGTTTGTCTGAAAAAATATATGGGGGTTTCAAATAAGCTTGAAGCTCAAAATGAGTCAGCAGTATGATGTGGTGGCCAAAAATGTCAATGTGATCTGCTTAGCTTCTAGAAACAACAAGGTGATGGTGTCTCTGTACTTTGCCCCAGTCAGACTACAGATGGACTATCCAGGGTTGGGGGGCAGTGTTCAGCTCTCTATACCACAGTTTAGGAAAGATACCAATAAGCCGGAGAGTATTCAAAGTGCCAACAAGACCTCAAGTCTATGACATATGAGGATTGACTGAAGGAAGTGGGCTAGCTTAGTAGATAATGGGTTCCTGCTCACGAAATGTCTTCAGGCAGAGTCTGGATGACCCCTTGCTGGGTATGTTCTAGAGAGAATTCTCTTTCTACCATGATGTGGACTAGAGAGTGTGGCAGTCCCTTCCAAAGCTAAGGTTCAGTAATTCTGTGATTTTGGAAATTATCATGTGGAAAGGGAACAAGTTCAGAGTTGGGAATGAAGCACAGGGAGACTGTTGTCAGTGGAATTTCAGTGTTTTGGATCACAGCATTTTGGGTGATAATGAAATCAAGAACATGGCTGACTTTATATGTCAGTAAGGGGGAGTGAAAGTCAAAGTCATGAATGTCAAGGAGACTGATGAACTAGAAAGTCAAGATGTTTGAGTTCTCTCTCCACATATAAATAGAAATAAATAGAAATAGATACATATACATAAATACACATACATACATATATGTATGTATAAATGTGTGTAAGGGTAAGGATTAGGATTAGATTGGAGAGGAAGACCAAGAGCCAGTTCCCAACCTCTTTGAGAATGGAGAAATGGCATCTCCATTAGACAATGGAATCTAAAGTTAAACCTGGAGATCTTCTAATGACCAAAAATCCAACCATGTTCAAATCTGATGAAGATACCCCAGGACCTGAACCCAAGAGCTTTGGGACTAGCAAAGTCCCCCAGACAACCAGACCTGCTTCCATCCCACACAGCCATTATTGAGAGGGGAAATCATTGTGGACAAAGGGCCAACATTTGTTCACCAACCACCACCACCACCAGCTACTGATCAACTTCCAAAAACAGACAGATAGTCACAGGAAACCTGGGAGTGGCAACCTTCCCCCCTACCCCAGAACACTGGTCCCACTTCTAGCCCAGCCCTCAAAGCTATCATTCAGGGAGATTGTTCCTGTGGAAAGGGTGTCAGCCATCCCCACCAACTGCCAATCCACTGCTACCCACAGGGCAGGAAAGCTAGCCTAACTGAAGCAATGATGTACTCTGAGGGCAAAATAGGAGACAGAATGTGCCAGGCAAGTCAAACTGCCACCACCACCATCACCACCACCTTGTCCATTAGCTCCCCTCAGAGTCTGAAAGAGACATCCCAGGGCCCTGAACCCAGGAGTCTTGGGAATAGCAATGCTTCCAGCCCAATGTCCACAACCATCATCCTGTGAAGCAACCCTCATGCAAAGGAAGATTGGGAACTACTCCTGCAGGTGCTATCACCACATCTTTTGAAGAACCAAAAAAGAATTCTCATCACCAAAGTCTATCAAATGGCTCAACATCAGAAACAGATATGATTTTATCAGACATCAAAGAAGACAAAGTACCATCTACTTTGCTGTTGCACCCTAAGGATCATGGGACCTTTCCATTTGACTTGCAGCTAAAAGTTTTTGTTGTCTCATCCATTAGAATGGCAGTTCCTTGAAAGCAGGGATTGTCTTGCTTTTCTATGTATATCCCCATCTCTTAGTACAGGGTAAGAATTTAATGAAGACTTTGTACATTCATTTATTCAACCATTTCCACTGGTAGCTGGGTGCAGTTATCTTTCTCTCTCTCATATCTAGTCTCATAGTCCCCATCTCCATCCCAGCCCTAGGGGCTACTAATCTAAAATAAAATGGATGAGAGTCCTAAGGAAATATGACTCAAGTTGATGAGAAGCAGTGGGAAGAGAATTGTCATTTTTCCATTCCTTCTGTAAGCCACATTGACATTCTTTTTGGATGCCTGGGGGAAGGGAAGGGAAGTGGGGACTGGAGAAGGGTAGCTAGAAAGAGGGGGAAAGGAAGAAGTGGGAAATCTGCGGAGGCTTGTTCCCTGGCAGCCTCAGAGGAAGGCTTCGGAAAAGTCAGTACAGATAAGGACTTGGACAGTGCCAAGGAAGCACATAAGAATATAAAAACATAGAATATTATAGGGAACTTAGGTAATAGGAAATTCAAGCTGAGAGGGACTTTAGAGCATAAAATTTTGGAGCTGAGAGGAAGTTTAGGACACAATGTCAGAGCCGAGAGGGATTTTAGAACAGAGAATGTCAGAGCTAGACTCGGGACTAGGCCCTTGAACAGAAACTCTGCCCAATGGGCCTTCCAGTGGAAGGAGGGGGATGAGAGCCCGAGTCTTTGCCTTCTGGCTTGGCCCCTTTCATGATGGCCCAGCTGGTTGGAGGGAGGATAGCTTCCCTTCTCTATCGAAGTGTGAATGTGAACGCTCATAAATTACACATCCGTGCCCAAATATTTCCCAGTGGCTACAGGGGAAATTTCCCTTTTAAGTAGTGGGTAGAGCTATGTAGTATGTCATGTTTATGGTACCACTGGGAGACAAATGTCACCATGGTGACATCAAAGTCATGGCTTTGTTTAAAACGGAATTGCACACTGTTTGCTGAAGATCATAGAGACAATGTCCCAGTGCCCTCTGCAGGTAGATCTGTCTGTCTGTCTGTCTGTCTCTCTTAGTGTCTCTATTTCTTTGTCCTTCTCTCTCTTTCACTTTCTCTGTGTCGTCAGTCTCTCTCAAAGCCGTGTCTCTATCTTTGTCCTTCTGTTCTCTTTCTCTCTGTTGCAGTCTCTCTCTCAGAGCTCAGTGTCTCTCTGTCCTTGTCCTCTTTTTCTCTGTGTTGCTATCTATCTGTGTCTCTCTGTACCTCCATACTAATCTATCTGTACATCTAACTGTAAGTCAATCAGGCTGTCTGTCTTCGTATTTATTTATCTGTATAATAGAGGATGGGTGGGGAAATAGATATTTTTCTCTTAGGGGAAAAAATTGCTAAAGGAACCCACCTCTTCCCCATCTGCTTTTCTCCATCTCCTATCCCCTTCCCAAACTGAATTCAGATTCTGTTGCTGGAATGAAGCCCTTGTCCTCTTGTAGACAGATGTTAGCCTAAAGTTAACTCAGCACTATGAGTGAATGGGCAAGACAGGTTCCATGGCCAGACACCATTAGGACTGAGCAAACTTGACATAGTCCCATATCTCTTCCTTCTTGTGCCCTCTCCCTCCTTCGCTCATTCCATCTCCCTCTCTCTCTCTCTTTTCCCTGTTCTCTCTGTCTGTTTCTGTCTGTCTCTTCTCTCTCTCTCTCTCTCTCTCTCTCTTTCATCATTTCTGTCTCTTTCTGATACACACACACACACACACAACATACACACACACTACAACTTATTATTCCTACCTCCTTTCTCGTCTGGGAAACCTATTGAGATTAACCAGAGGAAAATGAAAGCCTTCCCCAGGCCCTGACTTACACTGATAGATACAAAACTCTGAACACCACTCTCTGCTTTCCAACCCAAGGAATAATACCCTGACCAATCTGCCTCGGCAACGTCTCTTTGATCTGTCCCTTTCTCTTTTCCCTCCTCTCTACTTTTGCAGCCATGATCCTATTATGACCTTTTATTACCCACCTATCTGGACTATTCCACAAGGGCACCAGCAGGTCGTTTTTCCTCCTGTCCAATTTAGCCTTCATATGGTGCCAAGCTAGCATTCCTTACGCATAGATATGGTCACATCATTCCTCTGCTTATAAGTCTCTGTTGGCTTCCTCTTGCCCGTAGATGGTCCAGTAGATAGAGGGTGGGACTTGAAGTCAGGAAGACCTGAGTTCAAATCCTGCCTCAGACACTTACTGGCTGTGTGGCCCTGGGCAAGTCACTTCACCTCTGTTTGCTTCAATTTCCTTAACGGTAAAATAAAAATAATAGCACTTCCTTCACAGAGCTGTTTTCAATACCAAATGTATTAACCTCCTCCAAGCCCTTTGCAAACCTTAAAGCATTATATTAATGCCAGCTATTATTGTTGTTGTTACTATTATTACTATGTAAAGTTCATACTTCTTTAATAACATTCAAGGCCCTCCATAACCTGACACCACTCTCCCTTCCCACCCTCCTCTACCCAGCTCTCTGCAATGCACTTCTCTGTATCCCTAAACAAACCCAGAACGCCCCCGCTTTGTGTCCATGTTCATGCTCTCCCCTATGCCTGGAAACCTTTCTTCCTCTTCTTTCCTGCCATACTCCCCTCTGCCTTTAAAGGCCAACTCAAATGTCACCTCCTCCAGGAAGCCCTCCCTGATCTCCCTGTGGCTAAAGGCCTTCCACAAGGACTAAGAGCTCAGATAACACTCGATTTTTCAACTCACTTATGGCTCCACTTACCCACTTAACTATACTATAGTTATCTATGTCTGCTTCTATGATCCCTAGTAGACTACAAGCTTCATGAGGGCAGGAACCCTATCTTTCCTAAACTTACCACTTGATCCAACACCTAACAGAATGATCTGCATAAAGTAGGTGTCTAGTAAAAGGTTTTTAAAATTAAATAGATAAAGACTATATTCATGCATAATATGTAGTAGAAAACCTAGGTGTGCAGTCCCAGATTTGGGAGGCAACGTGCTAACCTGAGAGGTGGAAGACCTCAGTTGGAATCCTGCCTCTAACAGGCATCTAACCTCTCTGAGCCTCATTTATCTCACCTGTAAAATGGAGCTAATGAGGAAACCTACCCCTCAGGGTTGTGAGGCTTGCATGAGATAACAGATGTAAAGTATTCTGGATAGCTTAAAAACACATGATTTATCACTATCTTCCTATGCCTTAGTTCTCCCATCAATAAAAGGGAGGGGGCATTATATTTATGCTACCTCCTTCAACTTTAATTTAAATTAAAGTAGAATTGCAATTTTGTTCTCACCAGCCTTAGGCAGCAAGGTGACACAGCAGATAGAGCACTAGAAATGGAGGCAGGAAGACCTGAGTTCAAATCTAGCCTCAGACACTTACTAGCTATGTGACCTTGAGCAAATCTCTTAATCTCTGTCTGCCTCAGTTTCCTCAACTGTAAAATAAGGATGATCATAGCCCCTCCTCCGAGTGGTTGTGAAGGTCTGATGAGATAATACTTTTTAAAATGTTTTGCATAATGCCTGGTACATCATAGGCACTTAATAAATGCTTGTTCCCTTCCTCCCCTTGCCCCATGGGATTATTGTGAAAAAAGCACTCCATAAACCTGCAGAGATCATAAAGGGAATCTTAGAGATCATTAAGCCAATTCCTTCATTTTGCATACAAGGATACTGAGTCCCAAAGAGAGGAAGTGATTCACCCAAGGTCACACACTTAACACCTAACACAACTGAGATTTGAACCCAGATCTTCTGACTCCAAACCCAGTGTGTTTGCTCTTATGAATCCTGGCCCAACATTAGTTGAGTGCCAATTCCCTTGGCTCACTTCAGAATCAGGTGGCATAGATTTACAGGACAGGACCAGCTAGGGACCACAGAGCAGAGCTATATTAATGGACCCACAGGACTTTGCCTATGGCTTCTTTACAGTGACCAGGTTGGCCCCGGAACATTGTTGTAGAGTCAAGAAAGTTTGGATTTTGGGAGCAGCTAGGTGACTCAGTGGATAGAGCACTGGCCCAGGATTCAGGAGGAACTGAGTTCAAATCCAGCCTCAGACACATAACACTTACTAGCTGTGTGACCCTGGGCAAGTCACTTAACCCCATTGCCTAGCCAAAAAAGAAAAAAAAAAAAGCAAATCTAAATTGGACCCTTCTGGGGGTGGTTTGGAAGAGGGAATGTCAGTGAGCTCCTCCATGGTCATCTGATATAATATTGGCCAAGGTCTTTGCCCAATCGTGGCTTCTCTTATTCCAACCTGAGATCAATGACCTTGCCTGGCCAGACAGGTGAGAATGGTACTTAGCTTTAGAGCTAGAGGGGAGGGCCCTTAGAGTTCATCTAGTCCAATCAATGTCAGCATTGGCAGGTCCTCTGACTCCAAATCCAGCCCTCTTCCCATTATAACACAATTATGCTTTTTTATTTACACATGGATATGTGTATGTGTGGAATCCTTGGCAAGTCATGTCCCTTCTCTGGACCTCAGTTTCCTCTCCTGTAAAAATCAAGGCCCGTAGGGTTAAATACATTCAATGTTCCTTTCCAACTCAAAATCTATGATCCTCTGGCTTGGATGGCCTCTCATGTCAGCCAGCAGAGAAGAGTGAGAGCTGATGGCTCCGTGTGGGTCCCTAGAGAAAAGTCATTTCCATTTTCAGTCCTGGAACTAACGAAATGCCTCACTCTGTTGAGTGGGTGGGCCAGGCCTCACTGGAAGCCACTCTCTTTTGAAGTCTTCAGCCTGAGATAGTTAAGTGAATAACTGCAAGGGGCCCAGGTACAGGCCTTTGAAAAAGAGGCTCCTTTCCTTCCTGCCTCACAGTGGACATCTTGGATTTCCTCTTCAAAGGGAACAAGGGCCCAGGGCTGTTATTTGAAGCCCCAAAAAGCTTGTTGGGATGAGGGAAAAAAAGCCCTCCTGGCACAAAAGCCTACAGGGGCCTTCAGAATAAATCACAGTGAGTTAAGAGTCCCTGGAACGTAGTTTGTGCTAATAAACACTCCATCCATCCATCCATCCATCCATCCATCTATTCATTGAATGTGGTAGAGGGAGAAGAAACTTCAGAGCCCCTTGAAACCAGCGTGACTTTGGGCAAATCGCTGAACCTCTTGGTGCCTCAGTTTCCTCATCTGTAAAATGAGAGGGTTGGACTTGTTGTTCTTCAGTCATTTTAGTCATGTCTGACTCTTCATGACATCATTTGGGGTTTTCTTGGAAAAAAATGCTAGAATGGCCTGCCTTTTATTTCCCCTCCAGCTCTTCTTACAGATGAGGAGACCGAGGCAAATAGGGTTTGTAACTTGCCCTGGATCACACAGCTAGTAAGTGTTTGAGGCCAGATTTGAACTAAGGCCCTGGCTTCACACCCACCACTCTATCCACTGCATCGCCTAGCTGCCTTAGGGTTAGATGAGCTTTAAAGTCCCTTCCAGTTATAGATAGATGATCCTATAGTTACAGGAATGCAGAACGTCAGAGCTGGGAGGGCTCTTAGAACACAGACTGTTAGAGCTGGGAGGGCCCTTAGAACATGGAATGTCAGGGTTGGGAAGGGCCTTAGAAAGTATTTAGTCCCCAGTGCGGGGGAGGGAAGTGGGGAGGCCGCAGCTGGATGATGCAGTGTTAGCTCTGGCCTTGAAATCAGGAGGACCTGAATTCAAATCTAGCTTCAGACACTTAACACTCAACTAGCTGTGTGACTCTGGGCAAATCACTTAACACCAATTGCCTCACCAAAAAGAAAAAAAAAAGAAAAAAAGGAAGTATTTAGTACCAACTCCTTCATTTAACATTTAAGAGATAGCTAGGTGGTGAAGTGGGAAGAACAGTAAAACTGAAGTCAGAAAAACCTGAGTTCAAATCTGGCCTCTGTTTGACTGTGGGCAAGTCATTTAACCTCTGTCTGCCTCAGTTTCCTCATCTGTAAAATGGGGATAATGATAACAGCAACTGCCTCCTAGAGTTGTCCTGAATACCATAAATGGCATAGTCTGGATTTCCTCTGACATCATATCCAGTATTCTTTGCATCCGTTGGGGGGGGTCTCAACTTGAGGTCTATGTACCCATCCCCTCAGGAGTCTGTGGGTAAATCTCAGGGGGTCCATGAAACTTGTTGCTTGGAATATGCAAGTTAAGCCTTCTCTTGAATCCTATATCTCCCAACAACCTGTCAACAAAACCTGCCCATTGACAAACAGAGCTACAGCCTGAGGCGCCCTATATTCCTGGGAGGAGGCTGGTGAGACATACTTGTCATTGTAACTGTGGTTTGTAGAGTAGGGGAGGGGAGGGCTCATCCCTTGGGAAAAGATACTTTAGAAATGGAGTGTGGCATCCCTTCTCCAATGAATTCTGCCCATGAGTCAGCTGCAGAAAGGCAGCTACCGCATTTGCTCAAGGAAGGGAGGGTGGAGAGAACAGAGGGAGACAGAACAGATACCTTGCTCCCAAAGCTCAGACAGTACTGTCGGTAAAGTAGGCACAACTCTGGTTCCCAGGGTGCAGGAGGAGGCAGTCCCTGGCCTTGGGAAGTGCTCACTCTGAGATGGGGGTAGGTGGAGGGGATGGAGATAGAATAAGCCCTATCACTATAAAACATAAGTCTTTCTGACTCCATGAGAAAATTGTGGACTCCTTTGTACCAACCTAGGACGTCATTTGGGCTCACAAGTGCTTTCATCCCAACAGCCCTGTGAAGTAAGTAGGATAGGGAGAGGGAGAGGGAGAACAAGAGAGGAAGGAGAAAGAGAGGGACAGGAAGAGTGAGAAAAAGAGAGAAAGGGAAAAAAAGAGGGAGAGGGAGAGGCAGCTGGAAGGGAAGAGGGACTTGTGATTTCTCTGACATAGGGAGCTCCCATTGACAAGACTTCTACCAAGGCATGTTGCAACCTTCTCTCAAACTGAGAGTCTTAGAAAGTTGGCTAGGGAACTAGGAACTCAGGTTATGCAGCCAAGGCCACACAGTCAATATGTGTCAGAGGTAGGTAGATAGAAATCATGATTCCTACTTAACAGATAAGGAAACTGAGTTCAAAGAGGTTAAATGACTTGCTGCTCCCAGAAGGAATCACAGAATATCAGGATAACTTTGAAAGTAACATGCTGAATTTGTTTTATATACTTAAAAAGAGAAGCAAAATGTCAATGAAAGAAATTCACCATTTCATGTACTAAAATAAAAACAAAACATGATACTCCCACTCCTAAAAATAAAAATAAAAGTGATTGGCTCAGGCTCACATAAGTAGGCAGTAAAAAAAGCCAAGACCTGAACCCACCAGATTCCAAAGCTTGTGATCTTTTCATAACACCAGCATCAGGGACTAGTTTTTCCCCTGGAACAGGTGAAGAAATACTGGGTGGGGGTTGGGATGCATTTCAGAATCTCTTGTCACCCATCTCAGGGTCGCATCTCCTTACACAAGGTTATTGGGAGGAAGTGAGTGGAGCATGATGGAATAGGAGGTGATAGAAAAGAATGGCCCATCCATTTGAGGTCCACCATGGGTGAAGATGTCTTCCCTTCTGCCAGTCTCCTGGCCCTCTTGGCACAGAGTTCAAGGTCTCATGTTCTCGATGCTGTCACATCTCTTCTCCAGCAGAAAGATTCCAAAGGACAGGTTTTCTCCCAGGGTGCTCACTCAGGCAGAACAAAATTTACCTGCACACATAGGAGTTACCCTGAATTGCACAGAATCTCAGAATCGAAAGGGGCTCAGATTCTAAATCTCAGCTCCACACAGATCTATATGAATAACCTGGGGGGGGGGTCATTTTCATGCCCTTGGTACACTTTCCTCATCTGTAAAATGTGGTTGGACTCCATAATTGCTGAAGTCTCTTGTAGTTCTAACATTCTATAATTGAAGGTTTCTTCTAGTTTTAACATTCTAGTGTCTAAAGTTCCTTCCAACAATGACATTTTATATTTAAGGTGCCTGCCAGTTCTAACATTCTATGATTTAATATTCTAGATCTAGTATTCTATGTTCTAAGATATTTCCCAGGTCTGACACACAATGTTCTCAAGTCTTTTCCAGCTCTGACATTCTGTGTTCTAAGTCCCTCCCAGCCCTGACCTTGTGTTCCAAGGGCCCCCTCTGCTCTGACTTTCTGTGTTCCAAAGCCCCTCCCAGCTCTGACATTCTGTGCTCTAAGGGCCCTCCCAGCTCTGACAATCTGTGTTCTTATAACTATACCATCATAAATCTAAAACTGGAAGGGACATTAGAGGTCATCTAATCCAACCCTCTCATTTTACAGATGAGGAAACTGAGGCTTCAAGAGCTTCAGTGATTTGCCCAAAGTCACACCAGTTATAAGGGGCTCCCAAGTCTCTTCTCCCTCTAATACTCTAGATGGCTGACTGGCTTGCTGGAGCATTTATTAAGCATTCGCTATGTGCTCTCCTAACTCTGACATGAGTCCTGCAACCTTTGAGACTCTATCTCCCAAATATCTTTCTGTTCTAAATCCTATGATCCTTCATAATCTGATCCGAACAGGGGAAATATCTCATAATCAAAAGAGTCCAACTGCAATCCCCTCCACAATAGCCCAGCCAAGTGGTCACCCTCTGCTTGAGCACTCTGTAATAGGGACTCCACTGTTTCACAACCCATGGAACCCCTTAAAACAAGGCTCACAGAGCTCAAGGCCCCCAGACTCCATCTCCACCTTACTCCCATCTCTCGAGGAGAGGTAAGCCCGAGGGAATGGGTGTTCATAGACCAAGTAATGAGTCAGAACCTCAGATCAGCTGGTATGAAAGCCCATGCTAGGGACATTTACTTGATCCTGCTCTAAAAAGCTGTTGGCCTATTCTGCCAAAAGCCTCTTGGAAGTTATGGAACAAGAGAGCTGTTTCTTATTATTTTTAATAAAGAGCTTTTTATAACCAGCTTCAGCACCATTAACATGCCACAGGTTTAATAAGGCTACATAATAACAAGGGGCCTGTCTCATTACTCACTAGAAGTAGAAATGGGAACAGTAGTAACACCCACATGCACTCACACCCACATATTTGCAACAATTATACATGGCATTACAATCCATTATTTCCTTAAGATCTAAACCCTGGGAAGGGTAGACTTATCCATACCTCTATGTGCCAATCATCACCCTTATTACTTTCCAGCCCATAATATTCCTTCCTGGCCACTAATTCCTATAGGTATTTGTCTCTCCTCATTAGACTATAAGCTTTAGGAGGGCAGGGGATGCTTTCATTTTTGTATTTGTATCCTGGTGCTTATTGGTGCATGGCAGGTAGTATGTGCTTAATAAATTGTTTAATAAATGTGCATTCATTCATTTCCCACAGCTTTGTGAAATAATAACAATGTTGTATCCCCATTTTATAGATGAGGAGACTGAGGGTGAGAGACAACCATAGAAAAATAGGACTTTAGAGTTAGAAGGGACCTTAGAAATCTTTGAAGATAGGGAACATGAAACCCAGAGAAGGGGAATGACTAGTCTAAGGTCACTTGGCAAGTCAATGCAAAGCCATGTCTCCTGATCCTCAACCTAGTGTTCTTTCCATTATACTACAAAGTCTTTCCTTCATGAGGGTATTCATTCACATAGAATGAAAGAAAATAATAGACCTCAAACACACAATCAT
The DNA here is from genome assembly GCF_900497805.2 of Vombatus ursinus. Taxonomy (NCBI): domain Eukaryota; kingdom Metazoa; phylum Chordata; class Mammalia; order Diprotodontia; family Vombatidae; genus Vombatus; species Vombatus ursinus. The sequence goes on along the minus strand of NW_020954662.1, from coordinate 6,241,842 downwards.
GTAGATGCTCCTATGTATTCATGAATATTTATGAATACAATTTTTTTTTTCCATTCAGGCTGTGGTAGGAAAGGGAGGTCAAGTTAGGGTAATCATTGCCTCCCCCAGTATCAGTACCTTGAGGGCAGAAATTGGTGAATTTTTGTGTTTGTGTTCCCAGGGCTTAGCCCAGTATCTGGCACATAATGAGGACTTAATAAATATTTGTTCATTGATTGACTGACCCATTGATCTGATAACTTAGGACCTGAAGAAAGGAGTTCCTAGAAGCTGTTTCACTTAGGGATATCTACCTTGAGAAGAAGGGATAGAATCATAGAGTGAAAGATAGTAGCCAGAGAAAAAAAGACCAATGAGGAGAATTTGACGGAAGCAACCACAACATCCTGCTAGAAATGGTAAATACCAGCAATTGTTTACCAGGCTCTCATTCTCAGAGAATAGGAAGAGAGAAGAGAAGGCAAAGACAAGACCACATGAAATAGACCTGGGGGTTCTAGTAGACTGCAAACACTTAGCAAAGAGCTTGGAACAGAGTAAGTACTTAATGAATGTTTATTGAATCATTGATTGATTGATTGATTGATTGATCGACTTGAAAGGCCAAATGATCCTAGAGCTGAAAGGGACTTCAGGGGTGGAATAATACAATAATTCATTTTATAGATGAGGAAACCAAGTCTGAGGAGAGGTTAAGATCACACAGGTAATGTGTAGCACATCAAAGACTTGAACTCAGGTCATCTGATTCCCAACTTAGCGCTCATCCCATGTATCATTCTGCATATTGAAACATATCAGAAATATGACATAGGTTAATATTTTGATACTTTAAGAATCTGTGAGTGTGTCAGAATGGGCACTGCTTCAACTGACACAGGTCCTATTTCCTCTGTAGCCTAGTAGGAAGTCTGAGAACTGCTGGAACAAAATTATCCTGGTTAATGCCATTTTATCCTCCAATGGTCAGCCTGGTGCCATTAGAGAATCCTCAGCCAAGGGAAGTACAGTCTATTCCCAGGCCCAGACTTGAAGGTTGTTGAGATTAGTAGGACCTGCCAGGGTACAAATTCTGTAGAAATTGCCTCCTAAAACTCAGGATTCCCTCCATGCCATAGTTCGGCACCAGAAATGGATATGAGTTTGCAGATGAAACGAAACAAGAAAATAGGAAGGGAGAGAAAGGGAAACAACGAGCACATGAGACAAGGAAGTCTGCTAATTAGGGCTAATGTGAAATCTAGGAAAGGTGAGACATATAGGAAAGAAAGAGGCAACTAAGGGCAACTAAGTAGCCCCATGGATGAAGTGCTGGGCCTGGACTCAGGAGAACCTGAATTCAAATCCACCCTCAAACACTTACTAGCTGCATGACCCTGAGGAAATCACTTAACCTTGTTTGCCTCAGTTTCCTCATCTGTAAAATGAGTTGAAAGAGGAAATGGCAGTATCTTTGGCAAGAAAACCCCAAATGGGGTCATGAAGAGTTGGACACCACTAAACCACTAAAATAAAAAAAAAATAGGAAAGAAGCATAGGGAGGGAGAGACAGAGAGCTGGAATTGAGAAAAGGATACTGACTAGAAAATTCTAATGTTCTGGAGCTAGATGAGATTCAAGAGGTCATCTGGTGAAATCATTGCCCCCAAGCAAGTCCATGCAACGTTTCTTTTAAAAGATCTCCAGACAACACGATATTCTGAGAAAAGCACTGTTGGATCCAATGTAGCGTGAAAACGACAAGGCCATGCATACAGTAGGTGCTTAAGACATGTCTGATGGATTGAAGAGCAGGGAGAGTGATGCCATGGAGAGCAGATGATTCGAATAGCGAGTAAATGGGCCACTATTCTGCTATACGGAGAGAAGGTTTAGCTGAGATATTTAAGGAAAAGTGAAGGGTGATGATTGCTATCACTGATGGATGGCAGACTGGTCACAAGCCTGTTTTGGTGGAGAAGGACTGGTTTACGTGCAGAGAAAGGAACTGACCCAAATAAGCCTTCAAGTTGCTGAAAAGGACAGAGCTTCACTGTATTAGTTTCTCAGAGAAATTTTCCTCATAAGGTTTCCCCTGTGATTGTGAGAAAGCAACCTGGGACAAGGAGGATAACTCCAGTTGTGATGTAGCAGTGGGTGCCTCCCTCAGAGTTTTGTGCTCTGTGTTAATTCTTGGTCTCTACCAGAGTAGAGGGTCAGCTGGATCAGAAGGACGAATCAGTGAAAACCTGCTAACTCAGATATAGTCCAGACTCCATATTTACTAAAGCTTGTTCTAAGGGCCATCTCCATCCCCCAGGGGTGTGTTTGACAGCTTCTGAGATAAGACTTTAATTCTACTCTCTGCTTTATCATATTTTGGTATGTGACCTTAGAAAAATGATTCAGCCTCTCTGGTCCTGTTTCTATATCTTCAAAGTTAGCAGGTTGAATTACACTAAATCCCACATAGCGTTTTCTAAGTTTCCTGCCAACTCAAGCATTCTGCGTTCTGAGGTCCTTTCCAACTCCATAGAACTGTAGATTTAGAATTGGATGGGGTGTTAGGTATCATATAATCCAATACCCTGCTTTTTTTTTAAGACAAAGGAACTGAGTCCCAATGAGGTTAAGGGATTTTTCTGAGGTCACACAGAGTAAATTGAAGCACTAGGATTTGGGCTCTGACTCCAGATCCAATGCTCTTTTTAACTGAACCATGTTCTGACATTGTGTTCTAGGGGTCGTCCCAGCTCTGACATTCTGTTTTCTAAGGGCCCTCTCAGCTCTGACATTCTGTGTTCTAAGGGTCCTCCCAGCTCTCATATCCTGTGTTCTAAGGGCCCTCCAACCCCTGATATTCTCTGTTCTAAGGTGCCTCCTAGCTCTGACAGTCTCTGTTTTCTGGTCTCTCCCAGTTCTGACATTCTATGAGTCGATGAAAGTTCCTTTTATACCATGTTATGGTAGTATGTTGCAGAGTGCCATCATAATATTTCAGACATCCTGTCATCTTTCTAACTGAGCCTTTTCTCATTGCAATGGAAGCCTTGTTCTTGTTAACATCCTCTGTTAAGCTAGAGATTGTGTGGTCAATACTTTCCTTATAATAACGTGTGTCTGACAATCATTAGTCAAACACCTGTGGGTCTTCTCATCCCTGAGCCTTTCTTTGGAGTGGAGATGAGAAAGCTGGTAGGCTTGTGCTGGGGGAAGCATCTCAAAAGGAGGAAAAGAGGAAGAGTAAAACAGCATAGGGAAGAGGGTGAATAAAGACACTGACATTTGGGCAAAGAACAGACATAGGAAAGAGCCAGCTGGGTCTTTTTGCTTTCTAACACAGAAGTCTCTGGAAATTTGGGGCCTGCAGGGGTCCCCTCTATGAATACATTCTAATTCAGGACCCCTCCTCCCCATGTGGCTTTCTATAGCAGCCATCGAACAGTCTCCCCCAATGGAGCTGTCAATACTCTGGGCAAAGACAAAACTGTGAATCCCCTGCCCACTCAGGGGGCAGGATGCAGTAAGGGACGGGCCAACAGTTATCGACTTTTTAATGGCTCATGACAGCATGCCACCGGGCAGCTGTTGAAGCATGGGCTAGGGGAGACAAAGGGACCTAGCCCTTAGCATGGCCCCCAGGTTTTGGCCCTCCCCTCTCCATGCTGCTTGCCTGGATTCAGGCCCTGGGCCTCCCCCTCATTCATTGTTCCTCCAGAAAAGGTTATTGAGCACCTGCCAGGCTGGCCAAACCCCGGGGCACTGAACTTTAAAGGGGGGGGGAGGGTTGCCAATTACCACATGGCAGTGGGTTGGGGAGGGAGGTGAGCTGGGGTCTGATGAGGAGGAGGGATGCTCTCTGACCTACTTTGACAGGCCAAAACTAAAAACAGCCAGTGTAGAGGAAGCAGGTGAAAAGAATAACAGTTGAGGGTTCCCTTTCCTTCCTTCCTTCTCACCTCAACCCCTCTCCCCAGATTGGGATTGAGATTCCTTCTAGCATGGTCACTAATGAGCAGACAATAAAGACCAAAATGTAACTTTCAGATGTCCCCAGTTAAAGTACACATATGCAGTCTGTCACTGGCCCTTTAACATTCTTTTCTCCCTTTCCTCTGCTCCTCCACTCCCAAATTAGTTAAGACTTAGCTAGTTGACCCTCTAAAAGAACAGAGATGCAGACTAAATGGGAAATAGTACGAGTATATGCTTACTCCATTTGAAAATTTTTCTGGGATATCAGATTGAAAATTTCAATAACCCATGCAGCAGGGGAAACAGCATGATACTTGATACCTGAGCTTGGCACAAGTTCTGGAACTGTTTGGCTATGTGACCTTGGATAAGTGTCTTACTACACATTGAGCCTGTTTCCTCATCTGAAAATGATCTATGCATAAGCCATTTTAATTTTATTATGAGGAAATGCCAGTTATTAGAAGCAGGCATTGGAGGGGGGCAATACTTGTTATTTCAATAGTATAGGGAACTTGCAATATGCAAATGTGTTCCTTGAACACAGAGCATCAACTGCTCCATAACATATAGGCTTGAGTGTCTCTTTGTTTGTTGCTCATAATCATGGAGGATTACTTGGGGCACTGAGAGATTAAATGGTTTGGGTGGTCACATAGCTAGTGTGGGAAAAAGGCAGAACTTGAGGCCAGGTCTTCCCCACTCTAAGGCAAGCTCACTAGCCAATAGATTACACTATGTCATTATTTGTAATAGTATTAGTAGTAGTGGTGGTGGTGGTGGTGGTGGCAATAAATACAAATAATAATAAATGGGTTTGGGCTAAGCGCTGGTTTTTACAATCTATGTTCCAAGCCTCTTTCTAGATAAAGTCTATCTTCAAATAATCTATGTTCTGAGGTCTCTTCTAGATCTGAAATTGCTTTAAGGTCCTTCCAAATTCTGACAATTCTATGTTCTAACACTCTATGCTCTCAGGTCTCATTTAGTTCTGATGTTACATGTTTCAAGCTCCCTCTTAGCTCTAACGTTCTACATTCTAAAATCTTTCCCAGCTCCAATGTTCTACGTTTTAAAAACCCTTCCAACTTTAAGGTCCTTTCCAGTTCCGTCATTCTATATTTTAAGGGCTCTCCCATATCCAACAACTCATGTTTTAAGGTCCCTTTCAATTCCAACATTCCGTGTTCTAAGGGCCCTTCTAGTTTTGAAATTCTTTGTTCTAAGGACCCTCCCAGCTCCAACATTTTATGTTGCCAGATTCCTTTCAATTCCAACATTCTGTGTTCTAAGGGCTCTTTCAGTTTTGAAAATTCTTTGTTCTAAGGACCCTCCCAGCTCCAACATTGTTATGTTCTAAGGTCCTTTTCAGCTCTAGTATTCTACAAAATCTCTCTTTTTCAAAGCATAAATATAACTCATCTCTTAAATGTCTTGTTTTTATCTATTTAGGTCTGATCCAAGACCAGAACCTCCATGATTCTCTACTGCTGGGTAACTCACATCAGGCCATTGGCTGGAAAGTCTATTGCCTTAATCCTCCCTTCATAAATTGGAGAATTTTTGGGGGGTAGAGGAGGTAGGAAAGTTCCCATCCAGGGGTACAATGAGAAGGTAGCATGATGAGGGGGAAATTGACCGCAGATAAATTCCCATTACCACTAATGGAAGCTATCTGCGGTTAATTAGTCCCATTCTCACTCTGTGTCTTCAGTAATGGAAAGCAACATGGGAAGGAGTAATTGCTGTGGGGCACAGTGGATTGATTTCTCTCCCCCTTCCCATATTACTTTGAGAGTTCAGCAGCCTCCTGTCCCCAGGCTCCAGGTTGGCCAAGCAGGAATAGTTAGGGTCCAAGTTGCTGCCAAGCTGGGCTCAGCATCCATGTGGGAAAACCACTCTATTTCTCCATTTGAAAACACTCCTGCTCTGTCCAAACCTGTTTTTAGAGGTTAAGTGAAAAAAATTAAAAAAAATTAAGGCAAAACCTCTTCAAGATGTAGGAGAGCTGCTAGGAGGTTAATAGATAATCTTTAACCCTTCTGTACTAATGTCACATCCCTGTTAGCAGGGGCTGGTGGAGTGAACGAGAAGATTGGTTGCTAGGGAACTCTCCTCTGATTGGAAAGGAGATTTGTCATAGGACTTAGAAGAAAAGACCTAGAAGAAGAGACCTTAGATATAATCTAGTTCAACCTCCTTCATCTTACAGCATAGAAAACCAAGGCCCAGACAGTTGAAGCTATTTGCCCAAGGTCACAGAGAAAGGAAGTGGAAAACATGGGATTCGACCCCCAAGTCACCTGGCTCCCAATCCAGTGCTCTTTCCATGACATTACTTCACCTCTGAATCCTGGCATGGATGAGCGGACCTTAGAGTTGACCTTGTCTCTCTTCTCAGCTGGCTCTAAGAAATACTAGAACAAAGGTTCTGGGAGCCTACAATCTAGAGGGCCAAACTGAACCTTTTCTTAGAGAAGGCAGAGTGAGAAGGAAGAGCTCTGATTGCTAATTGAGAGATTGTGGGAGCCACTTAATGTCTCTCTGTTACGTGCATCTAGCTAGTTAAAGATTGGAGTGGAGTCTTTACTATTCAGAAGCCCCAGTGTGTAAAGTGGGGGCAGGTCAAATAGAGCCCAGAATGTTTCCAACCCTACAAAAGGACAGTTCCATGTTGAATTTTCTATTTAGGCTTAAAAGGAAGATTCCTGGAGAAAATGAGCAAACAGAGTAAAGGATCCAAAGGAACCTTCTAGTGAGAGAAGGTTGTTGAGGAGATGTCTTCCAGAATGAAAAGTCTGCTGGAGCATGGGCTTCATCAAGTCCATAGTGTTCCATGCAGTGTTCCACACTCATAGTCCTTGACCTCACCAAAGAAGGGAGAAGGCATATGTCCATATCTCTTCTTTGGGTGCCAGGCTTGATCATTATACTTTCATAGCATTCCTTTTCAATTATTCTATTGTTCTTGTGCTATCAATTTGCATTGTTTTCACATTATGGTATCTATCAATTTCCTGCCCCTCCTTAGTTCACTTTACATATATGGTCATATACATCTTTTTCTGCTTCTCTGAAGTCATCATATGCATCATTGTTTATAGTACAGTAATGACCCTTTACATTCATGAAGCTAAGTCTGTTTAACCTTGCCCCAATAAATGGACAACTGCTTATTTACCTGTTCTTTGCCACTATTAAAAGTGTTTCTATATATTTTGGTTTATATGGTTTCCTCCTTATTTTAATCACTAATTTCCTTGGGGAATATGTCTAGCAGGGGACCCTCTGGATCAAAGAGTGTGGAGATTTTAATAATTTTCTTAGCATCATTCCAAATTGCTTTCCATAATGGTTTGACCAATTCACAGCTTTACCAACAATATGCCAGTGTGCCAGTCACAGCCCCTTCAACATAGTCTATTCCCATCTTCGGCCATCTTTTCCAATTTGCTAGGCATGGAGTAAAACTTCAGGGTTGTTTTTGTTTGAATTTCTCTTATTATTGGCAATGTGAATACATCATTCATATTGTTGCTAATAGTTTGCAGATTTTCTGAGAACTGTTCATATCCTTTGACCACTTATGCATTAAGGAATATAAATTATTATAAATTATATAAATTTGTATTGGTTTCTCTATATATCTCAGTTATCATACTCTTCTCAGACATATTTGATGCAGAAGACTTTTCCCTCCAACTGGCTATTTCTATGTTTATCCTAGTTGCATTAATTTGATCATGTAAAATCTTTTCAGTTTCAGGCAATCAAATGATCTACTTTATCTTTTATGAGTACCTCTAACTATTGTTTAGTTAGGTATCCTCCCTATAACCATAGCTATAGAAAGTATCTGATTGAATTCCATTCTATTTTTTTAGTGTTGACCTTAAAGTCAAATTTATTTTTAATATTGTTGACATATATAGTACAAGATGTCAGGCTAAACCTAATTTCTGCCAAGTGACTTTTTAATTTTTCCCAGAAATTCTTATCAAATCAGGTTCTTTTCCAAGTAATTTATATTCTCCAGTATATCAAATAATGAGTTATTGAGTTCAACTTTTTCTGCTTTTTCTTTATCTAGTCTGTTTCATGGATTTGCTTTTCTATTTTTTTAACCAATGCCAAATAATTTTGATGATTACTGATTTGCAGTATAATGTGAGGTCTGGAAGTACTTTATCCCCCCTTCATTTCCTGCTTTCCCCCCCATTATTTCCCTTGGGATACTAGATTTCCTGTTGCTCCAGATGAATTTTGTTATTATTTTGCCTAGCTCTATAAAGTATCCCCTTGGTAATGTTATTGGAATAGCATTAAATCAGTTAAATTAATTTAGGTATCATCACTTTTACTGTATTGCCACAGCCTGTGTTAGAGCCTTTTCAAATGTACCAACCTGAGAAGAAGCACCTTTTGCATAGACCGAAAATGGCTAGGCTAGATGCCCAAAGGGATTGATAAAACTCCATTGCTGGTGGGAGCTATATGTTTTCATCAGTTATTCTAGACATTTTGTTTGTATGCCCTTTCTTCCCTTTAGGGAATCGGCTGAGCCTGGCTAGACTACATCAGATCCCCTTCAGCTACGACATTCTACATTCAAAGGTCCCTGAGAGCTCTGGCATTCTGATTCAGCAGACTTCAGCTATTATCGATACACTTGTATTCCTTCGAATTTTGCTCTAACTTATATCACATGGCTTATAATTGGAAATGAGGAATTATCTAACAAGTAATCCAAAACTTCAAAGTCTTACTCTGATGTCTCATAGTAGCATATAGGTAACTAATGAGAACCTCCAAGGTTCTCAAAAGCTAAGCCAGCTGAGTGTGAGCTAGGTCATGCTCCACCATGCTGCAAAGATTTTGAGTATATTGCTAGGGACAGATTGTTTCAGCTTCCTAAAACCCAGTTTAACTATATCACCCACTAGTGGCATAGGCACTATGTGATAAATACTTTGGCCATGGCAATCCAAAAAAGAAAGAAAAATTTAAAGGGGAGCTCTTGATCTAGTGAACCCCCTCTACTTTAAGGCAGCTAGTATATACGGCACAGTGCATAGAGAGCCTGAAATCAAGGGGACATAAGTTCGAATTCAGCCTCAGACATTTACTGCCCATGTGACCCTGTGTAAGTCACTTTATCTTTTTCTGACATAGTTTCCTCATCTGTAAAATGGAGATAACAATGTCTCTTACCTTCAAGGATTGTTGAGAGGATAAAATGAAATATTTGGAAAACACATTGCAAACCTTAAAGCACTATGTAAATCCTAGTTGTTGTTATTATTGTTAATAGTAATAATAGCTAACATTTATATAGCTCTTACTGTACGCCAGGCATTACGCTAAATGCTGATAATTGTTACTTATTTGATCTTCATGACAACCTTGGGAGGAAGGAGCTACTATTATCCCCATTTTATAGATGAGGAAACTGAAGCTACAGAAGCTAAGTGACCTGCCCAGTGTCACATAACTAGTAAATGTCTGAGGTCAGATTTGAGCTCAGGTCTTTCTGACTCCAGCTCCAGTGCTACATCTACTATACCACCTGCTTCTTGTCGTTGTTACTGTTGCTCTTGTTACCGATGTCAGACTCTGCATGACCCCATTTAAAGACACTGGAATGGTTTGCCATTCCCTTCTCCAGCTCGTTTTACAGATGAGGAAACTGAGGAAAATGGGGTTAAGTGATTTGCCCAGGGTCATGCAACTAGTGTCTGAGGACAGATTTGAATTCATAAAGATGAGTCTTCCTGACTCCAGGCTGGCACTCTCTCCACTGCACCACCTAGCTCCCCTGTATTATTATTGTTGTTGTAGCTGTTATTGTTATTATTGTAGCTGTTATTGTTATTATTGTTGCTGCTGCTGCTATTATTATTGAAACTAGAAGACAAAAGGAAGTGGCAGGTAAATGGAAGGTTGACTCTCAATTTCTTCCACAGAGAGACAAATAAATAAACTGGCAGGGCTGGTTTTTATCATGCATTCAAAAGCAAAAGGGGAACATCATTTCATGGGACACTTGTTCATATCATATTGCAGGGATCATCATAAGCATTTGTATTCACTCTGAAAATAATTGCAGCTTATACACCAGCATCTGCTGCAGAGGATGAAGAGGTTGAGAAATTCTACGAATAACTCGATAAGACCCTCCTAATTAAATCAACATATACTTTACTGCACTGAGACTTCAATGAAAAGTGGGCATAAAGGATGACAGGGAAAAATAAACTCAAAAATATGGCTCAGCAGGAAGAAATGAAAGAGGCCAAAGGCTCTGGGACTCTGCAGAAGATGTATGCCCATATATCGTAAATACTTTATTCAGGAAGAGACCTGGGAGGTGCTGGACGTGGCAAGGACTGAATAACATCACACACACAAAAATAAAATTGAATATATATGCCAACAATAGGAAGCAACCAGCTATTGAAGTAAGGATACTTTTTGAATCATCTGTCTGCAGAGTCAGACCTTCAATTTAGGATTGAAAAGCTCAAATTCCATATCAAATTATAAGAAAGATTAAAAATGAAAAGATGCGTGGTGCCATTAACTTGATCCATAGAAGTAAGTTATTTTCACCAGAAAGGGAAACTGGATAAAGGAACAGACATCAACTGAGATTATTACTATTTTTCTAAGGAGGTTTAGCAGATGTAGCTCAATTGCCATAACGAGACACAAAGAGCCTAGAAAACATTTGAGGCAGTAAACACTTGATCTCCTTTCCAAGCAGAGAGATATAATCATTAAAAATAAAACTAGTTTGGATGGAATCTTTTATAAATTCTGATTGTGGAGAATGCTCAGAGATTTGGATCAGTATTGCTCCAAAAAACAAATGATAAGAGTTTTTTTTTTTTGTAAAACAAGGGAAAAAAGACTTTTAAAAATTACCTTGCTTCGTTCTTTCCTATAATCTCCCACTTTTCTGTCAAGGAGGGAAAACTATATCTTCTTACTTGTTTTCTATAACCAAAACTGATTATTACATTTAGAGGGAGTTTTTTTCCTTTTAAGAGAAGTACGAAAGGGGAGGAAAGGTTTATAGAAAGCTTGACAAAAGGTCAAATTAAGCCAGACTATTCGGAGAGCACACGTGGACAAGACTGGAAGGAGGACAACAGACAAAAAAAGTAAAAGATCTGTCAAGACTTGACTAACAAACTCTTTTCTCCACCAATAATTCTAGTATCACTGTTCTCCATGTGCCACATTCAGAAGTAGAAATGGCACTAAAAAAACAAAAAACAAAGAACTGGACTAAACCAAAAATACATGGTATGGGGGATGGGGGGAGGGAGAATGAAGGGTCCATGCTAGAGGTGAGACTAGTTCAAGGACAATGATGGATCAACTCTCAAGATAACCTAAAGGAAGAGAGTATACCAAAGTAATAGTATGACTACAGGAAAAAAAATGAAGATCAGGTAGAGAAAGTGGAAAGAGAGCTGGATTTGGAGTCAAATTTGATCTAAAACCATGATTGCCATTTGCTACTAGTATAGCTTTGGGAAAGTCACTTTGCATCTCTGGGACTCAATTTCCTCATCTGTAAGTTAAAGTAGTTGGACTAGATCTCTAAGACCCCTTCTATCTCTGGCATTCTATGATACTATGAAATAATTAGCAACCCATTTGCCCATGTATTGCTATAAAACCTTTATGAAAATAAACTACATGCAGATCAGGGGCATCCTTGATGAAAGTATGAGAAAGGGAAAAATAGATTTCTACCAATGATATCCTGCAGTCGATGACATCTTGACAGCTACTCAATTGACTGAATGGTACAAGATATAAAAGAGCATGCATATTTTTGGTTGGCTATGAAAAAGCAGTTGATTGTGTAGAACAAAATGGTACCTTAAAGGCTGCCTTCCAACAAGGTGTCTCCCATGTATATGTTCAAAATAATTTAAGATTCTCTGGAAGATGCAGTGATGGGAATCATTTTGTTTAATGATCCTCCCATTACATATATTAAGTACAATATAAAGAAGAAAGGTAAGACATTTGCCCCTATCATGGAGGCTGCCAGAGCAAAGTTCAAGCAAAAGACAGCTTCACTATAATTCTTGAGGTTGTCCAGTTCCTCCTGTTCTAAAATGACATGCTGACTGCATCAGGACCCAGAACACTTTGGGACCTGCTGAATGAGATCCAGAACCCAGTTTAACCATCCACGCAGGGGAAAACAAGTGCATAAAAAAATGACAATTATGATATATAGTTGGATGAAGTTGGTCCGTCAGTACATATAGCTTGGCTAGACAATGCAAATAGACTATAAACTGGGAATGGGGAGAGCAGGGAGGGAAGCATTTGGAAAACTACATCGTACTTTTCATGACTCCAAACTTCTCCCTGAAACAGAGCCATGTTTTTAACATAGATGTTCTTCTGGTGATCCTATATGTCTACAAAGCATGAAATGCCACAGTTTGCAAAGAATAGAAGTTGTAGATGATCCAAAGGACAATGAAGAAGTGCTTGGTAAACCTGAGTAGGCCATGGCATATTACCTAGGAAGAACTGCGTAGAAAAACTGACATCAAGAGATGCTATTAGAGAAATGGATGACTGGAGGAGCAAGAGGGCCAGGCATATGATGAGAATGAGGGATAATGGATGGAGGACTGATGTGCAACATTGAGAGTTCTAGAGGAAAGCTTCTAGCATATTGTTTTGACCACTCTGCAGAGCAGTCTTTGGAGCTCATGTATAAGAGCTGAAAATATTGAGAAGAAATGGATAGCTTGACAACCCACATTGTTGGAAAGAGCTCCCAGATTAATGAGATCACAGATCCCCTCCAGGATAAATGTTGAGTTGAATGATCTATGATTTCACTGGGGTGGGTTTTTCCTTCCACTGACTGACTGACAAACAATACAATCTTTCTATTTTTTAGGAGATGGTCTCTGAGATGCTGTGGATTTTAAAAAAAAGAACAACCCTCCCTTGATGGCTGGTGCTCTGAGGTGTTCCCATAGATGAAATGTCAGACTTAGAGTCAAGAAGAGCTGAATTTGAATCGTGCTTCAATCACTTACAAGCTGTGTGACTGAGCAAATCACTTAACCTCTCTCAGTCTTAGTTTCTTCATCTATAAAATGGGGATAATAATAGAACCTACCTCCCAGGGTTGTTCTGAGGACCAAGTGGGGTAATACATTAATATACATAAATATTACACATAGATGTGATTGGTATAATACATGTAAGTGTTACATGTATATAATGAATATTGTTATACTATACATGCACATAAACATTGTATATACATAATTATTGTTATGTGATATATATGTAAATGTTGCATATATATCTGAAAGATGCACAGTGCTTTGCAAACTTTAAATTGCAATATAAATATTAGCTGTTACTACTGCTTCTGCCCCTACTGTGATTACTTCTCCAACAGTAGATACAAGGTCTATCAGCAGTCCTGTTTTTCCAGGTCGATTGACGCTGTCAGAACCCCTATTCCCCAAGCATGGCAGAGCCAAGTTCGTGCCCAGATAAGACATCAGAGGAATATTCTAATAGAATGATTCATCATTCAAAGGAAAAAAAATAATGGTATCTTCGTAGGATAAGTTTACATCATGTGTGTGTGTGTGTGTGTGTGTGTGTGTGTGTGTGTGTGTTTGTGTGTGTGTTCAATGATCAAATGTTCACCTTCTGGGGAAAGGCTAGCTATTTGCTCCATGTAACCACAATGCAAGGCACCACTGATTATCTGGGGCCAGCTAGCCAGAGTGTAGCTGTAATGCTTACTGGGCACTATTAAAGTTACCGTGAAATCATTGAGAAAGCGTTGCCTGAATACCTGGGCTCTCATTGCCCCAACCTCTCCTAGTTCAACCGAGGCCCTATGATGGTGCTCCCCTGTGAAATAGTAGGAAGCATCTTGTGACTACTTCAGGTTCCAAACCTGCTTGTGCTATAGTCATACTTTGAAGTAATGTGGGTCCAGGAAGCTAACCAGAAAGAGATGAGGGGAAAGGAGCATGGGAGTCCCCAAGATGTTCAGATTTTCCACTACAACCAAATGAGTTTCATCCAAAAAATTTGAGAAGATTGGATCAGTAGTTCTTCACCTCAGGTCCATGTATCCTTAAGGGGTCTAGTGATAGGTTTCAGGGAGTCCATAAACTTTGATGGGAAAAAAATCTTTATTTTCCCTAATTTTTAGTTTCTTTTGTTATCCTATATATTTTGTTTTATGCATTCAAAAATATATTCTGAGGAAGACATCAGTCTGCCTGTCAAAGGGATTCAGGACACACACAAACAATAAACAATCCCTGCAATAGTATTTGAGATCCTGTCTAGTTCTGACATTCTCTTTTCCAAGGTCTACACCACCACCATATTCTATGTCCTGAGAGTCCTCAGTTCTGACATTTTCTGTTCTTGTTCTAATGTTACACACACACACACACACACACACACACACACACATTCTAAGGCCCATCTAGCTCTTGTGTTCTATGAGTCTCTAGGTCTGCTTATTCTACCCTAAACCCAATCTCTTGATCTCATGGCACAGGCTTGGCACAGCCTATCCCTCCTTGTTTGAATGTTCTCCTCACTGCCAGTTTCTGTGCCTTATTCTAACCTTCCAAACCTTCCTGAGAACTCACCTCCTCTTCCCCAAATCTAGTTACTATCTTTTTAGGAGACCTCTACTTTACACACTCCATTGGGTATTTGGAAAATCACAGAATCTCAAAGTTGAAAGGGACTTTCAAGGTCATTTAATCCTATTACCATCTGAAGCATAGAGGGCATCTAAGTGTCAGGAGGACCTGAGTTCAAATCTGGTTGTAGACACTTATTATCTATGTGACCCTGGGCAAGTCGCTTACCTTTGTTTGCCTCAGTTTCCTCCTCTGTAAAATGAACTGGAGAAGGAAATGGCAAACTACTCTAGTATCTTTGCCAGGATGCCACATGGGATCACAGAGAGTTGGATATATCTGAAAAACGACTCAACAACAATAACAACAGCAGCAACAATAACCTAAATTAGATTACCTCTACTGTTTGATAAGGCTTTTTTGTATGTTCTCCCATGGGCCCAGTCTCTCTCCTCTCACAGGAGCTCCATGAAGGTAGGGAAAATGCCTCTTTTTTAGTCAGAGAGCTCTCTGAGGGCAGGTTCTATGGGTCCTTCATCAGACAGAGAGAGACACCTACATAGAAATTGTCTTCCTTTTCAGACTGGGGACTCCCTGAGGGTAGGGATTATGTTTCTTCTTCAGTCTTGTCACAGCCCAAATGACCATTTTTTGCATCTAGGATAAGTCTACACACCATGCTTGGGACCTGAGGCATGAAGCCTGACTTCAGTTAACCTGGGGGCTGAGGTGGGGAGTTGAGGAGGTAAAAAGAGAGTTCCCTGGCCTTTCATCTGGTAGTTTCTTATTTTAACTAATTATTCCTACTAACTAGGTACCAATCTTTCTTATTTCTATGCTGCTGAAGGGGGGCAAATGCTATTAGAATTTTCTAATTCAGCTCCCTGCCGTAATGCCCTAGGTGCCCTACTCTATGTAAAGTTCAAAGACTAGTGGCTACCTGAGGGCAGGGTTTATGTCTCCCTAGCAGAGTGATAATTCTCTGAGCTCCACCCCCCTTCCAATTTTCAGGACAATTTCGTGACTAATCCCACTCACAGTCCCTAATTGGACCCCCTCTTAGTGGCCACACACATCTCTCTGCTCTGCCCATGTCTCCTATCCCGGACACTTAACTCTAGGTTCACATACCTCCTCCAAAACATGCCCTGTGGCATCCCCCAGCCCCCATTCTGCATTGGAATGGTGTGTCCCATTCCACATTATCTTCCTCTCCTGTACTTCCCCTCCCTTCTTCCCCCTGACTTACATCCCCACCCCCCACCATTAATCTTGATTAGGGAGTCCTTGCACTCCAGTTAATCTCCTTGTAGATGCCTATCAGTCATATAGCAGGGGCTCTCTCTGAAGCTAATGAGGAATCATAGTCCTGGTGCGTTATGACTTAGCTAATTAGTACACAGGTTTCTTTGTGAGGCATGAGGGGAGGAAGGTCAGAAAAGAGAAAGGCAGAAAGTTGTGATTTCCAGAGGGACCAGCCCACAGAAGGATAACCTTCAGAGGAAGGCATTCTCTTCCCTTGCAAGTGACTGGACAAGCAGCCAAGCCATGGATGGATTAGAGTGTCCAGAAGACCAAAAGAACAGGTTCCCATCACCAAATCTCGGAGCACAGACCCCAGTACTGCTGTGCCACCCCCAAGCCCCAAATAGGGAAGCAAGTTTTGGACTGACTTTACTTGCTAAATACTGACTCGTCAGAGGCTATCTCCAGTCGTCTTGATCTACATCTTGCTACTGGACCTAGATGGCTCCGGAGGAGAAAGTCAGGCTGGTGACTTCGCACAGCCCTTCCCACTGTAATCTAATTCACTTGCAAGTCATGGAATCACCTTACTGATGTCATGGTCCTCTTCAAGGATGAAGGACAATCAACGACAACCAACTTGGCAGGAAGGCGCCTTGGGCAGGGAGCCCAATCTTTGGGTTTGGGTTCCAGCCCTGGTACTAACTTGCTGGGTGACCATGGACAAGTCATTTCTCCTCTTTGAGACTATGATGTCTCATTTGTAAAGTGAGGGGACTGGACAATATGATCTCTAAGGCTCCTTCCAGTTCTAGCATTCTATGCTCCAACCTTCTGTTTTCTGATATCCTCAATTGAATCTTCATTCCTTCATCCAGTCAGTAAACATTTGTTAAGCACCTAATGCATGCAAGAGTATTTAGACAGCACCAGATTCCTAAGAATAATCAGAAAACTACTTCTGAAACTTCTCTGGGCATATACACAAAAATCACCAGAAAGTGTCACTTTGGTGATCCGCCGACTTGGGAAAGTGTCATAGTCAATAGAGTGTTGGACTGGGAACCAGAAAAACTTGAATTTGAATCCTGCCTCAGATACTCACTAGTTTACCCTGGGGAAGTTATTTAATCTCTCTCAACCTGTTTCCTTATCTTCAAAATGGCATTTCTTGAATCTTTGAAGAGATTTGATGGGAGGATCAAGTGAGTTAATACTCATCAAGTACTTTGGAAATCTTAAGGTACAATAGAAATGTTAGCTATTATTATGATCACCAAAAACTGCTCCAAGTTCAGATGGTAATTTATATTCAAAGTAAGGAACATGGCAGGCTTTCAGTGTGCTTGTGGGGGGCAGAATGGTGTCATGGACAAAGCATCGATTCTGGAGTCAGGAAGACCTGGATTCGAATCCTGCCTCAGAAACGTACTAGCTGTGTGACCCTGGACATGCTTCACTTCTAGGAGCCTCGGTTTCCTCACTTGTAAGATGGAGGTGATAATCCTTGCCCTCCCTTATTTGAAGGTTGATCGTGTAAGAAGTGCTTTGTAAATCACAAAACAGGTTAGAATACAAGCTATTATTATAAATCCCCATGTGTATATATTTTCAACATTTTGATGACAATCAGAATTTCCCAATTGAATTTTATCTCTCACCTCTTCCTCCTAGCACCATGCCCTGAGCTGGAAGCTGGGTGTAGGTAGATGTTTAGGCCCCCGTAGGGAACAACAGCCAAACAGAGATGCCTAAGAGGAATGTTAATATTTTTCTTCTGCAATTTGCATCACTTACTGTCTCTCCCCATGTCTCACAATTGGCCTGATCTCTTAGATTTCCTCCTTCCATGGCAAGAAGAGGGGGATGAAACCTGTACAACTCTGGACTAGGACCTAAGGTTTTCAGTCTGGCCTCTGCCACAGACTCACTATGTGACCTTGGACAAGTTATTCCTCAGTTTCTTTACCTGAAAATGAAGGGATTGAACCAAATGACCACATTTGTCTCTTCTGCATTGCTTTGTTCCTTTCGTCCTTGAAAATACTGATTAGAACTTAATGCCTCCGGGAAGCTTTCTTGAATTAATACAGTATTTCTTCACTGTATTTATATAGGTATGCACCCCCTTAGCAGAGACAGCTAGGTATGGAAGTGGATAGAGTTCTGGACCTAGAGTCAGGAAGATCTGAGTTCAAAAATGGCCTTAGACACTTCCTAGCTTCATGACCCAGGGCAAGTCACTTAGCCTCTATCTGCCTCAATCAACTCTATAAAATGGGAACAATAATATCCTCATTATATAATATATTAATAGATTATTTAATATATTAATACATATAACTAACAATACAATAATTAATACAATAATATAGTTAATTAATATTATAATATATAATAGTATATTAATATCTTCACTCTCCAGAGTTGTTGAGAGGGTCAAATGAGATGATATTTCTAAAGTACTTAGTACAGTGCATTTAATAATGCCTGTTTCCTTCCTTACTTAGCATATGCCTGCTGATTTCCTTACAGATGCCTTAGCTTGAAATTATTTTTAATCTTTCATTGGATATATTCTTGCTTTTATTTCATGTGTCTGTTTTCTGTATGTCTTTCCTTCAGAGTGGAAACTTCCTGAGGGCAGGAACTTTACAGATTCCTTTCTTTGCCTCCCTCAAAGCACCCAGCACACAACTGTGGCCATAGGGTTTTCAATGCTGAATGCTCAAGAAAGGAAAAATAAAATCACAGACAACATGCATTCTGATTTCATTTGCTCCTTTTCTGCTCTCATAGAATAAAGAAAAACTCCATATAGAAGATGTGTGAAAATTGGATTGGCTTCTAGGGTCAAACCGTTCTGGGTGTTTCCCCTCCAGTATACCTCCCTTTACAAGTTACCTGATGAACCTTCCTTCCTTTGTGTATGGGGTGTGGTGATTTAAAACCAGAGAATGTCAGAGCTAGAAGAGGCCTCAGTACATAGAATGTCAGAGCTGGAAGGGCCCTTAGAACAGAGAATGTCAGAGCTGGAAGAGGCCTGAGAACAGAGAATGTCAGAGCTGGGAGGGGCCTTAGAACAGAGAATGTCAGAGCTGGGAGGGGACTTAGAACAAAGAATGTCAGAGCTGAGAGGGTCCTTAGAACACAGAATCTCAGAGCTGAGAGGGACCTTAGAATATAGAATGAATACAGAATGTTAGAGCTGTGAGGGGTATCAGAGCTAGGAGGGGCCTTAGAACAGAGAATGTCAGAGCTAGGAGGGGCCTTAGGACACAAGATGTCAGAGCTGGGACAGGATGTCAGAGTTGGGAGCAACCTTAGAACAGAGAATGTCAGAACTGGGAGGGGCCTTAGAACACAAGATATCAGAGCTGAGAGGGGCCTTAGGACACTGAATGTCAGAGCTGGGAGGGACCTTAGAAAACAGAATGTCCAAGCTAGGAGAAAAGGCCCTTAGAACATAGAATGAGAGAGCTGAGTTGAACTTTAGAAATTATCTAGTCCAACCCCCTCATTTTATAGATGAAGAAATTACAGACCAGAGAAGGGATATGATTCATCTAAAGTAGTAAATTATTTCATATGGCAATTGAGGACGGAAGTAAGTTTCCTTGAATGAGAGTAGGATGGAGCTATGACTCCAACTTTCCCATTTCTCCTTCTTTTAGTGAAATCAATTGAGAACTGCCCACCCTTTTTCTAGCTTCAGGGTAAATAAATTCTATAATCCTGAGGGGTCCCTGTTGAACTGAATACAGAATTGGGAGAAGGAAAAGAGAGGAAAAATCAAAAATAATGAGAGTGAAAATGGGAAGAGGTGAAGAGAAAAAGGAGAGGGAAAGAGAAGTCCTATATTTGTATCTCATCCTCATCACAGAGAATCCTAAAATTTCAAAGTTGGAAGGGACCCTCAGAAACTATCCAGTCCAACTCATATTTGCTACCAGTATGATCAAGGTCAATCCTTTTCTTTTTTCTGGGACTCAGTTTCCACCTCTGGAAAAACTTGAGAGAGTTAGATGAAATTATCATTAAGGTCTCATCCAGTTCTAAATCTTTTCATCATACAAAGCCATCTCTATTCAGAGGCAGTGCTACATGGAGCCAGACAGAGAGAGAGAGAGAGAGAGAGAGAGAGAGAGAGCGCTAAGTGTTTCATACACAATTGGTTTGACCATTCCCCAATCAATGGGCATCCACTTTGGTTACAGTTTTTTATGACCATAAAAAGTATTGCTGTGAATGCTGACTGTCTCTTTATGACATCCCACATCTCCCTGATTTTGTTACCTCCATGAATGAAAGCAGCTTGATAACAGGCACTTCAGGAAAATTGCAACAACCATTCTTTCTAGCATTTTCTGACGGGGTACTGTATACCTCCAGTAAAGTCCTCTATGGTTAGTCAGTGTGGGAAGGTAAGCCTAGGTTCTTTGAAGTGAGAATGAAAAGACTTGAGTTCAAATGCTGTGCCCACCATTTATTAGCCATTGTTATCCTGTCCAAATCACAAAACCTCTCTGGCATCAGTTTCCCCCTCTATAAAATGAGAGATTGAGCTCAATGGCCTTTAGGGTTTTTTTCAGACTTAAGTATATCATCCTAGTCCATGATCCTGTGAGGCTTTTCCCAAATGGAAAATCTTCAGTGAAAGGCCAGTAACAAGCTGTGCATCTCACCCAAGGATTGGCCTAGCTAAATACAGAGAGTCTCATTGCTAAGCTGGCAACAGGGCAGGTAGAGTCCCTTTGACATAACATATAGCCATCTGATACAGGAAAAGCATTGGCCTAGAGTTAGAAAGACTTGATTCTGCCATTTACTAATTGAGGGGAGTCATTCAATCTCTCTGATCCTTCTTTCTTATCTGAACACTAAGGTTAAGAATAATCATAAAGAAAAGTGGTGAAGCCAAGATGGCAAATTAGGGGTAATCCAGCTGAGTTCTCTCAATATTCCCCTCCAAACAACTTTAGAAAAAGACTTCAAACCAAATGTTGGGGTGGCAGAGCCAAAAAAAGGTCAGAATGAGATATTTTTCCAGCCTAAGAAAACTTAAGAGGTTTACAGGAGAAGTTTGTGACAACAGGGAGAAAATCTGTCCAGAACCCATATACACCCCTACAGCAACAGGGGTCACCAAAACAGCAGCAGCTTTGGGAGCTCTTAGGCCAGAGACAGTAAGAGGCCCTGACAACTGTTCAGACAGACATTAGAGGGGACTCTTGGCTGATACTGGGTACAGCTGGCACTTGTGTCAACTCTATTGCCCATACACAGTTCTGGCTTACATTTCCAAGGCAGAGAGGAACACTGGTGGTCACAAGGGAGCAAGAGTCCAGGTCACAACTCCAAGGCAGAAAGAATCCTAGGACTGTGGCTACAGGGGACCAGGGGACAATTCAAATATCATGGAGCCATGGTCACAATCACACAAGATTTAGCAGCTTCTGTATTAAAGGAGTGGAGGGCTTGGAATATGACATTGCAGAAGGCAAAGGAGCTAAGATTACAACCAACAATAACCTGCTTAGAAAAACTGAGTATATTCCTTTGGGGGGGAAATGAATATTTAATGAAAGAGAGGACTTTCAAGCATTCCTGACAAAAAGACCAGAGCTAAGTAGAAAATTTGACATTCAAACACAAAACTCAAGAAAAGAATAAAAAGATAAAAATGGAAGCGTAATTATATGGGACTCAATAAAGTTAAATTGTTTATGTCCCTATATGAGAAGATTATACATGTAACTTCTAATAATTTTATCATTATTAAGGCAGTCAAATGAAGTTTACATGGACAAAGGACATGGATATGAGTCGATTATGTTGGCATGATCTCCAAAAAAAATGAATTAGTGAGAAAGAGGGATGCACTAGGAGAAAGGGGAAGGGAGAGATAGAATGAGGAAATTTTTCTCATTTAAAAGAAGTGCACAAGGGAAAGCTTTTACAATGGATAGGGGAAATGGTGGGGTGGCAGACAATGCTTGAACCTCACTATCATTAGAATTGGTCAAAGGAGGAAGAACACACACACACACACACACATGCGCACACACATCTAGTTGTGTATAGAAATGTAAATGACCCAATTGGAAAACAGGAGAGGAAAGAGATAAGAGAAAAAAAGGGGATAATAAAAGAGAGAGCAGATTAAGAGAAGTAGTGGTTAGGCAAAATAAACTTTTGAGAAGTGATAAAAAGAGAAAGAAAAGAAGAAGAAACAGAAGAAAATGGGATGGAAGGAAATACACAGTTAGTAATCATAATTGTGAATGTGAATGGGATGAGGTCACCCATAAAACAGACATGGATAGCAAAATGGATTAGAAATCAGAATCCAACAATATGTTGTTATCAGAGGCACACCTGAAACAGAAAGACGTATACAGAGTTAAAATAAAAGGCTAGAGCAGAATGTAATATGCTTCAGCTGAACTATAAAAAGACAAGGGTAGGAACCATGATCTCAGACAAAACAAAAGCAAAAATAAGCTTAATTAAAAGAGACAATCAAGGAACCTACATTTTGCTATAGAGATAATGAAGCAATATCAAAAATTTTTACAGAAAGTTTCTCTTATAAAGGCTTCATTTCTTAAATATGTATTAAGTGTAGAACTGAATCAAATTTATAAAAATAAGAGCCATTCCCCAATTTATAAATAGTCAAAGGATATGAACAAGTAGTTTTCAGAAGAAAAAATAAAAGCTATCTATAGTCAAGTGAAAAAAATACTCTAAAAAACTTGATTAGATAAAGGCAAATTAAAACAACTCTGAGGTTTCTAGCTGTCCCTATGAGGTACCATCTCACACTTATCAGAAATGACAAATGCTGGAGGGGTTGATGGAAAAGTGGGTACATTAATGAATTGTTGGTGAAGTAGTATATTGGTCTAATCATTCTGGAGAACAATTTGGAGCTAGGCCCAAAGGTCTATAAAACTGAGCATACCCTTTGACCAGCAATACCACTACTAAGTATTTATCCCAAAGAGATCAAAGAAAAAGGAAAGGTTCTTAAGTATACAAAAATATTCATAGCAGCTTTTTTTGTGGTGGCAAAGAATTAGAAATTGAGAAGATTCTCATCAGTTGGGGAATGACTGAACAAGATGTGGCATATGATTGTGATGTAGTACTATTGTACTATAAGAAATAACAAGGGGAGTGATTTCTAAAACACATTAAAAGACCTATATTAACTGATCCAAATGAAGTGAGAACCGGTAGATCCTCATGCACAATAAAAGGAATATTGTAATGATGATCTACTGTGAAAGACTTGGCTACTCTGATCAATACAGTGATCCAAAACAATTCCAAAGGACTCATCATGAAAAAAAAACCCACTATCCACCTCCAGAGAGATAACTGATGAACTATAAGTACAAATTGAAATATAATTTTCTCACTTTATTTTTCTTGTATTTTTTTAAATATGACAGATATGAAAATATGTTTTGCATGATTTCACATGGATAGTTGATCTCATATTGCTTGCCTTCTCAATGTGGGGAAGGGGATGAGAGGGAGAGAGAATTTGGAACTCAAAATGTTTTAAAAATGTTTTAAAAATAAATAATGATTAACAAAAGAATAATCATACAACCTACTTACCAATTAAACCAGATCACCCCAAGAATATTTAAGGATGGAACTAAGAGATGGATAACAAACAAATGAAAAATGGAAAGGATATGCCAAGACTTTTATAACAAATTATTTTCTCCGTTGATGACAATGGAGTCACCAACTAGGATTCTGAGAAAACAGTTCCTGATGGGCTATATGAGAAAGAAGAAATGGAACTGAAAACAAAACAAAGCAAAGACAAGAACAACTAGACTAGAACAAACATATAAGGCAAAGTTCCATGCTGGAAGTCATGTGTCAAGAAATCAGTTCTTAATACAGATACCTTACAAAGAAAATGATACCAAATACTTACAAATAATCATGGATTATCTCCAGAAATGCAATCAAGGAAAAAAAAATCAATGTCTACCAACTCATATGTCTACTTTAGCCATATGCCACATCTATAATATCTTTTGAGAACAATCTATACATATCATGATAGACATATTGAGGGCATCCTTGCTAAATGAGCAAACTTTTGAAAATGACATTCTGCAGTATCATGAGAAGAAGGAAGGCATAGTGGATAGAAAACTGGCTTTGGAGCTAGGAATGTCTGAGTTTCAAGTTCCACCTCTGAGTCACACTGGTCACTCATGCTGGCTGTGCAACCCTTTGTAACCCCTCTGGATTCTGGGCAACTCTTTTAAGACTCTAAGTTACAGAAGAGGTACTGACTTGCATTGGTGTAGAGAGTTTCCTCATCTGGGAGTCCCTGAAATACATGAAATCACAGGTTCAGTTCCTATCCCCATTCTTCATCAGACCACATTTTTACAAGAGAGAGAGTTAGAAAAAAATATCTCATATAATAGAGGTGTGCAAGTAAAAGTCTATCAGAAAAAAAGGAGGAAGGAGTGGGGTGAGAGTAGCTGACACTAGGACCTGACCCTCATCTGAACTGGTGAAGAGAGAGACAGAGACAGAGAGAGAGAGAGAGAGAGAGAGAGAGAGAGAGAGAGAGA